>NC_058130.1:577527557-577565868 GCF_016433145.1 Gracilinanus agilis
TAAGATATCAGGTAATGATAGGCTGAATATGTGTTATCATACAATATAAATATATATATATATATGTGTGTGTATATATACGTGGAAATGTGTGTGTGTCTCTCTATATGAGAGAGACACACACACATTTCCACTTGGCCGTATTGTGAAACAAGATATATATCAAATACCATTAAAAAATTCATGGAGGAGATCAAATGAAGAATGGTATTCTTTAATCTGCATTCACACTCTATTGTTTTCTTCTCTAGCAGGGGATAGATTTTTCCATCATGAGTCCCTTGGAGTTGTCCTAGATCCTTGCATTGCTGATAATAGTTGTCATTCACAATGAATCGCCATACATTTTTTCTGATACTGTGTACAATGTTCTCCTGGTTCTACTGACTTTACATCAAATCAAGTATAATTTCCAGTCTTTCAGTCTGTCATGGTACCTGTCATAGGTGGGATGGTGATACAGGATAGGGCCTGATGGAGAGATGGCCCAAGGTCCTCTGATGGTACAAGGACCTGAGATGAGTGAAGGTAGGAAGCCTAGATAAATCACCAAGTTGTGGTAGTGAACACCAGGTCCCACAAGGTATTTGAAACTCAGCCACACTCCCAGCTCCCACACAAGAGTGCCCAGGAATAAGTGATCAAGTGAGAAGCTGTGAATTAGGTCACACAGCTTCTCTGAATGCTTATCCTGGGTTTAAGTTGATGGATAAAACTATAGACTAAATGGATAACACCGATGACTGCAATTTGACTTTGATCAATCCCTTTCCCTCAAATCCAAAGGATATGATAATGATCCTTAGGACAATAATGACATTCACCTAAGTAAGCCTTTAAGATTTAATTATAATAAACTTAGGGAAAGAAACAAGGTTGAAGGAAAGAGGTGTTAGGAATACTTCACTAAACTATCAATGATCAGGTTTGTCAATCAAAAGGTAATTAGGTTTGAGACTGTCTGCTGGAGAGGTTTCTCCTCTCTGTGGCACCCTGGCTAGGCCAGGCACCCTTGGCCTTAACCAGATTGATTGAGTGTTGATGATGTTCTTCCCTGATGTTCCAATGATTAATATATATAGCACAGTTTTTTCTAGAAGTTGAGGATGTGATAACAATTGGAGCAGGAAACAGGTAACCTAAGCAGATTTGGTTTGGCCTACCTACCCAACCAACACAGGTCCCTTCTCAGTAATGAGAGAGCTTCTTGATCAAATTTCTCTCTTTTACAGTCTTGGCAGTAACTGCTTTTGCCTTCTGGCTCATGGCATCTGGGTTGGTTCTAAGTTCTAAAATTGTTGGGTGTTATTCATCTTGTTCTCCATTTTCCATAGCAAAATGATATTACATACCTTATCTGATATGACTACAGCTATAGTCACTCAGCACTCAGACTGATGTTATTACATGAATCACAGGCATATAATATCATTAATGGACTATTAATATTAAAATATTGGTTTCTGTGTGGGAACACATGAAGGTAGTTGAAATTTATATATATATATATATATATATATATATATATATATTTTTTTCAATAAAATCCAGCCTTCTATTGGTCATGTACCCTACTGAACATTTAACTGAGTTTGTATCTGTCTAGGAATTATTTGTATATTTTGTGCATATTCAAAACAGATGTTACCTAACTTGTTGGAAAAGAGATTTTAAGGTAGGAGTATCTTTTAGTAAGATATATGCTTTCACAATAAACAATCAATAACTATTTTTGAAAAAGAGGCTGTATGTGGTGTAGCAGGACAAGTACTCATTGAAAGTCACAAGACTTCTATTCAGATTCTACCTCTGATATTTATTTTTCTTTGTGACCTTACATAAATCACTTTTAGCCTTTCTGTGTTTAATCTGTCAAAGTGAGATTTTGTACTAACTGGGCTCTAATATCACTTCAATCTCAAAATTTATGATTCTAAAATCTTTTTCCTAGCTTTTTCAGACAGAAGTTGCTTAACCTCTCCTAACCAAAACAAGGGGACCTAAAAACAAATCCAGACAAACGAAGGGACCTCACAAGAGGGTGCAGCATTGAAGGTACTTGGAAGCGGGGTATATCCATGCTATAAGGGGGTGCGCACAAGAGCTAGAGCATGTTTGGGGCATCCATTAAGTCCTTGGCAGCCACCTGGGGTCACCAGGGCCTGTTCCTGAGAGCAGCAAGACTTAAGACCCCAAAAGGCTAAAGAACAAGTGGACTTTGAACAAAGACCTTGAGCGCAGGCGTGGTCACAGCTACAGACACAGAACCTGAGCACAGGCACAGACCTTGAGTGAGGACCCAGTGTAGAGGGGTGCCTGACTGTGGAAGCAGTGCCCTGAGACTGTTAAAGGTGCTTCAGGCAGAGGAACAAGCAAGGGGACCACCAGGAGGCTTGACCCTGAGAACAACTAGACCTGAGACCTCAGGAGCCCAAAGAGAGCAGACAGACCCTGGGTGTGAGGATAAAGCTGAGAGGGCATGTCACTTACAATGACAAGCCTGAGACAAGAACTCCAAAAGAGAAAGATCAAGAAGAAATCTTTAACACTTGACAACTTTTACACAGAAAAATCCAGACAACAGAGCAAACAGCAGAGGAAAACAAACAAGTAATCATATCCAAACCTTTCCCCAAAAATGAAAACTGGTCACAAGCTATTGAAGAGTTCAAATGTGAGATTATGAGAAAGATGGTAGAGAACTGGCAAGAAAATAAGAGTTTAAAAGGCAGAATTTCACAATTAGAAAGTGAGGCTCAGAAATCAAATGAATTAATAAGCAAATTGAAGACCAGAAATGGCCAGCTGGAAGCCTTGAAGAACCAAACGGACCAGATTCAAAAGGAAAACCAAAAGATTATTGTAGAAAACCAGTCTCTAAAGCCTAGAATTGGACAATTAGAAAAAGATGCCACCAAATCAAAAGAATTAATACGCAAATTGGAGACCAAAATCAAACAGCTGGAAATCAGGATAGACCAAATCAAAAAGGAAAATCAAAAGAATATAGCAGAAAAGCAGTCTTTAAAGAAAAGAATTGGGCAACTAGAAGCCAATGATCTCTCAAGACAACAAGAACAAATAAAGCAAAGTCAAAAGACTGATAAAATAGAAAGAAACATGAAATATCTCACTGAGAAAGTGACAGACCAAGAAAACTGGTCTAGAAGAGACAATTTGAGAATCATTGGTCTTCCTGAAAAAGCAGAAATTAATAGAAATTTGGACTCCATACTAAAGGAAATTATTCGGCAAAATCTCCCTGATATTCTACAACAAAAAGGCAATATAGACATTGAAAGGATCCATAGATCACCCTCTACGTTAAACCCTGAAAAGACAACCCCCAGGAATATAATAGTCAAATTCAAGAGCTTCCACGTAAAGAAACAATTTTACAAGAAGCCAGAAAGAGACAATTCAGATATCAAGGAGGATTTGGCAGCCTCCACACTATAAGACCGCAAGACTTCAATATGATATACAGAAAGGCAAGAGAACTGGGTCTACAACCAAGGATCACCAACCCATCAAAACTGACTATATACTTCCAGGGGAAAGTATGGACACTCAACAAGATAGAAGATTTCCAAGTATTTGCACAGAAAAGATCAGGACTAAATGGAAAGTTCTATATCCAACCACACAAACCAAAATAAACATGAAAAGGTAAATAAGAAACAGGGGAAAGAAAGAAAACTCTTATTTTTAAATTTGCTTCTTTAAGGGGTTCAGTAAGATCTAATTATTTGTATTCCTATATGGAGAAATGTTATGTGTAATTCTCTGTAGTGAACTCTATTCACTATTACAATATCCACTATTACAGTAATTAGAAGAATTATTCACAGGGAGAGGTTGGAGTACTAAATGGTCTAAGATGATAAGGGGGTAGGTGGGAAAGAGGGAGGTGAATAGTAGAGGACACCAAGAGAAACTTGAATGAATAAGAAAAATATGATATTCTATTACACACAAAGAGGGCATGGGAAGGGGAGAGGATGAATACTATTATAAGAAGGAGAGGAAGAGAGCATTAAGAGGTAATATTTAAACCTTACTCTCAGTGGAATTAACCCTGAGAGGGAAGAGTAGCTATACTATCCATTGGGACATAGAACTCTATCTAACCCTACTGAGAAAGTCAGAAGGGATAAACCAAGGGGAGCACAGGATTGGGGAGGTCAAAAAAGGGAGGGGAGGAGAAGGGAGAGGGAATTCATTAGGCCTTAAAAATAAAAAAAGGGGAATAACAAGGGAAGGGATAGAAAGGGTAGTAAATCAAGGGAGGGGACAAGGGTTACTGGTTTAAAACAAATCACTGATTTAAAAGGAAATAGCCTAAGAAGAAGGGGTAGAACTAAGAGAGGATACAAAAATGTTGGGGAATACACAACTGATATTAATAACTCTGAATGTGAATGGGATGATTGATTATACTAAATTAAAAAGCTTTTGTTCAAAAACAAGGCAACCAAAATCAGAAGGGAAACAACAAATTGGAAAAAAATCTTTATAAGAAAAAAACTCTGACAGGGGTATAATTACTCAAATATACAAGGAGTTAAATCAATTCTATAAAAAATCAAGCCATTCCCCAATTGATAAATTGGCAAGGGACACGAATAGGCAATTTTCAGATAAAGAAATCAAAACTATCAATAAGCACATGAGAAAGTGAAGTGCTCTAAATCTCTAATAATTAGAGAAATGCAAATCAAAATAACACTGAGGTATCACCTCACACCTAACAGATTGACTAAAATGATAGGGGAGAGTAATGAATGTTGGAAGAGATGTGGCCAAATTGGGACATTAATGCATTGCTGGTGACACATGTTAAAACTATTGGGGGGGATTTTGGGGGGCGAAGGGGAAAATAAGAACATGAATCATGTAACCATGATAACTTTTCTAAAAAATAAAAATTATTAATAAAAAAATAAAAGTAATGTGTAGTGGTCTGGTTTTACTCGCATAGCCCAAGCTAAACTTCCCCAAATGCCTCCTGAACTGATGAACTGACTGAACAAGTCATACTCTTTTCTCTCACTCTTAACTCATAGATGGCACTCCTAGCTGATCTCCTCTTTAAAATGGCACTCAATTATCAGTTGTGAATGATTCATTGCTTATATAATTTATCCTCAAGATATAATTAACAAAAATTAATGGGGGCAGCTGGGTAGCTCAGTGGATTGAGAGCCAGGCCTAGAGACAGGAGGCCCTAGGTTCAAATCCGGCCTCAGACACTTCCCAGCTGTGTGACCCTGGGCAAGTCACTTGACCCCCATTGCCTACCCTTACCAATCTTCCACCTATAAGTCAATACACAGAAGTTAAGGGTTTAAAATTAAAAAAAATTAATGTACATGCCTATCTCCTGTTGCCCAAGAGAAAAAAAGACCCATTCTTTAGTTGTTGTTTTTTTCTTTTCAATGGTCATCAAGGTTTCTCACTATTAGTCAAGAACAATATGATTCCATTACAGATTCCTGAGAAAATGCTGGTATTAGTATTATCAGTCCTCAATGTTTGCTTATTTAACTTTTGCTACTTCAAGCACTTGAGGAATTTTATTAGTAACTTCATTTTCACTTTGAAACTGGCAACTATGTCCATTAACTGCCTTGTGCAGTAAAGGAAAAAGTGAGAGGAGAGTTGTGATGTATGCAAGTTTGTGGAGCAACTGGTATCCTATTAGGTACTTTATTGGTTTTATTTAGCCTACCATTGTTAAGTAAAGAGCTTCCTGTGCATTTGTATATTTTCTTGCCTTTAAAATTCAAATTATATGTTGCAATTATGTTCCCAAGCATAGGGCAAGTTTTTTGGAATGTAAAATGAAATCTGCAAAGTCAGATGTTAGAAAAACTTTGTGCTGGAATGTCTGTAGCCACTATTGGAGGCAAGTTAACAAGCCAAGGATGATTCATTATATCTGCATAAAAGGAGAAAAGTATTCCTATGGGTTCATGAATCTGCTCCAGGAAATGCTGAAGTAACTTCTTAAGGGAACATGAGGAAATTGAAAGAAATGGAAATAGAGTAAAGTTTGTGGGTAAATAAATTTGTGGTCATCCCTGTATTTTCAAGGCAGGGTACCTCCTCAATTGCTAACAACCTGAGCAGAGAGGCATACACAGGGCTGAACCAAGCCAACGTCAGCAGAAATTCCAAGTTCTCACTGAAGTGGGAGACTCACTCCACAACATGTGCTTTTCATCAAAGAACAGTTCTGTCTAGGAACCAAAAGGGGCATTAGAGATGGCAAGTTACTCCTTTCCCTTTTTTACCTCAGGGTTCTTCTGACGTTAGAGGTCCTAACACTTGCTGATCCATCAGACATTACTTCTCTTTTCTCTTCAATTTTATGGGACATTTCATGGTTACATGTTAAAATAGGTGCATATTCTCAGAATTAATGTTTTGTTAAAAAAAATATTGCACCCAGCAAAGTGCATTTTCAGCAATCTCTGTGAAAAATTAGTTTTTGGTGGTCAAGAAAACCTAAACCCCTATTTCCATAGGTTCAAAGTGTCAATATTGTGTTTCTGAATTTTATGCAGTTTTCTAGGAATAGTACCTCATGAAAGTTGAGGATAAACTGTATATTCCTTTTATAAAAATATTAGATTATTGTAAATAAAACATTGGTTTTCCTATTTCACAACTTTATATTCAAGCAATTTGCATTCATGTCTTTCTCACTTCAGTCCTAATCCTTTGAATGCTGTAACAAATAAAGATGCCAACTGGTGGTTTTATAACTCACTAGCCACTTCTGGATCATAGATCCAGAGTGGACTGAGGACATTTGTACTTCATGGTGTCATTCCCGGCTAAAGAGTGACCCTAAGTGTATACTAATCAAGGAATGAGGTCTAAAGCAAGTATTTACTCAGACCTCAGAAATATATCAGTGCTCAGTTTCATCCTCTTGTCCAGTTTGAAGTCTTCATTTTCAGAACAAGGGCAATAATTCTAAACCAAAGTGTAGCATGTAGTTCTATTATTCTTAATAAGTAGGGCCTGCTACCTGGTTGGTCCCAGTTTAGTTCAACTCTAGTCTCTAAAAACCTCTGAAGGAGGTGAATCCACAGGTTTCAGCCCAATTAGAGATTAGAAACTAGCAGACCTAAAGTGGAAGGAGATAAGAGGATTAAAAATTAAATGTTGTCCAGAATCTGGCTACATTGGGGTCTCTGAAAACTTTCAGGTTCTCTTTCTGAGTTATCTTGGAGATCATGAAATAACACAGTAGTACAGCACCAAGAAAGCCAGACCAGATCATACAGTTCAGAAGCACAGAGTCTGACCTAACAAAATCCAAAGGCAGGAAGTAGGTTAGAAAAATATGCAAAACAAGGAAACAAAACAAAAAGAACTAAAAATTCCATAAGTAAAGACACAAAGAAAAAGGCACAAATTTAGCTAAAATTCATAGAAGAGGTGAAGCAAGAATTGAAAGATTTAAAAAAAAACTTTAATATAAATGAAATGAGTACCAGAACATACACATAGAAAAGAAATGGTGGATGTGTAGGAAAGATTTGAAAAGAATATTAACAGCTTGACACAAATTATATATAATCTAAACCAAGTCAAACAACAAAACTCCCTGAAGATTAGAATCAACCAAATAGAAGCCCCAATAGAAATTCATAAGATCTAACTTAAGTTCATGATTCTGTAAGACAAAAAGAAATGTTAAAGTAAAAAAGTCTGAAAACAAAGAAGAAATTTTCATATACCTCAAAGCAAAAACAATGGATCTGGAAAACAGATCAACAAAAACATTAAGAACCATTATACAACCTTAAAGCTTTAAGGGGAAAAAAAGGAGGCTAGATGTCATTTCAGAAAATCATAAAAGAAAACTGTTTAGTTCTTTTGGAACCAGAAGGCAAAGTGGAAAATAGAAAGAATCTTTTAGTCACTTCCTTAAAGAAAGAAATAAATCAAAACTTTGAGGAACATTATAGCTAAAATCCAGAGTTTCTAGATCAAGAGAAAAATAATACAAGCAGGAAGAAAGAGAATTTATGTACCAAGGAGCCACAGTTTAAGATTATACATGAATTAACAGCCACCACTATAAAGAAGCAGAAAGCATAGAATATAATATTTCAGAAAGCAAAGGATATAGCCTTATATCACAAATAATTTACTGAGCAAATATGATTATAATTAGGTAGGTGAGGGCGAATGGACCTTTAATTAGACAACTTTCAAACATTCCTGATGAAAAGACCTGAGCTGCATAGATATTTATTCAAAAACTCAGGAGTTAAGAGAAATATACAAAAGTTGTTTTTCAGTCATTTTCCAATGGTGTCCAACTCTTCATGTCCCCATGTGGGTGTTCTTGGTGAAGAACCAAGGCAAGCATAATTACCACACCCAAGGTTACACAGCTAGCATGTGTCTGAGATCAGATTTGACCTCTGGATATAAAGTCTTCCAGACTCCAGGCATATCACTCTATTCACTGCACCACCTAGCTGCCTCTGTACAAAGGTAAACGTTAACAGTAATTTAAGTTCTAAACACAGATAACATGGTTACTTCTAATATGAGGAGATGATACATGTGCAACCTATAAAACCTATTACGGGGGGTTATAAATATTCTAATTAGACAGAAATACTGGGAATCATTGTTATGTCAGCATGGTCTTAAAAGAAAAAATGATATGAGAAGGGAAGAGGTATACACTTGACAGGGAAAGAGAAAAAATTAGGGGAAGTGTTTTCACATTATAGAAGTACATAAGTAGATATTTTTTTCAAATAAAGAAGAATGACGTGAACCTCATGCTTTTCCAATCTGGTCAAAGGAGGAAAGAAGAAAGAAAAAAGAGTCATAAAATTGACTCTATAAATATATTTAATTCAACAAGATATAGGGGGACATAAAAGAATAAGGAAAATTAAATGGAGGATAAGTTACAGCCTGGATTAGTCCCAAGCAAAACAAATTTCGATTAAAGATAAACACAAAGATTTATTGCTTCTCTTGGGAATCTGAATATGTGTCCATCAATTGGGGAATGGCAGAAAAGAGAAAACTATGAAGACTTGTATAAATTGAAAAAGAATGAAGTGAGCAGAACCAGAACAATTAATGAAATGACAAAAATATGGTGAAAATAATTATCTTTGAAAAACTTAAGAATTCTGATGAGAATTTTAATCAACCATCATTCCAGAGGAATGATGATGAAACTTACTACTCAATTCATTTCCTGATAAAGAAGTGATTCAGAATACACAAAGTATTTTTTTCTTTTTTTCTCTTTTTATAAATCCTTACCTTCTGCCTTAGAACCAACACTATATATCTAAGGCAGAAGAGTGGTAAGGGCTAGGCAATGGGGGTTAAGTGACTTGCCAAGGGTCACACAACTAGTAAGTGTCTGAAGTCAGGTTTGAACCTAGGACCTCCCACCTCTAGGCATGTCTCTCAATCCACTGAGCGATCCAGCTGCCCCCAATTTTTTTTCTTAATCTTCATTGGCTACCTTTCTACATAATGAAATAGTCTCATCTCCGAAAAAAATCATAATGTAAAAAACATAGAGGTCATATAGTCCAAGTCCTTAATTTTATAAGTGAATGAAATGAGCCCAGCAAAAGTCTATATGGCTTTCCCAAGATGATCCTCTTGCTAAGTGGCTGAGTTGGGATTTGAACTTGCATCATTTGATTCCAAAAGTAAAACATTTTGGTTAAATTTCTCTTTCCCCTAGGTCTTAAATATGACCTAATACTAGTTCCTTTCTCCAGTGTCTCACAAATCTTTATTTTAAATAATATTCAAGTGAAAAGTAAAGATGCTATATAAATGTGTGCTACTTTTTCAATTTTTATCATTTTATTTTATAATTGATTAATCACATGTAAATCATAGCAACTTTTCACATTAACTATAATCTAATAGTCATGTAGAGATTTCCCATTGATGTATCAAATGGTTAAAATCTTCTTATTCATCACCAAAATGTAATCGATTTTATTTCCTTAAAAACTGATTAGCTCCAGGTTAAAAAAAATAACTACTAAAGTCTCTTAGATTCCTGAATTCTGCAAATCACTGTTATATTTTTTTAAACCCTTAACTTCTGTGTATTGGCTCATAGGTGGAAGAGTGGTAAGGGTGGGCAATGGGGGTTAAGTGACTTGCCCAGGGTCACACAGCTTGGAAGTATGTGAGGCCAGCTTTGAACCTAGGACCTCCTGTCTCTAGGCCTGACTCTCAATCCACTGAGCTACCCAGCTGCCCCAATGTAACTCACTGTTGAATCATAAGAGCTGAAAGGGCTTTGGATATAATGTATTTCAACCTCTTAATTTCTTCAATGAGGGAGCTAAGACCTAGACAGATGGTCACTTTTCAAGTTCATCCAGGTAAAATAAGCAACAGATTAGAATCTGAACTCTCAGGCCTCTAATAATCATAAAAATGAAAATGGTTGGTAGGAAGAATAAAAAATAAATCCTTTAAGATATCTTTAAAATGTCTTTTGAATTGTAATTGCAATTTGAATTTGAATTGTAAAATTATTTTAGAAATCCTTAGTTCTCCTATTTGGCTAAATTAATTTGTCAGAGCTCTGAATTGGATCATGCGAACTCCAATTTCATAGCTTTATTCATCATCAATTCTTAGTATTTTGAGTTGTTCAGTGTTTGGGTATATGTTATTCAATAATCTCAGTTTTTGTATGAACAATGAACAACTCTTTTATAAAATTCCTTCATTTTTGTGGCTCTGCGACTTTGTAATTTCTTCATGCTCCACATTTTCAGACAAATCATTGGAATATAGTTTCATTATTATATGATCATAGTCAAGTTTCTAAACCTTTCAGGTGTTCCAGGAAATTAAGGCTATAAATTGTATCTCCTTTATTTGTACTGTGGGAAATATAAGTAAGGTAATGGGGGTCACCAGGGATATTATAAATAATCTAAGTAGTTTGTGGGAACACACACACTGGGATTTATGAGAGACTGGATCAGGATGGAAAGACCAGACTTTACTGCATTCCCACAGGCATGACAGTTGATCTTAACTGTCACTCAGCTTCCCCTAGGCCAGAGTCTAGAAACAGGCTGACAAGGTAAAAGGGACTTTACAGCTTTAATTATGTTTGACTAAAAGGTGGGAAAGGGATTTCTATACTTAAAATCTAAAGGATAAAACCGCAGGGCAATGGGAGGACTTATTCTACTCTTATCTAAGTGATCTAAACTAACATGGCCCTAGGAGCTGTAAATGGAGTCTCTGGGTGACTGCCTCAGACCTGGAACCTGCCAGGCTTGAGTACAGCTAAGGATTTTGTTGCTTTGCATCCTCACTGCAATCCACTGGTGATCTCTGGATGCCAATAGCCAAAGTTGTCTCAGGTACCAAGTAGAGAAGGTTTTGCTTGAAGCATTGTCCACCAGGTCTCAAACTTCACCTCTTCCCTGGCACAGAACTCTTCATCTTCTCTCCTTTTGCTAGATGCCACCACTCAGAATCCCAGGGGAACATCGGGATACAGGATGTCCTTTTACTCTGAGTGCTCCCAGGGCTAACCACAGTTTGTGTTAACTCCCCAATGGAGTCCCTTCTCAGAGTCAAGTCACGTCTTCCTGCTCCTTCATTCCAACCTGGAATTCCCAGGTCCAGCTCCTTCCTGCTATGTACAACTTAATTCCTAATCACTAGCTAATCTAATCTTCCTCACAACAGTACTTTTGAACTGGCTATTTCTCACGTTGGAAATGTATTCCTTTTTACCTCTACCTCTTGGAATCTTTGTTTTCTTCATATCAAAACTGCTCAAGCACTACCTTCTGCAAGGAGATTTTGTTTATCATTCAGGGACTAGGGCTTCTCCTATTATTTAACTTACATTATTTGTATATATTTATATTAATTTTGGTTTTTTGAAGGCAGGGGATATTTCATTGATGACTTTATACTTAGCCCAGTGACTGACACATAGTGAGTCCTTAATAAATGATTGTTGATTGGATGACTTATGAGTTACAGATCCTTATCACTTTAAGTATTTTAAATATTTGGATTTCCCTATGCTCATGAGGGCATACAAAATAAACAATAAAATCCACAAAACATAGCAATATGATTATGCTCTTGACTGTAATGCACCAGCAAAGTAGTTGTTTATTTCACTAATTGTTTTAAACATCTGTAACTATGCTCAATTAAGTTTTCCTTTTTGATGATATTTTTATTGTTTATCAAAATTTCTTTATTCTTCCTCATTCTCCCACTGCAATATTATATCCAATCAGTTGTTATATGTGTGCTATTCTACCTCCACCCCTTTATAAGCATTCATTTCTTCTGTGTACTGAAACAATTATCATTGTAGGAAAAGGACTCATTGCATTTTACCTGAACTATTTGTATAGCCTCCCATGCTCTTTCCTAATTTAGAGATTCTCCTCTTTCCAAGTCATTTTTCAACCAGCTGCCAAAATAATATTCAGTAAGATTATTTTTACTAAAAATTGCTTTATTCCAATATTCATATTAAACTGAACATTCTCAACCAGCAGTCAGCCAAAACCAGGAAAAGGATCTCACTATAAAATCCTATCTAAAAAGATAAAAGTTTATACCAATGAAATATCTTTTTTTTCCATGTGGGAATTTTCAGAATTTTTTATATCTTTGATTTTCTTCTGACATACTTTAAGTTTTGTAAGGAGATGAAGAAAATAAAAAACATCCACTCATTTTTAGTAAACAATTTACATAGGTTGCAGTAACACATTTAATACTTTTATATTCTGAGGTTAACATAAACTGTTGTTAATCATTATTTCCTATGAGTGAGCCACCCAATTTTAATTTAGGTTATTTATGTGATTGTTTGTCATTAACATTTTGATATCAAACATAATTGCAAACATATATATACATAATGCCATTTAAAAATAAATGTTAAATATTAATTCATTATTATTACATGAGCTTATGTAATAATCTTGTTAGTTTATTGTAAGGAGATTTTTTTTAATTTTTAAACCCTTAACTTCTGTTTATTGACTTATAGGTGGAAGATTGGTAAGGGTAGGCAATGGGGGTCAAGTGACTTGCCCAGGGTCACACAGCTGGTAAGTGTCTGAGGCCTGATTTGAACCTAGGACCTCCTGTCTCTAGGCCTGGCTCTCAATCCACTGAGCTACCCAGCCCTCCTGTAAGGAGATTTTTAATGAAGTATTTCATATACAAATGATTTAAATATTTTTAATTAAATGGCAGGAATTAGGGAGAGATAATGGAGTTTTATCTATCTATTCCATTCTACATATTTTTCTTTCTTACTTTTTTTTATGATCATGAAATTTTTTAGGCATCCTTCATTGTAATCCATGTCTTTCCCTAACTCTAAAACTTATCTCAAGATCTTCTCTTGCTAGAATATCCACCTTATTAATACCACCCCATTGAGGTGTACAGTATGTCCAATATCATAGTTGGCTTTCTTATACTTTGTAAATATTTTAGTTATTCATTTATATATATGTGGATATGCTTGACCATGTATAACTCCATTTTTAAATAGTGATTGGGATGATTATGTACTAGGCATTCTCTATGTAACAAATGGTGGTTTACTCAACTTCAATTAAGCAAGGAATGCAAAAATAATCAGTTTAATAAGTTTCCCCTAATCCAGGTAAGTAATCAGTTTAATAAATTTCCCCTAATCCAGGTAAGTAATCTAAATGATATGGGGTCACGGTCCAGACCATTCACTTGATTGATTATTCCTGAGTTCCTCTTTCTACTCAGTCCTTCTAAATCTGCTCAGAAATAACAATCTAATTTGAGTAAAGAGACTCAAGTCCTGAGTTCTTGACTGAGTGTGCATCATACTATATCCCTGAGATACCATTATTTAATGTACACAAGGGATAACTATAGGGTAGAGGACTTATACACTTGCAAGCATATGAATAATAAACTGCCTGACTTTGGTATTATTAAAAGAACACTTAAAAGACTAAAGTGATCAACAATTTCATATGATCTAAAAATCAGGAAAGTTAAGAATAAAGAAAAGACTACAATATTTGGTCTTTTCTGTATGATTGTATCTAGCATCATTCAGCAGCAGTGGAATAGAAGTAGAGGAGGTATGCTATAGTTGTCCAAGTTTCAAGTTTGGCAAAGTTTAAGCATTGATAGCAAAAGAGGGCAAGAGATTCTAGAGTAAAAAAAGAGAATAAAGTTAAATAAATTAACTTTAAATTCTAAGACTAGGTGGTAATATTAGAAGAAATGTGATAATCTGGATCCCAGTAAGGATAAAATATAGGAGCAAGGTGCAGATATAATAATATGAGTTTTTGATCAAACAAAAGATATCCAGAATTTGTGATGAAGGAAGTGAAATGCATCTGGATAATGGAGAAACAAATACCATGACCATCCTGTGCGTAATTAAGAAGAGTGGAAGAGTATGGGAATTGAAGAATCAGAAAGCATTTTGAGAAAATTTGGAATGGGTATCAACATATTTATTGAAGTTCTCTAAGTCCTGAGTAGGAGTTGTGTTATTGTGGGAAACTCTGAGTTAGATACTAAACTTCTTTCATGAAAAAAATTGAATAAAATAATTCTGAAAGGACAGAACTTGCTAAGCAATGATAGTAAGAAATGTTTTAATTCCCTCTCGAGGATCAGTATGACAGAAATTATGAGAGAAAGTGCAGATAATTCTGGAAGGGATCAGCAAAGATGTGATGTCATTAGGGGAAACCAAGTTTCTATGAGAACTAGAATATGGAAAGAGTTTGAGAAGAAGCCTATAATGAAAGGAAGTTTGTTAGCTTCCCTTCATCTTCAATGCTCATGCATGCACACATTAATTAAAAGGGTCAGAGTTTAACATTTTTGAATACCACTCACAACAGTGTCAGCTTCATGTCCTCATTTCTCTATAGGAAATCTAAATGAGGTCCAAGTTCAAGTTTTAAGGTTTGGTTTGGGAGCATTATAACATTCATAAAAAAACTGAACTGTTATATTAGTAGCCCCTAAGAAAGTCCCTCCCCCATTCTAGAACTTCAGGGTCTGAGAAAAAGACATTTTATGAAATATATAAAAAGACAAAAAACCAACCAACAGCCATTATTTTTATACATACCTTACATACTTTTACCTCAAGTAACATAGTTACAAAAATATAAACAATTTACTTTATAAAAAGAATCAGGCATGTAAACTATTTTCATCACTAATAAGGGATGGAAAATAATACATGATACTTTGTGTGTGTATGTCTGTCTGTGTCTGTCTGTCTTTCGGTGTGTATCATCACAGTTTTTCCCAGCTTCATTTGAATGTAAAAACGAAAGAAATGGTGCCCTACACATTTAATGCTTTGCAGATGAGTTGGGAGCAAGGGAGTCCACTATCTCTTAAACACTTCATTCAGTCTCTCTACTTCAGTTAATCCCAACTCAAATGAACATGATTATAAGGAGAAACCCATTTGTTTACACTCATTAAACAGCCTCAGCCTTGTACATCCATTTGTGTGGCTGTAACTCCCACTTCTGTTGTTTGTGTTGAGGTGCTATTTATTTCCTCTACAATAAGTCTCATAAGCAACTCTAAAAATATTTAAAATACAATACAGTAACCCATAACAAATTCCCCAAGAAATTGACCCTTAAAACAGCAAAAGAAAGCAATTTGAACAATTTATGAATGGATATTTGACTTTGAAATTGTCCAAATGACTCAGTCAAGGTCCTTATCTTGTGGCATATCAGGACTTAGCTTAAGCTTATTCTCCAGCCTCCTGAGAAGCATTGTAGAACCTATAGAGCATACTATGAGTGACTGCTGGCACCACCAGAGGAACCTAGAATCTCCAAACTCAAAATAATTGCTGAGCTTGTAAAAGTCTGTTTTTTTAGGTCTTCAGTGTGGTCACCTAATTCTCAGGGAAAGAAACAACAAGAAGAAGGAATAAGAATCATAAGGTCCAGTTTCAGCATTACCTAGATAAATATACAAAAAATTTTGCTACCATGTTTGAGCAGCCTCTAAGGGTGCAGAAGAGAGAATTCCCTCTCAGGGGACAGTTTAAGACAGTTGTTTCCAAATGATGTGGAGTCCCAGGATGGACATTCAGAAGAGAAAAAAAAGAGAATGCGAGAAGAATTTCCTTTTCCCTTCAACGTCTGAATGAGTGACTTGTTGTTCAGACACCTGCCTCCTCTTATAGGGTAATGGAACCTATAGAGACTAAATGGAAGTCTCTGATTACATCTAACCTTTAAAAACGAAGACACATGTCTTGTTCAAAGTAGAAAGGGTACAGGGAGGGGATGGAGAGGGAGCATGTATTTATTAAATGCCTACTATGTTCCAGACAATATACTAAGTGCTTTACAAATGTGATCTTATTTGATTCCCACAACAACCCTGAATCAGGAGTTATTCTCATTTCATAGTTAAGAAAGCTAAGGCAGTCAGAAATGAAGTGACTTCCCTTAGGTTACACAATCAGAAGTATCTAAAACTGGCTTTGAATTCTGATTTTTCTTGTCTTAGACCCAACATATCAAAATCAAGTTGAAGTGAAAATTAGAATTGATGGAAATGATGATACCAATCATAAGTTTAGAAGAGAAACCACTTTCCAAATAGACTAATACTCAAAACTGGATAAGATTTCTGATCAGAGATATGAGGAGATTTCACCATGTTACTCAACTGGGTTGTAATTTCCTTAGTGGAAGTAGCTCTTCTCACCCATCATCTTTCTCTCTTCTAGTCCTTCCTCTAAGAGGAGGCTTTCTTATTCTTGTGAATGTCTGTGTGTTCATATGTATGTGTGTATTTGTTTGTGATGAAACCCTTTGGCAGTCTAAGTGAAAATTAAGATTATTGGAACATTATGCATGAAATAGTAATTGAAAGAAACATTCAATTTCAATTATGTTATAAAAGTAGTATTTTTCCTCCATCAGAGTTCATGGAAGCCTATATTTTATCCATTGATTTCACCTTAAGAATCTGTTCTCATAGAAAGTGTAATATTGTAGAACAAAGTAAATAATCAATGTGTATTTTCTTGCTATAGAATTATTCTTAGTTTAGACAATTGTCATAGGGGTGACCAAATTTCATCTAAAATACCAATCTATCACTTATCAAGGATCTTCTAGAGCAGGGGTGGGAAACGTATGGCTCTCGAGCCATATCTGGCTCTTTTGAGGGCCAGATATGGCTCTTTCTGCAGGAGCCATAATGTCAATATTTTTTCAGGCCCTGTTATAGGAGCACGCACTATGAGCACTGACAGATGAACTGCAGCACAGTAACTAACAGTTTACACATGACATTGTGAGTCACGTGATATGTCAACCTCATGAAGTGTAGTACAGAGGTACAATCAACCCTGCAAAAGGCTAACTGCAGAATTTTTGGCAGTTGAGAGGGTTTAGAACCCTGACTAGAGGCAGTTAATCTGGAAGGCTCTGTCAGAGCAGAAGGGTCAACTAAACTCGGTCTTTGGGTTTGAATGTGTGCCTTTTCTCTTGAGATTTTGTAGCTTAGCTAATTCCTCTGGACCTCCCTGACCTTCCCTATTGTATTCCCCATTTCCTTTCCTAATTTCCTGTGGGTTTTGGGAGAAGGGTGGATTTGGGAGGTAGCAATCAAAGTTTGAAGACTTAGGTTTTCCCCATAGACAAGTAGGGCTTACCCTTGATACAAATTATCTCCTGATTCATTGTGTATAACTTCCCTAACCTTAAAGGCAACAAAGCCTCCGGAGATGAGTGGGAGCAGGCTCTTGCTCAGTTTGCCCTATTCCTGTGTCCCTCCCCTACCTGGAGCTTCTCCCTAAGCAGTTGAGAGAAACCTTGTATCCCTCTGTCCTTTATAATCAACCCTGAAACATAATAAACCCTGTTGTTATTTCATCAAACCTTTTGCTAGATCATTGGTTGAATGATAAAAGAGGGATAAGGAGAAAAAGGAATAGTTTCTCTTTGGGTCCTGAGGGGAGTTGGAGGCATCCATCTTGGAGGAAGTGATGATCTCTATACTTCCTCTGAGAAGTTCTTCTATTTCACAGACAGGCAAGAGCCTTGGGACTCTTTCTTTGTGAACTTGAGAAACTGGCTAGAAAGCCCTCTAGTTAGTTTCAAACCATTTCTGACTGGCCCTAACATTTTGTCTGTAGAAGTGCCCTTCCTACCTGAAAGGGTTCAGCCTGTTTCCCTTCAGTGTCCTCTGTCTCAAGCCTGTGTTCCCAGTCTGTGTCTCCCTGTTGTAGCTGCCTGCCCCAAATACCTCACCCTCTCCCCTTGCTTCTCATTATACTTCTACGTCTTATATTTCCCTAAACTCAGCCATTCTCTTACATCTCTCCTACCACCTCGATCTACTACCTCCACTATTGTACCCTCCTTTCCCATCTACTGACTTAGGGATCCACAAACCCCATCCATGTACTTTATTCCCTTATTACATATGTCACGTGTCATGTACCTTTCGGTACAGTGACTATCTTCTAAGATAGAAGTCTTCCTCATTGATACTGCCTCACGAGATGAATCCTGGTCTTTAGTTCGGCTTGGTAGGTGTTCTGTGTGTTCCTCCTTCTTCCGTGCTTTTACTCTTTCCACACCTGTTACTGACATCTTGGGGTTCTGTATAGTAATTGATCACTTTTGTCTACATTCTCTACCCCTCTGCCTCTGATTTACATGGCTTTATCTCAGTGCATATATACATTTACAATCCTGTCTCACTTTTTTTTTACCTATTCTATTTATTTTTCAGTGAGGAAATTGCCTTGTTTGTTACCCCTCGGCCTCTGATTTACATGGCTTTATCTCAGTGTATTTGTACATTTACCATCCATCCCTGGAACTGTCTCACTTGTTTTACCTATTCTGCTGCTATATTGATTTTTCAGTGAGGATACTGCCTTGTTTGTTACCTCTATTCATGGGGTCTGCACTCCCTATTTGTGGGATTGTTATTGTTTTTAACTTTTCTACCTGCTCTTAAAGGGTAACTATAGTCAGATTACATCTTTACATATGCTTCATTAGTTAGAAGCATTTCTCCCCAATAGTTGTTTCATTTGATACAGAATGATTGAGTAGGCAGCACTGATATAAACACCTGTACCAGGAAATGTGTGTGATGTGTCCTGGCCAGTTTTCCATGAAAAGGTACCCTCCTCCCCCACTACTTACTAATGACTGCACACAAGTCATGTTATTTGTGTAATCTATAATCTCCTGATCTCCTACTTAATTTATGTGGCCAAATGGCTTAACCAGCAGGCCGGCAGCTTTTTCTTCTCCTGTTGCCTGACTTGAGAGAGGGAGAGGAAAAAGTATTCTTCCCTGAATTTTTGTCTCTTTATTTCAGCAATATTCTTAGTGTAAAGGAGTTTTATATGTAAGATCACGTTTAACAGATGGAAGTCTCAATGCCTGCATGAAGCTTAACCTCACCACATATCAACCAGACTACAAATCCATCAGCAAAACCATGCAGCACCAGAAGTCACATTAATGGTAAGAAGTACTTTATTCATCATTGGTTAACACATAATAACATTATTAAAAATAGTTCAGTGACTTATTGTACTTTAAAAGTGTTTTTCTTACATAAAATGCACATATTTACTTGTATTCAGTTTTAAACATATTGTACAGGTCTCACGAAATTACATTTAAAAAAATGTGGCATTTATGACTCTCACAACCAAAAAGGTTGCAGACCCCTGTTCTAGAGGAAACATAACCTGAATCTTTAGAATAATGAATATTCATCCAACCAAAAGGCATTATTTTAAGATTTATTTCTTCAGATATATGTAGAGACAATTTTTGACAATGGTTTTCTGGCATTTTAAGATTCATATTTTCTCCCTCCTTCCCTCATACCCCCTCCCTGAGGTAATAAATAGTCAGATACAGGTGATAGCATTCCTTTTCTACAATACATATTTCCAAATACAAATTTCCAAATATTTCACAATCTTACAGAAGACATATAACACTTACAATAAAAAACTCATGGAGAAAATAAAATGGAACACTGCTTGTTTTTGTCTGCCACCAGACACTAACAGTTCCTTCTTTAGCTTTTAGAATTAGAATTTAGAATCATGGGTCCCTTGTAGATATCTTGGGTTTAGTGCTTCACAGTTGATAATTGTATAATATTTCTGTTATTATATACATAGTTCTCCTGGTTCTGCTCACTTTAATCTGTATCAGTTCATATGTCTTTTGAGGTTTTTCTGAATTCATCCTGTTTGCCATTTCTAATAGCACAATAGTATTCCCTTACAACTCTATATGCTGAAATTGCAAATTATTTCTCTTAGTTTTTTTATTGATTCTCTGGGTATATCCTCATATCATCTGCAAAGAGTGATAACTTTGTTTCCTCATTGTCTACTCTAATTCCTTCAATTTCTTGTTTTACTCTTATTTCTATTGCTGGTATATGTAGTATAATATTAAATAACAGTGAGATATTGGGCATTGTTGCTTTACCCCTAATCTTATTAGAAGGGGTTTTAGTTTACCTCCATTACACATAATGCTTCCTGATGATTTTAGATACATTCCATTTATCTTTTAAAGAGGGTTCCATTATTCCTATGTTTTTGTAAGGAATGGATGTTGCATTTTGTCTAATTATTTTTATGCTTCTATTGAAATAATTGCATAATTTCTTGATTTTTTAAAAATCATATAGTCAATTATGCTAATTATTTTTTCAAAACCCACCTAAACATGGAGTATTAAATTTGTGGTATAATGTCAAAATTTCCTTGCTAGTATTTTAATTAATTTTTTTCAATTTTTATTAGGGATATTTTTCTGTAGTTTTATTTTTCTGATTTTAGCTCTTCTTGACTTACATATCAATGCTATACTTATGCCATAAAATGAATTGGAAAGGTTATCTCTTCTATTTTCCAAATAGTTTGTAGATTGTCAGTGTTAGTTGTTCTTTGATTGGTTGAATTCACTTGTGAATTCATCTGGCCCTAGGTGTTTTGTTTTGGTTTTTTTCTTGTGGAGTTCTTTGATTATTTCTTTAATTTATTTTTATGTCATGGGGTTGTTTAAATATTCTATTTTGGTCTTGTGGGGGTGGAACCAACATGGCAGAGTAAACCAGAGCAGCTCTATTTCACCATGAAAATCCTCTCCAACCAAGAATAAAATATTTCCACAAATGGAATATATAAGTGAACAAACCAACAAGGAGACAGAGTAAAACAACTTTTAAGAAAAGAAAAAACCCAAAAGGTAAGCAGAGAACATCTGAGGCACTGGGGTGAGAGGAGAGCAGAACCAGCAAGGGGTTGTAGTTATGAGGGAAGAGCAATCCAAGAATAAGCCACACATCCCCATTCCACATCTGCTGTTACAGATTCCAAACCTAGGCTCAAACAAACATTCAGATCCTGAGATCCTGCCTGGGAAAATAGTGAACCAAGCCAATCCACACCCCTTGAAATTTCAAACCAGTAGAGAAGTTCAGAGTCCTAGCCCATGGTAGTATGGGCTAATTCAAGTGGGCCCAGAGAAAATCCAGGAATCCTAATCTGGGCTTGGAATAAGGACATAGTTCACGGTTTGGGGTGAGGATACAGTTCACAGGAGGGGCCCCTGGATCTTTTTGCCCAAAACTAAGGGCACAGCAACAAGACAAGGCAATCAAAGGTGTGTCTGATTGGATCAAATACACAGTATTTGAGACCAATACCTTGAGCCAAAGTCAAGGGCTAGAATTTGATCAGTCCCTGACATGATCAAATTCAGAGTGAGATCAAAAGCTCAAGCCCTAACAGAGACAAGTCTCTAAGCTATCAGAATGTTAAGGGTCAATTGAATCAGCAGAGAGAATGGGCTCTCATAGCTCTCTGCCCACAGACCAACACATCATCTTCCAAGAACTGAAATTAAACTGGTAAAAACCCATAAAATAATCTGAGAATAACATCAAGGAAGGGTTGACATTTAAGAGGGTACCCCAACTTCCCAGAAAACAGAACCTATATAAAAATTAGATAGGAAAAATGAGCAAATGAAAAAAAGCACCTTACTCTAAAGAATTTTTATGGAGACAAAGAGCAAGGTGCAGACACAGTGGTGACAGTGAAAGTAAAGGAAACACAGACAAAGCCCAAAAGAAAAATATGGATTGGACACAGACTCTGGAAGACCTTAAAAAGACTTCAAAAACCAATTAACAGAGGCAGAGAAAAAGTGGGAAAGAGAAAAGAAAGTGATACAAAAAGAAAGGTGTAAAATATATGTATATAGTGAAGACTGTTTGATGTGGGAGAGAGTGACAGACCTGGGTGTGAATGTCTGTCAACATCCCTTTCAATACACTACTTTCATTAAAGACAACAAAGAGGGTTTCTCTGCAATGGTGAACATGCAGAGAACAGGAGTTGGCCCTGGATGGTAAAGGGAAGGCTTTCCTATTTGGAGAGGTGGGTGGTAATGCTGGTTGATCAAGCTCAGACCCTATCCCTACAGAAACCTCCCCACAGCAAATGTTGGCACCTCAGGGGGTCTTGCTCAAAATGGAGTCTGAGCAAAATAGCTGCTCAAACTCCTTTCCCCTCTTTGCCTTGTGTAATGACTTCTCCTTGATCTGACTCTGAATTGGTTTATTTTGTAGATTAACAAGATATCTGGAGAAGGAAGAGGATAGAGGAATCAAGGGGGGGATAGGTTTGAGGGAAGAGGAGACCCTATTGGGGGTTTCTTGTCTTCTTCAGCTAAGCCAAGATGGTTCCACTCCAACTTAACTATCTTCTTCTTATCTAATTAAAGTCTCTCTCCTACCTTAACCAGTGGCAAGTGTCCTTCTTGAGAAGATCAATGGATGGAAAGGATCTTCAGGGTGACCCCCTGAATCATGTTGTTCATTCTTCCTCTAATGGAGGCTATCCAACTATAAGAACCTGCTTTCTCTTCTGGGTAAGGGAAAATGGAGGCCAGGCTTTTCCACAGGTGGAAATCTAGAGCTCATGGACTTTGTTCCTCACTTGACAGAGTTCATAGGACCAAGACCACTTCAGTTAGCTATTACTTCCACAAATCTCTTCTCTCACTCCAACTGTCACTGCCCCTCCCATCACATTCCAATTGCTGTCTGAATCCATCTCAGTGGGCTAAAGTGCCAAAACCTTGATTTAGTTTTCCTTTCTGGAATTAAGAGAGGCAGAGAAAAAGTCGGGAAGAGAAATGAAAATGATGCAAGAAGAAATGAAAGTGATGCAAGGAGAAAAAAGTGAAGCAAGGAGAAAGGAATTTAATGCAAGAAGAAATAAAAGTGATAAAAGAAGAAATGGGCCATTTAAAAATAAGAACCAAAAAGTGACAGAGAGGAAAATCAGATCTTAAAAAATCAGAACTGACTATCTAGAAACTAATGATTTCATGAAAAATCAAGAAATAATAAAGCAGAATCAAAGGAGTGAAAAAGAGGAGAATATGAAATATTTTATTAAAAAAGCAACTGACATAGAAAATAGATCTAGGAGAGAAAATTTGAGAATTATTGCACTACCTGAAAGCCATGATGAAGAACAAACCTTGGACATCATGTTATAAGAAATTATCAAAGATATCTGCTCAGAGATTCTCAAATGAGAAAATAAAATTCAAATTGAAAGAATTCACAGATCATCTTCAGAAAGAAATCCTCAAATGAAAACTTCTAGGAATGTAATGGCTAAATTCAAGGCCCACCCAGCCATGGAGAAAATACTATAAACAGCCAGATAGAAACTATTAAATTATCATGGAACTACAGTCAAGATCACACAGTACCTAATGCCTTCTACAGTAATGGATCGGAAGGCATGGAATATGATATTCAGGAAGGCAAAAGATTTGGTTTAATAACCCAGAGTCACCTATCCAGCAAAACTGAATATTTTCTTTCAGGTAAAAAATAAAAATTAAATAAGATAGAACATTTCCAAGTATTTTTGAGGAATAAACCAGACCTAAACAAAAAAATTTGAAGTCCAAACACAAGACACAAGAGAAACCCAAAAAGGTAAATAAGGAAGAAAAAATGTAAGAGACTCATTAAGGTCAAAATATTTATTAGTCTACATGGAAAGAGGATTTCTGCAATTATCAAAAATTACTCATAGTAGTGCAGATGATATAAGGAATTTATTCAGAAATAGGTTGAAGTAAACTGATTATGATGATATGATGTCTATGATGATATATGATGTGTATGTAAATGTGATGATATGGAATATGTATGTATGATATGATATTTATGTATATGAATGATATGTAAATATTCTATTTCATCTATTTCTAATTTAAATAATTAACTATTTTGTAAGTATTCATCTTTTTCATTTAGATTAACAGATTTATTGGCATATAATTGAACAAAATAATCTCCAATAATTGTTTTAATTTCTTTATAGGTTCTGATTTCACCTTTTTTCATTTTTGATACTGATAATTTGATTTTATTCTTTTATTTTTAATACATTTAAAAATAGATTAACTATTAGCTAATAGATGAACTATCATTCATTTTTTGATGAAAATACATCCTTTAATAAAATCTTTCCATGGATTTTCATGATTTCCAATGTGATGTTTAATTGAGGATTTTCAATTCATTCTTTTTCTAGTTCATTTTTTTAGTTACATGCCCAATTCATTCATCTGCTCTTTCTCTAATTTATTGACGTGAGCATTTAGAGGCATGAATTTCCCTCTCAAGACCATTTGGCTGCAACTCATAAATTATGACTGGTTTTCTCCTTGTTGTCATTTTCTTTAATTAAATTAAATTAATTATATCTATGGTTTGTTCTTTAACTTGTTCATTCTTTAGTATAAGATTATCTAATTTCCAATTAATTTTTAGTCTTTCTGCTACCTTTTGTGATTTTTAATGTCTATTGAGGGAGTGGCCCTATTAGCTTGCTCTTGTTAGTCTTGCAGCTGTTTTGTCCAGCAAGATTCAGCTCCCCATGTTACTGGCTCACCTACTGTTTTGTGGGATGCATTAGTCTTCACTCTGCTGCTACCCTGCCCTTGACAAGTGACTTGGACTGGATATGTCCCCTGTTCTAGCCTCTGCTACTGCAGGCACTCTGTCTCTTCACTGCCTTAGGCCATGTGGAAGTGCATTTGTCTCCTCTCTTTTCTGTCCTCCCTGCCAATCTGGAGTTAGTTAAGATGGGTTGGTTCTCCATTCTGCTTCAGGAGCTTTTCTTCCAGATGGGAATACTTAGGTTGCTATATCCTCTGCCTTTGCTATCTGTGTGGAGTGATTTAGACTGGGCCTGGTTCCCCTTATGTTACTTTGTTGCTTCAGATGTGCTACTGCCATGTGGGAGTGTGTTGGTTTCATACCCTCTCTGCCTTCACTATCCATGCTGTGTGGCTTAGGCTGGCCTGGTCCCCTATCTTGCCCTATTTACCTTTTGTACCTCTGTCAAATGGCTTGGACTGTGCTCATTCCCCTCCTATAGACTCATTGTCTTTGATGGAGTAAGAGCATTTTTGGGGTGGTCTGAGTTCTTCCAGTTCCCCACAGATGTTGTGTGGGCTACTTTCTCTCCTTACTCTAGTAAGACATATTCTTCCCACTTGCCTTTGTTTTGAGGTGATTTATTTTCGTGTGTGTGTGTGTGTGTGTGTGTGTGTGTGTGTGTGTGTGTGTGTGTAGAGTTTAGGTGATCTGAGCATCCTTAACTCCACCATATTAAGTACTAGAATGAAAGTGACATCATTTTAATAGAGAATATTTGATCTGATAATAAATAAGAAAACATTTTGCTTCCACAGTTACATAATTATTAGTTTTCATCATTATAAGCACTACTGACATTTTAAAAGTTTAGTTAGTTACAAAACCCACATAGACAAATGGAGGTGGGAAGTTGAAAGCTTGTTGAGGATAATTATGGTCCTATTATTAGGATGTTATATAATTCTATATTATTATATATTGTTATAGTAATATATAATATAATAAAATAAATATTAAATTTATGATATAAAATATAAATGAAGAAATAACATAAATGTATATTATTAGGATCTTATATAATTACTTATATGACTGTCACTATTACCCTTTCTTCATAACATGTGTATAGACAGTTTCAGATTTAAGTGACCAAGACATTTTTTATCTTATAAAAGATACCATTGCCAAGGTTATTTTTAAATTTTCTCATGAGGAAATAATGTAGATTATTAAATATTAAAAGATCTAGTGGCTTATCTGCCTGCTCTGTGATTCTATTTGTTTAATTTGCCATGTTTTCAAAACCAAGAACACAAAATCTGTAATGCTTCATGGAAGCGCTATCAAGAATAAATCTCTAACATTCATTGCATATGTATAGATGTACACATATACATATATATATATTTTTTTTCAAAGAGTTATAAAACTGTAAATACCTTTTGACTCAAGGTGATCAAAGAAAAAGGAAAATAAACTATCTGTTTGATAATATTTATAATAACTCTTTTTATAATGAGAAAGAACTGGAAACTGAAGGCATGTCCGTCATTTGGGAAATGGCTAAAAAAGTAATAGAATATGATTGTAATGGGATACTCTTGTCCTGTAAGATATGATAAACAAGATAATCACAAAAATCCTGGAAAGAATTATGAAGTGATGCAAAGCAAAGTGAGAAGAACCAGGAGAATGTGAAACACAGTAACGAACAGGAACAAAGAGAACCCAAATGCACATTGAAACATAGCATTCTTCACTTTTTCCTCCATGAATTTTCCTCTACTGTAAGCAATATGTGTTGTGTTGTGCAACATGGCAAATAGGTAAATAGATACGATATGACAATAGATATACAATGATCTATATCCTATTACCTGCCTTCATGGAGAAGGGTGAGGCATGGGAAGGAGGGAAAAAGAGAATGAGACAGACTTTTGGACATAGCTAATGTGAGAAGTTGTTTCTCTTAGATTAACATATTTATTATAATTTATTAAATATTTATAACAAATCATATGTGTTATATATTATATTATGCAATATATAAAAATAAAATAAAAATATATGATGAATAAAAAAGAATATGTTTATTCCTGCTAATTTGCATCAACTACAATTTGACCTGATATTCTAACTTATTAATATCTCTTTGATACTTAAATACATCTGGATTCTTAATGATCCCTCCCATCTCTATGCCATCTCTCTAGTCACTAAGCCTGTCTTTTATGCCTTTATCGAAATAATTGACAAAAATTTTAAATAAGAGAAAGCCATGTGGATATCCCTCAAGACCTTCATTAGATGGCATATTTCCAAATGACCTCATACTTTGGTTCTGTTTATTCAACAAATCCCAAATCCATTTAAATATAGTGTGTAATAGTCCATATATCTCCAATTTTTTTCCCTGAAAGTGACACAAAATACTTTAACAAATGCTTTACACAAATCTAGTTGAACTATATAATTGCCAATGATCTATCAGTTTAATAATAAGGTCAAAAAATATGAATTAGGCATCATCTTTTCTTTTTTTTAATCTTTACTTATTTTCTTTAATATTTACTTCAAAAATATTTTTCCATGTTTACATGATTCATTTTCTTTCCCTACCCTCTTCCCTCCACACTCCCAGATCTGCTAAACAATAACATTGGTTTATATAAATGTTATCACTTGATACCTATTTCCGTATTATTCATTTTTTCAGTAGAGCAATCTTTTAAAACCAAAACCCAAATCAGATACACATATGAAAAAGTGATAAATCATATGTTTTCCTTCTATATTTCTATTCTCACAGTTCTTTCTCTTGATGTGAATAGAATTCTTTTTTATAGTTTCCTCAGGATTGTACTGGATCATTGCATTGCTACTATTTATAAAGACTATTACATTGGATCATTCCACAATTTTTCACTGTCTGTGTATAATGATCACTTGGCTCTGTTCATTTCACTTGAAATCAGTTCATGGAGGTTCTTCCTCCATGCAGTTCATGTAGAAATCATCCAGTTCATCATTCCTTAAAACACAATAGTATTCCATCACCATCATATATCACAGTTTCTTCAGCCACTCCCCACTCGAGGGACACCCCCTCATTTTCCAATTTTTTTGAGTGTGACTATGAATATTTTTCTACAAGCTTTTTTTATTATCTCTTTGAATTACAAACCTAGTGATGGTACTGCTGAATCATAGGCTATGAATTCCTTTATAGCCCATTGGGCATGAATCCAAATTGCTTTCCAGAATGGTTGGATCAATTGACAACTCCACGAACAATGCATTAATGTCCCAATTTTACCACATCCCCTCCAACATTTATTATTTTCCTTTACTGACATATTGGCCAATCTAGTATGTGTGAGGTGGTATCTCAGAGCTGTTTTGATTTGCATTTCTCTGATCAAGATGGATTTAGAACATTTTTATATGATTATTGATAGTTTTGTTTTCTTTGTCTTAAAATTATCTATTCATATCTCTTGACCATTTGTCAATTGCGGAATCACTTGATTTCTTGTACATTTGACTTAATTACTTATAAATTTGAGAAATTAGACCTTTGTCAGAGATTTTTTCTTATAATCTTTTCCCCAGTTTGTTGCTTTCCTTCTAGTTTTGGTTGCATTGGTTTTGTTTGTACAAAAGCCTTTAAACTCCATGTAATTGAAATTATTCATTTTATATTTTGTAATGTTCTTTTTCTTTTGCTTGATCTTAAATTTTTTTCCTTTTACATAAATCTAACAAGTATACTACTTTATGTTCACCTAATTTACTTAAAATTTTCCTCTTTGTATTTGTCATTTACTCATTTTGAATTTACCTTGGTATAGGATGTGAGATGTTCATCTAAACCTAATCTCTCCTATACTGTTTTCCAATTTGCCCAGCAGTTTTTGTCCCAAAAGCTACAATCTTTAGGTTTATCAAACACTAGCTTACTGAGGTAATTTACCCCAAGTTTATTCAATTGTTACCCCTTCTGTTTCTTAGCCACTATCATGTTGTATTAATGACCACTGCTTTATAGTACAGTTTAAGGTATGGTACCACTAGACTTCCATCCTTCACATTTTTTTATTAGTTCCCTTGATATTCTTGATCTTTTGCTCTTCCAGAAGAACTTTGTTATATATATATATATATTTTTTTTTCTAATTCTATAAAAAAAAGTATTTTGGTAGTTACTGTTCCTGCTGCTACTGCTGCTGCTGTGGCTTCCTGTTGTTACCTCTGCCTGTTCCTATTACTGCTGCTGCCACCTGCTGCCAGGTGAGGCCAGTGCTCTGGAGCACTGAACCTCATCTCCAGGGCCTGGGATTTCCAGGGGTAGATCTGTGGTATAGGAAGCTTTGCAGCGTCTTGCCCTGAAGCTAGCTTCCCTGCCCCTGTTGCTACAACCATTCTGAGATGCTATCTCTGCTGCCATGGAATGAGTTTGGTGCAATTAAGCTTCAAATCTCATTGCCAGTGCCTGAAGCCTCCAGAAGTAGGTCTCTGGTGCTTTTTCTTTAGTGTAGCCAAGCCCCCAAAGATTTAGCAATTGTCCTGGTTCTGGCTGGGGGAAGGGTAGTCAGCTAGTGCTTTCCCTAGTGCAGTTTTGCACCCTTATAACATGGAAATCTCTCACTGCTTACTCTTTGCACTGTGTCCAGTGGAAGAGCCCCTTTACTCATCATGCTTTGACTTCTGTCCTTTTGAGATGCTTTGTAATGATTACTTTGGAAGGAAATTCAGAGCAGGGTTAGGATTTCCCTGCTACTATGCTTCCATTTTGGCTCTGCCCCAGCATTATCTATTCTTGTGAAGCCATGTTAATTATTAACTCTGCTTAATTTTCTAGATGCTTATTAACCATTTGCTAAGGATATATCATTGAATTTGTCACTAATTTAAGTCAAGTTCACTGCTCTATTGTTCATAGAATATATACTCTTTCCTATTTTGACCCTCAGGATATCTGTTCATATCCTTTGTTATCTTTTCTTATTCCATGATCTTTCAAAGATCATTAATGATACAGGACTTTTTTCCAGTTCTTTCAGTACCCAGTGATTTATGTTTCTGAATCAGGTGACTAGAACTTATCAAGGACAGTTATGTGCTATCTTCCTATTTCTTTACTGATCTTCAGTCTCCATCCTCTATTAGAAATATTTGCTCTTTTTCTTTTCTTTTTTCAGGAGCATCCTATTTGATAGAGAAAATGAAGAAAAATAAGAATTAAACAACTCTACCTTCTATGATCATTAGTTATCATTATCCCATCCCTCTAAGCAGCAGACATTGCTTCTTTTGTCCTCCTTTCCCTCATAAAGTTTTTTTTAATTGTCCTTTTTTCTGAAGTTTCTTTACTAGGCTAAACTACTCCAGAAGTTCAAAATCTTGCCACTATTATTCTGGGAGAATTTGTGCATTAAAAATGTTGTTTAATAGTAAGATTCTAATAAATCATTAATTAAAAGGGCAAAGAGAAGAGTTATTTCCCAGTAAAATTCAATGAGGCTTTATCCTATATAAATTCTATATTTTCTCAAGGAATTACAGAGGTCTTCAAGGGGAAGAAATGATGCCCCAACCACCATAAAATGCTATTATATATCATTCACAGGAACTGAAAGGAATTAATGAATTGATAAAAGCCAGTCTCTGCAAAGATATACAAATCACATCCCAAAAGTACCTCTGTCACATTAGAGAGGGTAAAGATGTCATTTTATTAACATTGGATAGTATTTAACATAACTTAAAGCTAATAACAATTCCCTGATATTTTTAAAAAGCAACAGTTCTTTTTTGTCCTACTTTGAAGATATAGGCTTCATTTTCAGCTTCATGATATATTATTTAGGCCTCACACTATAAGAATAATTACCTAGCATGTCCATCTATTGAATGAGTTGTCTAGCAAAATCTCAGCACATCTGTGATTATTTATCACTTTCTCTACCAAAAAATTCTCAACTCTATTCATTAGATTAATAATAAAATGAGGCTACCTCACTAGAGCAAAATATGACTCACTGTTACTAAATAAATCACTCTCTATAGTAACCTAGATTCTTAAGAGAATTATCTTGCCCTTCCCTGAGCTTTTGTAACATTTTGATTGTGCTTTTATGAACTTATCCTAGCTTATTTTGTAGAATAGTTATTTGTAGACCTATGTTACATTATTATTAAATTTTAAACTCCATAAGAACATCAAGCATAAAATTATTTATCTTCTTCCAAATTTAAGATAGTGCCCTGAATATTTTGTTGTTGATCAATGATTTTTCATTCTTCTCCAACTCTTCATAAGCCCATTTGGGTTTTTCTTGGCAAAGATAATAGAGTGGTTTGCCATTTCCTTTTCCAATTCATTTTACATATGAGGAAACTGAGGCTTGCCCAAGGTCACACAGTTAGTAAATGTGCGAGGTCAGATTTGAACTCAGGTTCTCCTAAATTTGGGACCAGTATTCTGTCCACCCTGTCATCTAGATACTTTGAACATAGAGATGATAAAAAAAAAATTGCCCTGATTTCGCATAAATTGCCATAGAAACTTTTCCTTTTCCTTTCTTTCCTCTCCTTATCCCTCTTTCCTTGCTTTCTTTTTCTTTCTTTGTTCTCCCTCCCTCTCTTTCTTCTTTCCTTCATTCCTCCCTCATTTTCTTCCTTCTCTCTTCCTTTCTATATCCCCCTTTGTTTTCCTTTTCCTTGTTCTTCTTGTTCTTGTTTTGCTACTCCTTGTCCTGCCCCTACTTCCTGCATCTGCTCCTTTTGCTCTTTATCAGGGAAATTCTTTATTCTTATTACTTACTGCCTGTTCATGTACGTTAACTATTTATCAAAGGGAGTATAGGTCATCTTTTAATGTACCTTTTATGTCAATTTGTCAACTTATCCTACATATTTTCAAAATTTGTCCTTCATCAAAGATTTTTGCTGTAATTTTCTCCACTTTCCTGTTTTCCTCCTAATTTTGTTTCATATAATTTTGTTTGTTCAAAAACCTTAGGATTTAATGTAATCAAAATTATCCATCTAACTTCATGTAATTCTTTGTATAAACTGTTCATTTATCCAAAGATCCTAAAGGACACTTTTTCTATGCTTCTCTAAATTACTTATGATATAAACACCTGTTATGTCTAAACCATTTATCAATTTTCACCTTATTTTGGTATTTGGAGAGAGATGATGGTCTCTACCTATTTTCTACCAAATTGATTTCTAGCTCCCCAGAAATTTTTGTCAAATGGTGAATTTGTAAAGCAAAAGCTAAGATCTTTCCACTTATCAAATACTAGGTTACTAGGGTACTTTACCACTATGTCTTGTGTACCTAGGATATTCCAATTATCCATCATTTTTTTTCTTAGCCATTATCAGAATGGTTTGATGTTAATCATTTTGTAAAATAGTTTGAAATCTGGAATTGAAAGGCTACCTTTCTTCAATTCTTAAAATTGATTCTATGATACTCGTGGTTTTTTGTTCTCCCTGATGAATTTTATTAATTTTTTCTAGCTCCAAAAAAATCCTTTGGAAGTTTAATTGGTATGTGACTGAAAAAAAAAGTCATTTACCTGATGGAATTTTCATTTTTATTGTATTGTCTCAAACTTTCCAGTATCAATTAACATTCTTTCACTTGTTTAGATCTCTATTTGTGTGAGAAGTGTTTCATAATAGCTTTTTTATTTCAATTTTATTAATCTCTTCTAATTTTCATTTTGGTGCCACTTGGAGATGTTTAATTCTTTCTTTTTGCAGGGTTTTTTTTAGTTGTATTAGAATTCATTGATCTATTCTCTCTCTTTTTTATGGATGTAAATATTCATAGATAAAAATTTTGCCCTAAATACTGCTTTTGCAGCCTCTCATAGATTTCTTATGTCTCTTATTATTGTTATTCTTTTTAATGAACCAATTGATTATTTATATGTTTTGTTCTTTTGCCTATCATTTTCTTTTAGGATTCAATTCTCTAATTCAGGGGTTGGCAAAATTTTTGGCCCTGAGAGCCATAAATGCCACATTTTTTTTAAAATGCAATTTTAATGAGAGCCGTACAGTGCTCACAGTGCGTGCTCCTGTAACAGTGCAAGCTCCTGTAACAGCGCCTGAAAAAAAATTGACTTTATGGTTCCTGCAGAAAGATCCATATCAGGCCCTCAACAGAGCCAGATATGGCTCGAGAGCCATACGTTGCCGACCCCTGCTCTAATTTCTAATAAGTTTTCGATATATGCTTCCATAGCCTTTTATTGACTGTAATTTATTGCATTATTTTCAGAAAAGGATTCATTGAATATTTATGCTTCTACATTTTGTTGTGAGTTTCTAATGCCCTAAAATATGGTCAACTTTTGGAAAGATGCCATGTAGCCCTGAGAAAAAAGATATACTTTTTTCTATTCCCATTCAATTTTCTCCATTTTTATCCAAATTTTATTAAAACTACATTCATCAGCAGAACTTCTTTATTGATTAATTCATGACTAGATTTTTCTAGTCCTGGGAAGAGAAAACTATTAGTATAATTTTGTATTTTTTCCTATAACTCCTTTAACTTTTCCTCGAAGACTTTACATGTTTTATGTAATTTGTTATAAATATATATATATACAAACTACTGTTTTATTACTTCCTTATCTATGGTAACTTCTGGTGTGATTCTAGTTTTCCTGCTTCTCTCTTTTAGTTAAGTCTATTTTTTCTTGTTATTCATCCAACTGCTACCACTGCTTTTTTTTTTAACTAAGCAGCTTCCTATTTTTATTATGTGTTTTTCTGATTCACATATGTTTTCTATAAAAACCATATTGTGGAGTCTAGTTTCTGATCCAGTCTACTTTCTACTTATTTTATGGGTTAATATGTCCTATTGTCTTTAAACGTTATGATTACCATTTGTGCATTTCCATCTATCCAATTTTTTTCCTATTTTTCTCTTTATCCTGTCTTTCCTCTTAAGTTTGTTTTGTTTCTGACCATTGCTTTCCTTTTTTTATGCTCTTGATTTTTATCAACTGCACCCCCATCCACCTTTCCCCTTATACTATTTTCCTACTACTTCTCTCCTGGGTAAGATAGATTTCTATGCAAAATTACACACACACACATACACACACGCACAAAAATGCACACAGACATACACACAAACATATATCCCATTCTTTGAACCAAATAGATAAGAGAGAGCGTGAATTATTGTCTCCCTCCTGTCAATTCTCCCTTCTCCATAAAAGCTCTTCCTTGTGCCCATATTTTAAGTGAAATAATTTTCTCTTTTTTCAATCTTCCTACCTTGTTTAACTAATTCTCATACTACATCACTAAGTAGAAAATTCTTTAAACATTTATTAATATTCATTTTTTACATGATTACATGATTCATGCTCCTACTTTCCCCTTCACCTCCTGCACTCCCCCCACCCATGGCCGATGCACATTTCCACTGGTTTTAACATGTGTCATTAATCAAGACCTATTTCCAAATTGTTGTTAGTTGCATTGGTGTGGTAGTTTTAAGTCTACATCCCCAATCATTTCCAACTCAACCCATGCGTTCAAGCAGTTGTTTTTCTTATATGTTTCTTCTCCTGCAGTCCTTCCTCTGAATGTGGATAGCGTTCTTTACCATAAATCCCAAAGAACTGCCCTGTGTCATTGCTTTCTGCTGGTACAGAAGTCCATTACATTCAATTTTACCATAGTATATCAGTCTCTGTGTACAGTGTTCTTCTGGCTCTGCTCCTTTCTCTCTGTATCAGTTCCTGGAGGTCTTTCCAATTCACCAGGAATTCTTCTAGTTTATTATTCCTTTTAGCAAAATAGTATTCCATCACCAGCATATACCACAATTTGTTCAGCCATTCCCCAATTGAAGGACATACCCTCATTTTCCAGTTTTTTGCCACTACAAAATCGCAGCTATAAATATTTTCATACAAGTCTGTTTATTTAGGATCTCTTTGGGGTACAGAACCAACAATGGTATGGCTGGATTAAAAGGCAGGCATTTTTTATAGCCCTTTGAGTATAGTTCCAAATTGCCAGCCAGAATGATTGGATCAGTTCACAACTCCACCAGCAATGCATTAATGTCCCAATTTTGCCACATCCCCTCCAACATTCAATACTCTCCCCTTCTTTCATTTTAGACAATCTGCTAGGTGTGAGGTAATACCTCAGAGTTGTTTTGATTTGCATTTCTCTAATTATTAGAGATTTAGAACACTTTCTCATGTGCTTATAGATACTTTTGATTTCTTTACCTGAAAATTGTCTATTCATGTCTCTTGCCAATTTATCAATTGGGGAATGGCTTGATTTTTTATAAAATTGATTTAACTCCTTGTATATTTCAGTAATTAGACCCCTGTCAGAGTTTTTTGTTATAAAGATTTTTTTCCCAATTTGTTGTTTCCCTTCTGATTTTGACTACATTGTTTTTGTTTATACAAAAGCTTTTTAGTTTAATATAATCAAAACCATTTAATTTACATTTTGTATTTTTCTCTAACTCTTGCTTGGTTTTAAAATCTTTCCTTTCCCAGAGTTCTGACAAGTATACTATTCTGTGTTCACTTAACTTATTTATAGTTTCCCTCTTTATATTCAAATCATTCACCCATTCTGAATTTATCTGGATGTAGGGTATGAGATGTTGATCTAAACCTAATCTCACCCATATTGTTATCCAATTTTCCCAGCAGTTTTTGTCAAATAGTGGATTCATGTCCCAAAAGTTGGGCTCTTTGGGTTTATCATACACTTTCTCAGTGATATCATTTACCCCAAATCTATTCCACTGATCCTCCCTTCTGTCTCTTAGCCAGTACCATATTGTTTGGATGACTACTGCTTTATTATATAGTTTAATATGTGGTACTGCTAGGCCCCCTTCCTTCACATTTTTTTCATTATTTTCCTTGATATTCTCAATCTTTTGTTATTCCAAATGAAAATTTTTATAGTTCTTACTAATTCAGTAAAGAAGTTTTTTGGTAGTTTGATAGGTATGGCACTAAATAGGTAAAATAATTTGGGTAGAATGGTCATTTTTTTTATGTTAGCTCGTCCTACTCATGAGCAATTAATGGCTTTCCAATTCTTTAGATCCAGTTTTATTTTTTTGGAAAGTGTTTTGTAGTTGTTATCATATAATTGCTGTGTTTGTTTTGGTAGAAAGATTGCTAAGTATTTTATACTGTCTAGGTTGATTTTAAATGGTGTTTCTCCTTCTAACTCTTGTTGCTGTGATGTGTTGGAAATATATAGAAATGCTGATGATTCATGTGCATTTATTTTGTGTCCTGCAACTTTACTAAAATTATTGATTATTTCTACTAGCTTTTTAGTTGATTCTTTGGGATTTTTTAAGTAGACCATCATATCATCTGCAAAGAGTGATAGCTTAGTCTCCTCATTGCCTATTTTGATACCTTCAATTTCTTTTTCTTCTCTAATTGCTACTGCTAGTGTTTCTAGTAAAATGTTAAATAATAGAGGTGATAAGGGGCATCCTTGTTTCACTCCTGATCTTATTGGGAAGGCTTCTAATTTATCCCCATTGCATGTGATGCTATTTGATGGTTATAAATATATACTGTTTTTTATTTTTAGGAAGGGTCCTTCTGTTCCTATAATTTCTAGTGATTTCATTAGGAATGGATGTTGTATTTTGTCAAAGGCTTTTCAACATCTATTGAGATAATCATGTTTTTTGTTGGTTTGCTTGTTGATATGGTCAATTATTTGAATGGTTTTCCTAATGTTGAACCATCCTAGCATTCCTGGTATAAATCCCACCTGATCATAATGAATAACCCTTGTGACCACTTGCTGGAGTCTTTGCTAGTATTCTATTTAAGATTTTTGCATCTATGTTCATTAGGGAGATTGGTCTGTAGTTTTCTTTCTCTGTTTTTGATATACCTGGCTTTGGAATCAGTACCATATTTGAGACATAAAAGGAATTTAGTAGGACTCCTTCTTTGCTTATCATATCAAATAATTTGTATAGTATTGGGATTAGTTGCTCTTTGAATGTCTGATAGAATTCAATTTTGAATCCATCAGGCCCTGGTGATTTTTTCTTAAGGAGTTCTTTGATGGCTTGTTCAATTTCTTTTTCTGATATGGGATTATTTAGGTATTCTTTTTCTTCTGCTATTAATCTAGGCAATTTATATTTTTGTAAATATTCGCCAAATCTCCTAAATTGTTATATTTATTGCCATATAATTGGGCAAAACTGTTTTTAATGATTGCCTTAATTTCCCCTTCATTAGAGGTGAGGTCTCCCTTTTCATCTTTGATACTGTCAATTTGCTTTTATTTTTCCCTTTTTTTATTAGATTGACCGGTACTTTGTCTATTTTATCTGTTTTTTAAAAATACAAGCTTCCAGTCTTATTCATTAATTCAATAGTTTTTTACTTTTGATTTTATCAATTTTTCCCTTGATTTTTAGTATTTCTAATTTTGTTTTCCTCTGGGGGTTTTTTATTTGCTCACTTTCTAATTTTTTGAGTTGCATGCTCAATTCATTAATCTCTGCCCTCCTTAATTTGTTAATATATGCACTCAAGGATATAAATTTCCCTCTGAGTACTGCCTTGGCTGCATCCCAAAGAGTTTGGTAGGATGTCTCATCATTGTCATTCTCTTCAATGAAATTGTTGATAATTTCTATGATTTCTTCTTTGACTAACTCGTTTTGGAGAATCATATTATTTAATTTCCAATTAGTTTTTGATTTGCCTGTCCAGGTGCCCTTACTAATTATTATTTTTATTGCATTATGATCTGAGAAGGTTACATTTATTATTTCTGCTCTTTTGCATTTGTTTGCAATGTTACTATGCCTTATTACATGGTCAATCTTTGTGAATGTACCATGTGCAGCTGAAAAAAAGGTGTATTCCTTTTTGTCCCTATTTATTTTTCTCCACATATCAATTAAATCTAATTTTTCTAGGACTTCATTCACCTCTCTTACCTCTTTCTTATTTATTTTTTGGTTTGATTTATCTAGATCTGAAAGAGGAATATTTAGATCTCCCACTATTATGGTTTTACTATCTATTTCCTTCTTGAACTCTGCCAGTTTCTCCTTTATAAATTTGGGTGCTATGCCACTTGGTGCATACATATTGAGCAGTGTTATTTCCTCGTTGTTTATACTGCCTTTAATCAGGATGTAATGACCTTCCCTGTCTTT
>NC_058130.1:577566263-577576456 GCF_016433145.1 Gracilinanus agilis
ATTTAGATCTCCCACTATTATGGTTTTACTATCTATTTCCTTCTTGAACTCTGCCAGTTTCTCCTTTATAAATTTGGGTGCTATGCCACTTGGTGCATACATATTGAGCAGTGTTATTTCCTCGTTGTTTATACTGCCTTTAATCAGGATGTAATGACCTTCCCTGTCTTTTTTTAATCATATCTATTTTAACTTCAGCTTTGTCAGAAATCTTAATAGCCACTCCTGCCTTCTTTTTCTCATTTGACACTCAAAATATTTTGCTCAAGCCCTTAACCTTGAACTTGTCTATGTCCACCCACATCATATGTGTTTCTTGTAGACAATATATGGTAGGATTTTGGTTTCTAATCTCATCCCATTCACATTCAAAGTTATAATTATCAGTTGTGCATTCGCTGACATTTTTGTATACTCCCCTAGTCCTACCCCTTCTTCTTACACTATTTCCTTTTAAACCAGTGGTTTGCTTTAAGCCAGTATCCCTTATCCCCTCCCTTGATTAACTTCACTTTCTACCCACTCCCTTATTATTCCCCTTTTTTTATTTTTAAAGGCCTAATGAATTCCCTCCACCTTCTTCTCCCCTCCCTTTTTTGATCTCCCCACTCCCCTGCTCCCCTTGGTTTATCCCTTCTGACTTTCTCAGTAGGGTTAGATAGAATTTTATATCCAAATGGATAATATAGCTACTCTTCCCTCTCTGGGTTGATTATACTGAGAGTAAGGTTTAAATATCACCTCTTAATGTCCTATTCCTCTCCTTCTTATAATAGTATTCATCTCCTCCCCTTCCCATGTCCTCTTTGTGTGTAATAGAATATCCTATTTTTCTTCTAACTCAACTTTCTCTTGGTGTCCCCTACAATTTACCACCCTCTTTCCCAGCCCCCCATGTCATCTTAGACCATTTGGTATTCCGTCTTCACCCTATGAATTATTTTTCTGATTACTATAATAGTGAATACTATAATAGTTGAATAGAGTTCACTACAGAGAATTATACATAGCATTTCTCCACATAGGAATACAGATAATTAGATCTTATTGAAGCCCTTAAAGAGTCAAATTTAAAAAATTATGAGTTTTCTTTCTTTTCCCTCTGTTTCTTATTTACCTTTTCATGTTTCTCTTGGTTTTTGTGGTTGGATATCAAACTTTCCATTTAGTCCTGATCTTTTCTGTGGAAATACTTGGAAATCTTCAATTTTCTTGAATACCCATACTTTCCCCTGGAAGTATATAGTCAGTTTTGATGGGTAGCTGATCTGTGGTTGAAGGCCGAGTTCTCTTGCCTTTCTGAATATCATATTCCAAGCCTTGTGGTCTTTTAGCATGGAGGCTGCCAGATCCTGTGTGATCCTTATTGGTGCTCCTTGATATTTGAATTGTCTCTTTCTGGCTTCTTGCAAGATTTTTTCTTTTACTTGGAAGCTCTTGAATTTGGCTATTATATTCCTCAGCATTGTCTTTTCTGGGTCTAGTATAGAGGGTGTTCTATGGATGCTTTCAATGTCTATATTGTTGTAGAACTTTAGGGCAATTTTGCTGGATAATTTCTTTTAGGATGGAGTCCAAGTTTCTATTAATTTCTGCTTTTTCAGGAAGACCAATGATTCTCTATTTGTCTCTTCTAGACCAGTTTTCTTGGTCTGTCACTTTCTCATTGAGATATTTCATATTTCTTTCTATTTTATCAGTCTTTTGGCTTTGTTTTATTTATTCTTGCCGTCTTGAGAGAGATCATTAGCTTCTAATTGTTCAATTCTTGCTTTTAGGGACTGGTTTTCCTTTTCATTCTGGTCATTTCTGGTGTTAAATTTGCTTATCAGTTCATTTGATTTCTGAGCCTCACTTTCCAATTGCAAAATCCTGCCTTTTAAACTGTTATTTTCTTGCCTGATTTCCTTTTGAGCTATTTCCCATTTCTCTAGCCAAATCTTTTCCAACTTTCTCGTCATCTCAAATTTGAACTCTTCAATAGCTTGTGACGAGTTTTCATTATTTTGGGAGGTTCCAGATGAGATTGCTTGTTTGTTCTCCTCTTCTGTTTGCTCGGTTGTCTGGATCTTCTCCGTGTAAAAGTTGCCAAGTGTTAAAGATTTCTTCTTGTTGTTGTTAATTTTTCTCTTCTGGGCTTTCTGATTCTGGGTTGCCATTGTTAGCCCAGCCCCTTCTCAGCTTTATCCTTGCGCTCAGGGTCTGTCTGAGTTCTTTAGGCTCCTGAGGTCTCAGGTCTTGTTGTTCTCAAGGTCAAGCCCCCTGATGGACACCCTTGCTTGATCCTCTGATGGAGGTTCCTTTAGAATCCTCAGGGCACTGATTCCACAGTTGTATACCCATCTGCACTGGTTCCCCACTCAGGGTTTCAGAGCCTTTGCTCATGCCTGTACCTGTGTATCCCTCCACCTGAGCTTGCGCTCAGTGTCTGAGCTCAAAATCCCTGTGTGTTCTTTAGCCTCTGGGGGTCCTAAGTCTTGCTGCTCTCAGGAACAGCCCCTGGAGTTGCCAATGACTCAATGGGTTCCCAAAACTTGCTCTATTTCTTTTCAGCTGGTTTTGGCATTGTAGGTGGTGTGGGGCAGGGGCGTGGGGGGGTTGATCAGCCAGAGATTTAGTGAGAGCTGTTTCACCCCTTTATAGCATGGAAATGTCCCAATTCCACATACCTTCCATGCTGCGCCCTGTTGCGAGGTCCCTCCGTTCATCTGAATTTGTTTTTATGTCCCCTTGAGGAGTCCTGTATGCTTTGGTTAGGAGAGGTTAAGCACTGCTTTTTACTCTGTAGCCATCTTAACCTGGTCTACAGATTTCTTCTTGATCATCTTTCTCTTCTAGGGTTTCCTATTTTGGCTTGCCATTGTTGTTATCTCAGTCCCTTCTCAGCTTTATCCTCACACTCAGGGTCTGTCTGCTCTGTCTAGGCTCCCAAGGTCTCAGGTCTCATTGTTCTCAGGGTCAAGCCTCCTGTTTGTCCTCCCAGTCTGCCACTCTGCCTGAGGCTCCTTTGGCAGTCTCAGAGCACTGCTTCCACTGTCGTGCTCCCGTCTGCACAGGGTCCCCACTAGAAGTCCAAGCCTATGCTTAAGAGCCTTGTCCATGCCTAAGTCAATGCCTTCACCCACACCAGAGCTAAGGGTCTTTATTCAAAGTCTGCATGCATTCTTTTGCCTCTTGGGATCCTAAGTCTTGTTGCTCTCAGGAACAGGCCCTGGAGCTGCCAATGACTTAATGGGTGCCCCAAACCTACTTTAACTCTTGTGCCCTGGCCTTGGTGTTGTACATGGTGTGGGGGGATCAGGGAGAGTCTTCCTCTGCTCACATTTTAGTGAGAGCTGTTTCACCCCTTTATAGTTTGGAAATGCCCTGATTCCACGTACCTTCAATTCTGTGCCCTGTTGTGGGGTCCCTTCGTTCGTCTGGATTTGTTTTTACGTCCCCTTGAGGAGTCCTATATGCTTCAGTTAGGAGAGATCAAGCAGCTGCTCCTTACTCTGCTGCCATCTTAACCTGGAACCAGCACATAATTTCTTAAATTTTCATTATAGGAACATGATATAGGCCCTAGTTCAGTATTGGTGGAGTTGTGATTTGATCCAATAATTCTGGATTCAAATCTAGAGTTTTGGCCCCCATAATGACAAAATATTCAATCCTTTTGAATGAGAATGCCACATGTAATTCCAAGGGAGAGATTACAACAGTCTCACTTAGACCAAGGTCTCAGCCAGAGGTCAGAGCTCCTCCAGGTCCTAGTCACTCACCACAAGAAGGGCCAGCAGGATTCTTTTGATTGAATTGTATAAACGAGGACATAAATTCTCAAAAGCGAAATTACAATTCATTTTGCCCAGGGTACAATATCTCGGATTTGTGTTGTAAGAGGGTTCAAGAAGTATTACACAAAACAGAATAGCTGACATACAGAAATTGAGTGCACCTAAAACTAAAAAACAACTTAGAGCTATTCTTGGAACTACTGGTTTCTGTAGACAATGGATTCCTGATATCACTGTGAAGTATGCTGCTCAGAATGCTCCAATTTATGTAATGAATTTAACATCTATTGATTCTGATGATCTAGAGAAGGTTTATGTAGACTCAGATGTCAAGAAATGAAAGGATAAATTTGGAGCTAGGAAAGAACATGGGATATGGATTACTGATACAGGAAGACCATTGTTATCAAAAGATTTGTATACCTATTTGTGTCAAGCATCCACACAAAAAGTCATTTTGATACACAAGCTGTTGTGGATTCCATCAGGAGACAATGAGTTGCTCCTGAAATAAGTACTGTTGAAAATAAGATCTGTAATAGTTGTCCAGTCTGCCAAATGTTCAATCAAAGTGCATTTAGAAAGAAAGGTTTGGGTGGTAGACCTTTAGCATATTGTCCATTTGAAAGTTTACAGATTGACTATATCTGTATGCCTAAAGCTGGAAGATACAAGTATTGTCTTGTGATAGTCGATAGACTAACTAAATGGCCTGAAGCTTTTCCATCAAATACCAATACAGCTAATTTTGTGGTGAAAGCATTACTCAAGGAAATTGTGCCTAGATTTGGTGTACCTTTAACCATAGATTCAGATATGGCATCTCATTTCTCTCTGGATATCCTTAGAAGAGTCTATGAGAATCTAGGAATAACACCTAAATATCATGTTCCTTATTACCCACAAAGTTCAGGTCAGGTGGAGTGTATGAATAGGGAACTCAAGGCTATGGTTGGGAAACTCTGTGCTGAAACTCATCTCAAATGGCCAGAGATTCTTCCCATAGCTTTCTTTTACCTACATACAAGGCCAAGAGAAGATCTACATATATCATCGTATGAGATGCTCTTTGGACATGTTCCACTATAGGCAAAAACTTGTAAGGCTGTTTATGCATCACTCATAGAAGGTGATTGCCAAAATGCTTCATATTTAAGTGCTTTACAGCAGAGGCTAAGAGAATTACAAGATATGGGAGTATTAATTCAATCTGGTCCATTGGATTATTCTCTTCATAATTTTCATGCAGGTGATCTGGTCTATGTGAAAAATTTTGCCAAAACATTGGCTACAGAACAAAATTGGGTAGGTCCTTACACAGTTGTATTAGTTTCACCATCTTCTGTGAAAGTTTTGGGTAGAGATTCGTGGTATCACTCTTCTCACATTAAATTAGCACATGGAATAGATAATGAAAATGTAGAGATTATTAATAATGAAGAAGAAGAAGAAGAAGAAGAAGAAGAAGAAGAAGAAGAAGAAGAAGAAGAAGAAGAAGAAGAAGAAGAAGAAGAAGAAGAAGAAGAGATTGTGTAATTTGAGATCTTCAGTCAATTACAGTCTGCAGTCAGAAAGTTCAGTAAGGAGAGGACCATTCCAGTGGAAGAGGACATTCAGATTGAAAAGGACATGGATAAAGAGGATTCAGGATTCAGGATTTGTGGACTTTGTATTAAGACTGATGAACTTGTCGATTAAACTGATAAAACTTCATTTTCAAGGTTTTTCTTAAAGAAGAGGATTAATCATGGACAATTTGGATTAAATGTTTTGGAAGTATTTTGGGTAATGTATATAGTATCACTACATACTCATATGCATCCAACATTGCACGTAAAACTATCAAGACCTTTGATGGAGAAAAGGAGAAGAGGAAAACCAGAAAGAAGAGAAGATTTCCTTGAGGAATAGAACATCACAAGGAGAAAGGAGATCTGCAGGAGATCTGGAGTTTTGGTAGCTATCATGCATCCATCAGTAACATGTTGCAACACAATATAGCAAAGAAACAGCATAACAAATCAGATACATACAACACAAACATGTTAAGATATATTGTGTTCTTTATGGAGTGAAACAATGTATAAATACTAACAAAATTAGAATTAGCTATAGGATAAGTAAGTACTAACAAGGGATAGTTAGTTGCTAACAAAGATTAGCTAGTTATTTAGGTAGATGTAGCTAGACTAATATACTAATACCTTAGGGTTAGTTTAGAATAGTTTAGTGAAATAGATATGGTATTAAATTAGGTTAGAGGATAAGATAAGGTACTAATGTACATTACAGTGTAGATACAACAGACATAACAAAATTGCATTACATGAAGAACATATAACATATTACAGATCACACATCACAAATAATGTAAATAGTTGTGTACATAGTATGTGTATATTGTAAATTGTATTATAGTGTAAGTATCTTACATATGTAATGGGAGTACACATGTATATTCAATATGTATATATCACATACACATATATGCATACATGTAAATCATATATGTATATAGTATGTATATTGCATGTATGTATCATGTGTATGTATGTGTATAAATGTAAATTCTGTGAATACTTTGATATACCTGAGTTATAAATATTCAAATGTAATTTGCATGAGGGAGTTTACTGTTTTGTTTTAATTTTGATGTAAAACCTTATGCAATATTGTGTTAAAATGTATTTTCAAAAATGTTTTGCATTCATTAATTGGTAGGATATTTCTGTATTAGCATAGGAGTTATGTTTGATGTTTGTTTTGACTTTTGTGTTGATATTTCATATTTGCTATTGATTTTGTTGATTTTGTTGGAAATTTTGTATTGTTACTTGTTGCTTTATGCTTTGAACTCTGTAACTGTTCAATGTATTTATCCTTTTATCTTTCCTTGTTGAAATCCCTAGTGTAGGATAGAGTAGGATAGTGTTAGATAGAACAGAGTTAGTGTAGGTTGTTTGTTATTTTGGGTTAGAATTTTAGTTTAGTTTGTAGTGCACAAATACCAAAATTTTGTTAATTTTGGCTTTGTGCAAAGGGTAAAACTGCTGTGAGGAAGATTAGTTATTGATTAAGTATTAAAGTTGATCTAGCAGGAAGCCTGGTGCATTCTAGGATGGAATGAAGGGGCAGGTAGTGTGTGTGCCCTTAGAGAAAGACTCCATTAATGATGGGCAAACTGTTTCCAGCCCAGGGAGATCTCAGACCCTGCTTCCTGATTTCCTTGGGATCCTGAGTGGAGGTGGATTTCCAGCAACAACAGAACAGCACCAAGAATAGAAGTTTGGGATCTGGTGGACAGTTTCTCAAGCACACTCTTTCTTCTTGGATATCTTGGACCACCTAGGATTTTGGCATCCCGTGAGCATCTTTGGAAAACTGTGAGAACCCTCAAAGCCACCCTTCTAATCCATAGCTGTGCTGTTCAAGACTGGCTGGTTCCAGGCTTGAATCAGCTTTCCAGAGACTGCACCGCTCCTTGAGCCCTGTCTGCTGGATCACTTAGATTAGAGTAGAATAATTCCTCCCCTTGCCATGTGGTTTTGCCCTTTAGATTTTTAAGTATAGAAATCCCTTTCCCACCTTTTAGTTAAATATAATTAAACCTGTTAAACCCCTTTTACCTTGCCTGCTTGTTTCTAGACTCTGGTCTAGGGAGAGCAGGGTGACAGTTAAGACCAACTGCCATTCCTGTGATAAACCCAGTGAACTCCTTATCCAAGTCCAGTCTCTCCTACAACCCAGTGTGTGTACCCACAACTATTTAGATTATATTTTAACATCCCTGGTGCTCTCCATTACTTATTATTTCTACACCTCCCACTCTGTACCATAGGGTTTACTCTCCTGACTTTTACATCTCTTGCAAGGAGAATTGTAATAAATTGGTACTACTCCTGTTTCTTTCAATAAAATGTTTTTTCCCCCAAACAAAAATCCCTTCCTAGTCACTACTCCCCTTTATATATTATCTCTTCCCTTAGAATGCAAGCATCTTGAAGATAAGTTTGTATTGCCAGCCTTTATTAATATGTGCATGTCACATAGTAAAATTTAATATTTTTCATTCTTTTATTCATTCACTGACCTCACCTGAAAAATGAGAGAAAATGAATACACGATGGCCAAAGATTATTCTGCATTTAATATTTTATGATTCATCTTTTTAGCCTGCTAGAGGACAATGATCACTGAACAACTGAGTACTGACACATTATATCTATGCAAAAGCAAAGTATGTGTTTATTTGGCAGCAAATACACAAGTAAGGTGTTAAGCAGCAATGTCTTAAAATGAGAACTCATTCTGATCATTGTTTCACCATTTTACCCTTTGAAATTCTTCTTTTTCTGTTACTTGAAGAGGTTTCCTACTTGAATATGCCCTTTAGCCTTCTTTCTCTGGCTTCTAAAACCTGAATACTTGTAATTACACACTCTACCTTTTTAACTTTTACCATGCCTTCAAGAGGATAAATAAACATTCTTATAGTATACATCTAGAGAATGTTTGTTAAATTGATTCAGAGTGGAAGAATATATGGAGATGAGGGAGAAATAGTTTGTGAGTAAATGCTTCATTAAAAAACATTATGACCCAAAATTCCATTAAATATAGAAAATACATAATGTAACAAATGATTTACACATCTGCTTTGTCCTAAAGTCTAGACAAAGCATTTAATATTTTATCCTTCTACTCATAAATCTGTAATTTCTGATTAGAAATATATGAAAAAAAACATCAGTCAGACAAATTAATAATATTAGGTCACTGGACAATGTCAATTTCCAGTTTGTCCATCATTTTGCCCTTTGGTAGAATAATATGATATGATTTTGTTACATAGGAAGGGAAGGATAAATGTTTGAGAGAGAGAGAGCTACTCTTTCAAATAATCAGTGAGTGGAGAGTGATCTTTAAAAGCTATTTCTAAACACCTAAAACAGTAAGCTCATGGACAATTCTGTTCTCTTTGTTTTGATGTACTCTCTACTACACCTAGAGTTCCCCAAAGGGTAGTTCAGATTTCACAACTACTGCCTACCTCTTGTCAGCTCTCACTTAGCTTGAATCACAAATGAAAAGATGCAATTTAGGACCATTTGTTATAAGGGATGAGAAGTACAATGTAGTGCCCAGAGCATTAAGCAAAAAATGGTCCTTCAAATGTTCCTAGAGATGTCCTGAGAGGGGTTGGTAGAGAAAGTCTAAGTGAGGGGGTACAGAATACTGATGGGCTGGGGCAAAATTTACCAGGGTAGTTTCCAATTTTAGATGAGTTTTTGCTAAATACTAATCATAGTTGTTTCTATATTGCTAAAAATTTAAGTACTGTCAGTTCACTTTTAATTTCAGCAACTTGTGATAAGCTTTCTGTGTCCCCACACTATTTACAACTCTGAGGTATCACCACAAGGTTGAGGTTTAAGGAAGACTTTTTTTTCCAAACAGGAAAGGAGACTAGACATTATAATTTAAACCACATAAGTATATATGCTAAGATAAAAGGTCAACCTTAAACATATGCTAACCATTCACACATTCCAATTTCTTGAGTTAGTTAGTTGTTCCAAGAATTGCTGCTAGAAAAGAGTATATGAGTTAGTGATAATTTTAATTTGCATCTTCATGAGTGATAGGTTATTACATCTTAAGTATTAATTAGTGTAAAAACATCTGCCATAATTGCTGGTATGTTTACTATTTGGCAAATTTGAAACTGAATATACATGACATTAATGACCCCTGGGTTAGTACTGAATGCAGGATCAGATATTGTTTGGAAACTATTGTTTATGCAGTTCAGGGGCAGAGCAGACTTTTGTTCAGAAGAGCACAGAAACCTTGAAGAATATTACACCTTCTGATTCCAAGGGAGCAGGTAATCTAAGGAGCAATATTAATTCTGGTCCCAATACAGCAGGTTCCTTGAAAAATAATATCCATTATAGTCTCTGTATAAGGATCAGATCACAAATCAAGAGAGCAAATATACAGCAAAAATAAAATTAGTTTTTGTTATAGAGAAACTACTTTAACTATACCACCTCATTAAATATTCATTTCCATAAGCTCTTTTCACTTTATTGCACCTATAATTTATATGAGCAAAAAGTCCATTGGACTAGGAGTAAGGATGCCTCAGTTTTACTCTTGAATTTACTATGGAAATACTATGTGACTTTAGATAAGCCAATTCACTACATAGACTTTAAGAGGCCATACGCAATAAAATACTATATCACTCTAGTTCTTCAACTATACTACATATTTACTTGCAAAGATATAAAGGATTCAGAATACAGAAGTAATTTTAATAGCTTACAATTAGAGAAAGTTTGTTCGATTCATTTGAATTGAAATATATATATGTATACATATATATATGTGTATATATATATATATATA
>NC_058130.1:577576822-577704162 GCF_016433145.1 Gracilinanus agilis
TATATATATATATATATATATATATAGAGAGAGAGAGAGAGAGAGAGAGAGAGAGAGAGACAGACAGACAGACAGACAGACAGACATCATGGAGAAATATTTTGTGATTCAATGCCTGATTAAAGAATCATCATCACAAAAAAAGTAAACATAATAATGGAACAAGGTACCTCAAGCTTGCAAACCTCCAGAACTCTCTCTGAAAACAGTGGTGAGACAAAACCTGAAGTTTGGGATAGTGCATCCCCACTCAGTAATGGTGCTCACATTAAAAGAAAACTAAAAGTCATGAAGTAGGCTGTTAAATGAGCAAACAACAACAAAAAATAACATGACATAAAAACCTACTATTGTGACAAGGAAAATCAAAAAATAAATTAAAAAGACAATGAAGACAAACTAGTTACAAGCAAAGGCTCAAAGAAAAATGTGAATTTCTTACAAAAGCAATAAGATTTCCTAGAAGTGTTAACAATTTCAAAATCAAACAAGAGTAGGAGAAGAAATAAAGAAAGAGGAAAATTATAAAAATATGATTATAGCTTTATAAAAATAAGGCAAAACAAACCTGTAAAAATAAAATCCTTCAAAAAGCAGAACTACGCAAATAGAAAAAAAAAACACAATATAAATCTCACAAGAGAAATAATTGCTTTGAAATTAGAATGAGGCAAAAAGAATCTAATGACTATGAATCATCAAGAAAAAATTAAATGAACACAAAAGAATGAAAAAAAATCATGTGAAATATATCATCTAAAAAACAACTGACAGAATAAATTGAGGAGATATGAAATAAGAATTATTGGACTATGTGAAAGCTATGAATAAAGGAAGAGGCTAGACATAATATTTCATGTAATTATTAAGGAAAACTGTTCTAATATTCCAGAGGAGTAAAGAGAAATATAAATTTAATTAAATTAATATAAAAATAAATTAAAAATTAAAACAAATTTAATTTAAAGTTTAATTTAATTTAAAATAACTTAAACAATTTTCAGATCAATGAGAAAATACTTAAGTAGCCAAAAAGAAATTCATTCAAATATCATAAAGCCACAGAAAGGAACACAGAAGATTTATCAGCTGGCTAATTGTTCTTTTCTTCTTCAAACTAAAAGTGGTCCCAAATGACATCACTTGTAACATCTTTTTAGTCATGCATGAACTGGATTGAAGTGAGATAAAGTTGCCTAATATTGTTATGGTCACTCTCTCTTATAGAGCCATTAAAGTCCAGTTGCAAGACAAAAGTCAAGATGACTGATGATACCACTTTCATGACTCTTGGAATAAGTTATTCTTATCTGCTTATTTCACTAAGGGAAGTTTAGACACCACCCTTACAGATAGATTTCAGCAATGTAGATTACCTTCAAAATGGTTTAGCCTACCCACCACATGCTACAGCTTCTTGGAACAACCAGAAGTAAGAAGTAAGAGTTTGTTGGTTCCAGAGGAGGAAAACAGTCCTGAAAAGGACTCAGTAAACCCTTCAGCAGAGGCATTAGTCTTTGCAAACACCCCATGAACTCTAGCTACCATGGTAGAGGAGGGGAAGGTTTGGAATATGATAACACAGAAAGTAAAAGAGATGGGATTAAGATAAAGAATACTCTTCCCAGCAAAATGAGTATAATCTTTCAAGGGGAAAACAGATGTTTATTGAAAAAAAGACATTCAGATATTCCTGATGAAAAGACCAGAGCTTTCTAGAGAATTGTCCTTCAAATACAAGTCTCAAGAAAAGCATAAAAGGGCAAACATAAAGAGAATTCACAAAGTTCTCAACTATTTTAAACTATTTACGTACCTTTATGGGATGATGATGAATGTAACTTTTATGCATTTTATCCTTATTGGGCAATTATGAGTTTTCTACTTAGTTTTCCAGTTAAGATGGTGGCAGAGTAAAAAGAAGCTGCTTAATCTCTCCTAATAATGAAAAAAATGTAAAGGAAGGGGGCCTAGCAGTACCAGATATTAAACTATTCTATAAAGCAGCAGTCATCAAAACAATATGGTACTGGCTAAGAGATAGAAGGGAGGATCAGTGGAATAGACTTGGGGTAAGTGACATCAGCAAGATAGTGTATGATAAACCCAAAGAGCCCAACTTTTGGGACATGAATCCACTATTTGACAAAAACTGCTGGGAAATTTGGAAAACAATATGGGAGAGATTAGGTCTACATCAACATCTCACACCCTACACCAATATTAATTCAGAATGGGTGAATGACTTGAATATAAAGAGGGAAACTATAAATAAGTTAAATGAACACAGAATAGTGTACTTGTCAGATCTCTGGGAAAAGAAAGATTTTAAAACCAAGCAAGACTTAGAGAAAAATACAAAATGTAAATTAAATGGTTTTGATTATATTAAGCTAAAAAGCTTTTGTACAAACAAAAACAATGTAGTCAAAATCAGAAGGGAAACAACAAATTGGGAAAAATCTTTATAACAAAAAACTCTGACAGGGGTCTAATTACTGAAATATACAAGGAGTTAAATCAATTGTATAAAAAATCAAGCCATTCCCCAATTTATAAATGGGCAAGAGACATGAATAGGCAATTTTCAGGGAAAGAAATCAAAAGTATCAATAAGCCCATAAGTAATTGTTCTAAATCTCTAATAATTAGAGAAATGCAAATCAAAACAACTCTGAGGTATCACCTCACACCTAGCAGATTGGCTAAAATGAAAGAAGGGGAGAGTAATGAATGCTGGAGGGGATGTGGCAAAATTGAGACATTAATGCATTGCTGGTGGAGTTGTGAACTGATCCAATCATTCTGGCTGGCAATCTGGAACTATGCTCAAAGGGCTATAAAAGAATGCCTGCCCTTTGATCCAGGCATACCATTGTTGGTTCTGTACCCCAAAGAGATCATAAATGAACAGACTTGTATGAAAATATTTATAGTTGTGCTTTTTATGGTGGCAAAGAACTGGAAAACGATGGTATGTCCTTCAATTGGAGAATGGCTGAACAAATTGTGGTATATGCTGTTGATGGAATACTATTGTGCTCAAAGGAATAATAAACTAGAAGAATTCCAGGTGAACTGGAAAGTCCTCCAGGAACTGATGCAGAGTGAAAGGAGCAGAGCCAGAAGAACACTGTACACAGAGACTCATCTACTATGGTAAAATTGAATGCAATGGACTTCTGTACCATGCAATGGTACAGGACAATTCTGAGGGACTTATGGAAAAGAACCATACCCACATTCAGAGGAAGGACTGCAGGAGAGGAAACACATAAGAAAAACAACTGCTTGAACGCATGGATTGAGATGGACATGATTAGGGATGTAGACTCAAAACTACCACACCAATGCAACTAACAACATTTGGAAATAGGTGTTGATCAATGACACATGTTAAAATCAGTGGAAATGTGCATCGGCCATGGGTGGGGGGGCAATGCGGGGGGTGAAGGGGAAAGTAGGAGCATGAATCATGTAACCATGTTAAAAATGAATATTAATAAATGTTTTAAAAAAAGAATCCTGCTGTCCCTAACACACACCTTTGCATTTGGTGATGCCAAAAGAATATCATCCACAAAATGCACCAATTACTCTCCTTAAATTTAATAGTCTTCAGATCTCTATTTAGAATCTGAGAGAACCAAAAAGGTGAATTGGTATACCGTTGTGGGATACGAGTCCAGGTCCCATAAGTCTTTTCCCACGTGAAAGCAAAAATCTTTTGAGAATCCTCGTGAATTGGAATAGAGAAAAACTCAGAACATAAATCTACCACAGTGAAATATCTAGCCTGACTTGGAATGGAAGAAATTATAGCAGCTGGACTTGGGACAACTGGATGTGTCTTAATGACATAATCATTTACCACTCTTAGATCTTGAATAAATCGGTAAACAGGTCTGCCATTTTCATCTGGTTTTGGCTTCTTTATAGGTAAAATCAGTGTATTGTACTCAGAAAAGCATGGTATTATTATCCCTCGTTGGATTAGGGACTCAATAATTGGACAAATACCATCTATCACCTCCTTAGTCAAGGGATACTGAGGCACACAAGGACCTGGTCCTTCCTTTGTCCTCACCCTGACTGGAATTCATTATCAATAAAGAACTTCTTTACCTGGGGAACAGAATTTCTAAAAAAAATCCTTTTCACATGATCCACGGTGGTATCTTCCAGTATGTTCATATGTAAATACATTTAGGCTGCCTCAATAATCCTGTCCAGAAATGTAGCTGGGGTCTCTACTGCTGTCTGCCTGATTTTCTCAAACTTAGACCATGAATATGAATGCTTTGCATGTTTTTCCATAATTGTGATAAGGGACTGTCATGCTTGCTTTAACATACAGTATATGTGAAGTGAATTAAGGTCCAGTTCCTCCCAGGCTACTGGCCATGGTGTCATTCCCTCTGTATTCCTTGTTTCCTCTACAAATATTCCATCATTGTGTACAATTGGAAGATAGCGAAGGGGTAAAAGAGTAATAGGGTTTTCACCCTTACTTTGAGCCTGCTGTTCCAACCCAGCCTTTGATGTTATACTTTTGCCAGAAATGCCTATGTTTGCAAATTCAGCCATGTTGTCAGTATGGGGAGTACCAAGGTGTTGACCAGAAAGAGTGTCATTTTGGATATGTAATTCCAAATTATCTAGCTTTATCTGTAACCACTTTAACATCTTAGTTTCAGAATCCCTCAAACACCAGGTCACAATTATCTTAACACAATACAAAATATGAAATAACATCCACCTTAACTTATATACAAAATAACCAGTAAGAATCAGAACTGGCATATGAGATAATAAATCTAGGATATTAATAGTTAAAATCGGTTGTGCAAACTCAATGTCCATCATTCCTCTAAAATACCTGGGTATAATGTTAAACCACAGGTAAGGAAGAGCCCAGACACCTTTCCATAGAACCAAGGAGCAGTGCAGTCTCTGGGAAGTTGATTCAAGCCTGGAACCAGCCAGTCTTGGACAGCACAGCTATGCATTAGAGGGATGGCTTTGAGGGTTCTCACAGTTTTCCAAAGACGATCCAGATACCCAAATCCTAGGTGGTTCAAGATATCCAAGAAGAGTGTGCTTGAGAAACTGTCCACTGGATCCTAAACTTCTCTTCTTCTTGGTTCTGTTCTGTTGTTGCTAGAAATCCACCTCCACCCAGGATCCCAAGGAAATCAGGAAGCAGGGTCTGAGATCTCCCTGGGATGACAACAGTTTGCCCACCACTAATGGAGTCTCTCTCTCAGGGCACACACACTTCCTATCCCTTAATTCCATCCTAGAATGCACCAGGATTCCTGCTAGATCAACCTTAATACTCAATCAATAACTAATCTTCCTCACAACAGAGGTCACTAGGATTAAGAAGTACAGTCCCAGAGCTGGAATTTGGAACTGAGTAGACCAACTTCTTTGGGAATATGGTCTCTTAAATATTTGATTTCAAAATGTATTCCAAAGAAGTAAGGCACCAGTAAAGGGTCGTGAGGTATAATATAAGAAAATGACTCAAAAATCATTAAAGGTATCTTCAAAATCCTGAGGAGAAATGTAGTTAACTGTTCTCTAAAGATTCAGCTTGCCAGTGTGACAAGGGTTTTCGGAGTTATGCCAGAGCAAATATTAGACTACTCTTAAATAAAAAGTAAGAGAGACAATATATTAAAATGTTACTTGTGTTTTACTGTATTTTCTGGCTTTGGTATAGCATATAGCTTATTATTATAATTTTGGGGCATTTGAATATATCTAATATAGTAGGGCTTCTGCATGGGTGTTTCTTTTAATATCAACCTTAGAATTTTGTATATGTACATTCAGCATACAATTGCTGAATTACAGATTGCAATATTTGTAAAAATGGACCTGCTTCCCATTTATTTATGCTAAGTTGAAAGAGGTCACATTCTTCTGTTAGAGTGAAAAAAGAAAAAAAAAACAACCAAAGGTATTTTTTGTTGACTAATACATATGCATATATATAAATATACATATATACGTATATACATGCAGCATGTTTATTAAAGATTCTGGTTTTGAATTAGAATATTTTAAAATTAGTACTGAACTCCTATAATGTGGATTTGATTTGGAGATAAGAAGCAGGAAGTTTTACTTTTCAAAAGGAATTTCTGTAACCTGAATATCTTAATAAGAAATTTTGACTCAGTGAGATTTTCATACCAGCTTACAGAAAAGTATAAGATAGTATAGCTTTAAAATGTTAAAAAAAATTTAGAACTGCAGGTAAAAAGTGTGACAGAACTGATGCTAATATTTTCAAACTTATTAAAGGCTAATTATAAAATCCCTGGTGAAAGTTTCAAATTTAAATGCTTCGTTCTTACAATCAGTCTGATTAAGAAATGAAGTACAATATTCATAGCCTTAAGAATTATGCAGTGGTTCCTAAATTTGTGATTAACAGAAAAAATAAAAATCCTCTAAGGACAAGAAATTATTCTAAAACCAATTCTCTATTCCCTAAAAGCATTATATAAAAAGACCTGATGAGCCATGTCAAATATTTAACTTAATTATTATCTTAAAGTATATGGCTGATGATGCAGAGACAATTCAAATAATTTTCTCTTAGAGAAAAGAATTTCCTCGCTTTTTCCTCTTAGAAGGCTTAATAGCACTGTTAATAGAATTAACCAAGTCAATAAAAAAATACTGGAGTAATCAATTAAAGGTGTAAAAAGTAAGAGGAGATGTGCAATATAATAAATTGGGAAGCTCCAAACAATAAATTTTTCAGAATCTTTAGGTAGTTGAATATTCTTGTTCACTGAATAATCAGGACTATCATATTAAAATAACAGAATAGAGCTGGTAAGAGTATCAAAAAATAGGAGGGAAGAATGTGGCTGGGAGAGGGAGGAAAGGGCCTTGGGCAACATACAGCTCAATTCTAAGAATGTATCCCTTGAGAGTATTTAGAAGTAACCTTGTTATCTTACTGTGAGAATATGTTGAACCATCTGAGGGAGCTGGAGAGAGAAGCCAGACATAGTGCTCTCTAGCACAAAATTCTGATGGTGTTAGCAACTGGTAGCCTAAAGTTATCCTTCCCATTAGTACCCCTCAAACCCATGCCTGCTGCTCAAAATAGGCTTTTTCATAGTGGGGTAAGACAACCTAAACTTCTCTGGATAGAGTAGCTGCTTCCATCTCTTCTCTCCTACTCAGGCACAGTCTATTCTGTGCTGGGAAATGACTGCATATCTCCCATTATGAAAGGAAATATTACCTCTCACTTTTGCTGTTCATATAATTAAAAAGCCAAAGAAATATTTAAAGGTCATCAAGATTAACAAAATCATTTAAGATCACGTGGTCATGAAAGCAAAACTAAAAAACCAATCTCCCTCCCCACAATATTTTGACTGATGTCTAACAATGGAGGGCATAAGAAACATCTAGAATTTGGCCAGAGTGGAGGAGTATTGACTAGCAGCAGGAGGAACAGTTTTCCCCCTAATGGATATAGAAAAGAAGGGAAAAGGTTTTAGCCAGATTGAGATCCCACTGTTTCAGGGAGCACAAGTCATAACTTTTCTTCTTCTTGGCTTTTGCCTGCTCAGCAGCTGAAGCAAGCCCAAATCCTTATCTTATGATGTGAACACTTCAAGCATCTTCTGCTGTTACTTCCAAACTGTAATAAATCTCTAGAGGCTCTATGTGGTATCTCCTTCATAATTCTTACCCCATTACCCCTGGAAATCTGTCTAAGAATCAGTGAAACAGAACAGAATACAGGAAAACAGGAGCCTGCCCAACGAAGGCAAACCACTGGTTCCAAGATTTTCATGGCAATATCTAGATGTGTGAAGTTATATTCAACTTTATTATTTTTCTAGGAATTTATTCTAAGAAATACAAGAGGAAACAGTGTTCTTCAGTGGCAACTCATTGTACAGTAGCTGGAATAGCATCATTCCATAGAAGGCCATTAAAACATCAAGTCAACAGAAATAATATGAAGTTAATCAGATGACCAACTGTGGTGCCCATGCACAAGAATAGAAAGACTGTTGTTTGGATGACAGAGGCATTTAGTCAGGGAAATTTTGACTGGGCACATTATAGGAGTAGACAAATTTATGCCATTGATATTATGCTAAGGGTTAATAACAACAGAGGTAGTTGGTCTGGAATGATATTAGAGTGTCATTGAAGAAAAAAAGAGATGATATTCCTTTAAATATTTTAGGGAAGGGGCACAGAAAAGGATGTGAATAAGCTTAAGTATGAAGACATTAAGGTAGATCAAAGAACAGTAAGTTATGATGTCTACAGTGCTTCTCATATCCAACAAAGGAGAGAATGTAGTAAAGAGTTAAATACATAAGGAGCATATGTGTCTGGGAAAACTCATCTTTCTGGACTCTAAACCTTAATATACTTTGTTTCCGCTAAGAACAATAAGCACAACTCATTAATAGAGAAGGCTGCTTCTCAGTGGCTGATCCATTAAGCTCCTGCTCTTTCTAGTATCTATGATTTTCCTTGCACACATCTTTTCTGGGATGCTGAAGTGATGTTACACTTTACTCTTCAAAAAAAAAATAGAAAACTCTAAGCCTAGGATCTACAGATCTCCACTTTTCTCTTTCACACAGCAGAAGTTCATTCAAACACTGAAGTAGTTTCCCAGACCAAAATTAAGCCTGTGATAAGCTCTCAGTTCTGAGATCTTTTAAGACCCCTCAGCTTAGCTCAGGTTACTTGCTCAGTTCAGTTTTACTGAACAGTTACTCTGGTGTATCAATGATTCTCATTGAGCTAAGTCTATGAACTATCTTTCTAAGCCTAACAAGAAGCCTTACTTTGGATAAACTTTCAGCTCTGTTTTTATGTATACTTGAAATTCAAATTATCTAAGCCTTATAAGTATGAAAATAATTTCATCAATGACAGTGAGATTATCATTTGGTGGAGATAAATTAAGTGTATTTTCTGATATTTACAACATCATTTGAGATTTTACATTTTTCTCATAATTAGAAAACAGTCCTATGAGTCAGTCTCCCAGTTATTAAAGTCAAAGTTTTGATATCAATAATATTCAATTTATATTCATGATATATAGGACATTTTGACCCTGACCGAATGTTTTCTCTGCAGAGTTCCTTTTTTTTCTCTCCAAACCACATCTGTTTCTGACCCTTTCCATTAGCCAAAGTGTCCATAGCTAAAAAGGCATTAAAGAGTGGTGTCTGCATAGTATGCAATCAATGCCTGTATATTTTCTGTCCAGACAACTCAGCATTCATGCTTATATTTTCATAGTTATCTATAACTAGAATGCATTCCTGAAAATATAAATCTGTTGCATTTCTTCCCATTCTGTAATATTCATCTCAAATAATACTTCATCTTGAAACAATTCCTCCTCCCTCCCAAGTTGAATTACAAATTATCCATCCCTGCTATGAGTTCTCACAGAATTTTATATCTTTTATATCCAATTAAATATGTTGTTATTGAGCACCTATGCTGTAGCCATCTATCAGACTGAAACTTCTATTTGAAGTATTTTGAGATGCCATCTCTTTACATAAACTACTAGAGTATATACTCTTTTAGGACAGAAATCAGGTCATAAATGCCTTTTAATTTTCTCGTGTATTGCATTCTACTTTGCACACAGTAGACAATAAGTGTATTTAATTGAAATGTATCAGCTTCTACTCAGTAGTAATCACATTTATTTTAAATCCCTGTCTATTGTTTTATAATCACATCTCTGAAAGCAACAACCATAAATTGTCAGAAAACTTAAGTAAACAAAATTCCTTCACTTTGATATTCTGTGACCAATGAATGAAAATGAAACAAATGAAAAATAAATAGACTCTGTTGTTATTTTTGTTCCATATTCAGTTGTTTCTGACTCTATTACCCCATGGACTATAGTCTATCACACACTTCTGTCCTCCATTAAATGTGCTGGACATCTTCCAACCCAAGGGCTCATCTTCCAATGTCATATATTTTATCATTTTAATATTGTCCACGAGAGTTCTTGGTAAAGAAAGTCATTTGCCATTTCCTTCTCAAGTGGATCACTTTTATCAGAATTCTCTACTATGATCTGTCCATCTTAGATAACCTTATATGGTATTGCACATAGCTTCTTTGAGCTATGCAATGCCCTCTACCACAACAAAGTAGTGATCCAAGAAGGGATAAATATACCAATGTCATATTTATTTTCAAGGAAGAAAATTCTAAGTTAGATTATAGTATTGCTACTGATTTATCTTTGCTTATTGTTAGACAATAACATAATGATGGATCTAGACTGGAGCCATGAATGAACATAGCATGAAGTGCCTTATGACTCAATCAACTAATATTTTGAAAGTGGCTCTTACACTTCAGACAACTTCCTAAGCACTGGAAAGTCAAAGACAAAATTTTCAATAGCCCCTGACATTAAGGAACTTATGTTGTATGGAGGCAAAAGTTTACTGCAGTCAAAAATAATTTGTGAATTTTATTAATTCAATCAAACTACTTATTAATTTAGTGTGTTAATGGGGAGTGGGAATTTGTTTATACATGATTTGGAGAACAGATATGTTCCAGCACATTGACAATAATGTAAAACATCTGTTAACTAAGGTTTATTTTCCTTATTGACTTACATTTTAAAATTGGAAGTATGTTTCCAGAGAAAAAAGTTCATCTCATATGTTGAAATGAAAACTGTACCTCAAGAAAGTTTTGAGATGATAATAAAAAGAATAATATGCTGATGACTTTAGTATTTGTTTGATGAATAAATTATATTTAATTACTTATTAAGGTCCAGACACTGTTCTAATCATTGAATATACAAACTGAATACATAAAGAAAAAAAGATAAAACAGTTCTTGTCCTGAAATACCTTAAATCTAAGGGAAGAAATGATCTGTCCTTAATTATATGCAAGGTTTCCATAGAGTAGATGCAGAGTATTTTTGTTGTTTATCATTCATCTTGGAAGAGAACCAATGAAATCTTTGGGTGATGTCTTGACTTGCATGTGAATCGGATTTAAACAAGCAGTTACATGAATCCATCAGTCTCATTCTCACTTCCAGAGACATCAAAGTCTAGCAGCATGACAAAATTCAGGATAGCTGTCAGTGACTCAGAATGCAATGGATGACTGACATCTTTGATGTCTGGCCAAACTCTAAATGTTTCACAGTGCTTGCTTTGGTTGCCTTCATGGTAGCTTATAGATGTGAGCCATAGATAGGAAAGCCTTAATAGCTAGAAGGGAATTGGGAAAGGCTTCATTGTAGAAAATGAATCTTAAGCTCCATCTCAAAAGAAATCAGGAATTATTTGAGTTGGAAATGAGAAGGAAAAAATTTAGGTCTAGTAGAAGCCTTTATAAAGGTTGAGAGATGGGAGGTGAAGTGACCTTACACTTACACTTCTAAGGAAATAGCCTTCCTTACACTTGTAAGGAAGATAAATTATTTCAATGTAGGTGGATCATAAGTTTGTTAAATAGCAGGAATCTATAAAAAAAAGACTAGAAATAATAGAATGGACCATGTCACAGAACTTTTAAATGCAAAACAGAATTTATATATTACCCTGGAGGTAATAAGCATTCATTAGTGTTTACTGACTAGGGAGTGATATGATCAGACCAATGCTTCAGGGGAAATCATTTTTGAAACTCTGTTGAAATTTGATTGGAATGTGGAGAAATTTGAGTTAGAGAGACAAATTTGGAGAGTATATCAGTTATCAGGTGATGTTATGAGGGTTATGAGGGTTTAAACTAGGGTAGAAGAGATGTATCTACAGAGGTAATGAACCTGAAATTGTAGTGATAAGAATGTCACAATCTGGCATCTGATTGGGTATATGGAGTGAATGAGAGTGAAGAGAAGATGATAATATGAGGTTGTGAACCTGATGATTAGAAAGAGTTTCTTTTATTTCAATAATAGATAAAGTAGCTTATAAGAGGAATTGATTTGAAAATCTCTTTTGGACATATTGAATGCTGAGTTTTAAGCCATTTAAATTTCCACCATTTAATGATTCCAAACTTTCCTATTTGCTTTCTTTCTTTTTACTCTCTTGTAATAAAAGGAAAAAAAATATTTCTTTTACTATAGGAATCTTTTCCAGGTTTAGCATTCTATCTCCCAGAACATAATCATCTCTCCTTGGTGTATTTATTCCCAGTGTATAATATAACTAGACCATAGTATCACACTTAAGTGTAGGCGTTTTGCTTCCAAAGCAAATGTGTTCCAGCTCCCAAATTCTTTCTAATCCAAGTTTTTGGACTTAATAAAATCCATAGATATTTTGCTAAATCAAGCAACCAATCATAATTAGTTATTATGACCTTTACTATTTTAAGAACATGAATATTTGATGGTAATCCACATAAAATTCAAATTATCACTGACATCTTGTGCTTAGTTTGAAGACTGTAGAACTGGCTTCCTTCTCTTATCAGGATAAATCATGTTCCTTTCCCTCTTTTGTACTCAATAAGTTGTATCTCAAATATTTGATTAGTTTTTTAGTATAGAAAAGTTTTCTTGAACTCTGTGGACTACCTACCTAATTCTGATTCTAACAGATGACTCGGGTCCCAAGAGCTTGCAGAGTTCACACAAAACTTTTCTACACTAAAAAAACTAATCAAATATTTGAGATACAACTATTTTATTTTCTTAATTAATCTGATAACTTATAGATGATTACTGGAAACTGATCAAGTTTCCATGGTCTATATGAACTCTTTCTTGCATTCTTAACTAATGTCATTCCAGTTAGAATACCTTTAACATTTAGACTAAGAGCTTTTGAATGATTGATATATTTGTTTCACCAATTTAAAGTATCACAGTTAAAATGATACAGGACAGTTTCAATGCACCTTTTACAATGATATTAACTTTAAAAATATTTTTATCACTGCATCTTCCTTAGGCTAATTGATTTTGTTTCAGTTCAAATCAACAAATATGTATTAAGTATATTGCAAAAATAAAAGTCCCTGTCCTTAGAGAACATTCATTGATGTGGGACAAATGCAGAAAAATTTTGAAATAAAACAGATGTATACATAAGAAAGCACAAAGTAATTTAAGAAAGGAAAAATTACCAAAAAACTGGGGACAAAGCGGGGATTAGGAAAAGTTTCAAAGATTCTTCCATAATGCGGTTTCTCATTTTAGCTTTGAAGGAAACTATGATTCATTGAAACAAAGATATGGAGTAAATAAATACATTTATTTTTCTTTCTTCTCCCCACTATAGGAGATGGCACTTCTATTTCCCTTTCCCCCTACATATGACATAAGTCCTTATAGAATGAACATGAGATTCTTGCTCCTTTATTTTACTTAGAAATATTTTCTTTAGCCTTTACTACTGTATATATCTTTCTATGATCCTTTCATTCCTGAGATTTTTTCCTCCTTTTGGTCTTTTGCTACTCCCTTAAAAAAAAAAAAAAAAAAAAAAAAAAAACACCTACCAGAGACTTCTGTTTAAGATAGCGACAGAGTAAGGAGAAGCACTGCTTGATCTCTCCTAACTGAAACATACAGGACTCCTCAAGGGGACATAAAAACGAATCCAGATGAACAAAGGGACCCCACAACAGGGTGAAGCATTGAAGGTACGTGGAATCTGGGCATTTCCACACTATAAAGGGGTGAAACAGCTCTCACTAAAATGCGAGAGGAAGAAGCCCCTCCCCCACCCCCACACCACATACAACTCAGAGGCCAGCGCACAAGAGTGAAAGCAGGTCTGGGGCACCCATTAAGTCACTGGCAGCTCCAGGGCTTGTTCCTGAGAACAGCAAGACTTAGGACCCCAAGAGGCTAAGGAACATGCACGTACTTTCCTGAGCATCTGCGCGGGTGAAGGCAGTGCCCTAAGTGTGGACAAGGAACTCGAGTGCAGGCTTGGACCTCAAGTGGGGACCCTGTGCAGAAAGGAGCACTCAGTGGGAGCACGGCAGTGGAAGCAGCTCCCTGAGACTGTTGAAGGAGCCTCGGGCAGAGGGGCAGACCAGGGACAACCAGGAGGCTTGACCCCAAGAACAATGGGGGACCTGAGACCTCGGGAGCCTAGACAGACCCTGAGTGTGAGGATAAAGCCCAGAAGGTGCTGGGCTAACAACAATGGCAAGCCAAAATCAGAAACCCCAGAAGAGAAAGATTATCAAGAAGAACTCTGGAACACTCGACAACTTTTACACGGAGAAAATCCAGACAACAGAGGAGAACAAACAAGAAATCATAACCAAACCTTCCCAAAATAATGAAAACTGGTCACAAGCTATTGAAGAGTTCAAATCTGAGATGATGAAAAAAATGGAAGAGATCTGGCAAGAAAATAACAGTTTAAAAGGCAGAATTTTACAATTGGAAAGTGAGGCATGTCAACTGAAGACCAGAAATGACCAGATTGAAAAGGAAAACCAAAAGATTATAACTGAAAACTAGTCCCTAAAGGCTAGAATTGAGCAATAAGAAGCTAATGATCACTCAAGACAGCAAGAACAAATAAAACAAAGTCAAAAGACTGAAAAAATAGAATGAAACATGAAATATCTCAATGAGAAAGTGACAGACCAAGAAAACCGGTCTAGAAGAGACAATTTGAGAATCATTGGTCTTCCTGAAAAAGCAGAAATTAACAGAAACTTGGACTCCATCCTAAAAGAAATTATTCAGCAAAATTGCCCTGAAGTTCTACAACAAGAGGGCAATATAGACATTGAAAGGATCCATAGATCACCCTCTACACCAGACCCAGAAAAGAAAATGCCCAGGAATATAATAGCCAAATTCAAGAGCTTCTAAGTAAGAGAAAAAATCTTACAAGAAGCCAGAAAGCGACAATTCAGATATAAAGGAGCACCAATCAGGATCACACAGGATCTGGCAGCCTCCATGCAAAAAGACAGCAAGGCTTTGAATATGATATTCAGAAAGGCAAGAGAGCTGGGCCTTCAACCACGGATCAACTACCCATCAAAACTGACTATATACTTCCAGGGGAAAGTATGCACATTCAACAAAATTGAAGATTTCCAAGTATTTGCACAGAAAAGACCAGGGCTAAATGGAAAGTTTGATATCCAGCCACAAAAATTGAGAGAAACATGAAAAGGTAAATAAGAAACAGAGGGGAAAGAAAGAAAACTCATAATTTTTTAAATTTGACTCTTTAAGGGCTTCAATAAGATCTAATTATCTGTATTCCTATGTGGAGAAATGCTATGTATAATTCTCTGTAGTGAACTCTATTCACTATTATAGTATTCACTATCATAGCAATCAGAAGAATAATTCATATTGTTGTGTGCAGATGCAAAGCATGGAATCCCTGCAAAGGTACAGGGAGAGCCTCACCCAGAATTCCAGGGGACCCCCCATTGGAGAACTTTGGGTGAGGGGCAGTTGAGAAGGGTTGGAGACACTTATTTGGTGGGATTGGATGTGGGCAGACACTCTGCTTGATTCTCCTGTCTGGGGGTTTCTTCTGAGAACCATTGTAGCTTAAGCTAGTAGTTTCACTACTACTAGCTTAAGCTACAATGGTTTCAAGTCAGGAGAATCAAGCAGAGTGTCTGATCACATCCAATCGCACCAAATAACTGTCTCCAACCCTTCTCAACTGCCCCTCACCCAAAGTTCTCCAGGGGGTGAGGCTCTCCCTGTACCTTTGCAGGTATTCCATGCTTTGCATCTACACACAACAATAGGGAGAAGACAGAATACCAAATGGTCTAAGATGACATGGCGGGTGGGAAAGAGGGTGGTAAATAATAGAGGACACCAAGAGAAAGTTGAGTGAATAAGAAAAATAGGATACTCTATTAAACACAAAGAGGGCATGGGAAGAGGAGGGGATGAATACTATTATAAGAAGGAGAGGAAGAGGACATTAAGAGATAATATTTAAACCTTACTCACAGTGTAACCAACCTGGAGAGGGAAGAGTAGCTATATTATCCATTGGGATAAAAAACTCTATCTAACCCTACTGAGAAAGTCAGAAGGGATAAACCAAGGGGAACAGGAGAGTGGGGAGGTCAAAAAAGGGAGGGGAGAAGAAGGGGGAGGGAATTCATTAGGCCTTTAAAAATAAAAAGAGGGCATTAACAAGGGAGGGAGTAGAAAGGGAAGCTAATCAAGGGAGGGGATAAGGGATACTGGCTCAAAGCAAACCACTGGTCTAAAAGAAAATAGAGTAAGAAGAAGGGGTGGGACTAGTGGAGGATACAAAAATGTCAGTGAATGCACAACTGATAATTATCACTCTGAATGTGAATGGGATGAACTCCCTCATAAAATGGAAGCAAATAGCAGAGTGGATTAGAAACTAAAATCCTACCATATGTTGTCTACAAGAAACACATATGAGGCGGGTAGACATACACAAGTTTAAGACTAAGGGCTTGAGCAAAATCTTTTGGGCATCAAATGAGAAAAAGAAAGCAGGAGTGGCTATTATGATTTCTGACAAAGCCAAAGTAAAAATAGATATGATTAAAAAAGACAGGGAAGGCCATTACATCCTGATTAAAGGCAGTATAAACAATGAGGAAATAACACTGCTCAATATGTATGCACCAAGTGGTATAGCATCCAAATTCATAAAGGAGAAACTGGTAGAGTTCAAGAAGGAAATAGATAGTAAAACCATAATAGTGGGAGATCTAAATATTCCTCTTTCAGAACTAGATGAATCAAACCAAAAAATAAATAAGAAAGAGGTAAGAGAGGTGAATTAAGTCCTAGAAAAATTAGATTTAATTGATATGTGGAGAAAAATAAATAGCGACAAAAAGGAATACACCTTCTTTTCAGCTGTACATGGTACATTCACAAAGATTGACCATGTAATAGGGCATAGAAACATTGCAAACAAATGGAAAAGAGCAGAAATAATAAATGTAACCTTCTCAGATCATAATGCAATAAAAATAATAATTAGTAAGGGCACCTGGACAGGCAATTCAAAAACCAATTGGAAATTAAATAATATGATTCTACAAAACCAGCAATTAAAAGAAGAAATCATAGAAACAATCTACAATTTCATTGAAGAGAATGACAATGATGAGACATCCTATGAAACTCTGTGGGATATAGCCAAGGCAGTACTCAGGGGGAAATTTATATCCTTGAGTGCATATATTAACAAATTAAGAAGGGCAGAGATTAATGAATTGGGCATGCAACACAAAAAAATAGAAAGCAAGGAAATTAAAAATCCCCAGATGAAAACTAAATTAGAAATACTAAAAATTAAGGGAGAAGTTAATAAAATCAAAAGTAAAAAACTATTGAATTAATAAATAAGACTAGAAGCTGGTATTTTGAAAAAAACATAAAACAGACAGAGTATTGATCAATATAATAAAAAAAGAAAGAAGAAAACCAAATTGACAGTATCAAAGATGGAAAGGGAGACCTCACCTCTAATGAAGGGGAAATTAAGGCAATCATTAAACAACAAATATAACAATTTAGAAGATATGGATAAATATTTACAAAAATATAAATTGCCTAGATTAACAGCAGAAGAAATAGAATACCTAAATAATCCCATATCAAAAAAAGAAATTGAACAAACCATCAAAGAACTCCCTAAGAAAAAATCACTAGGACCTTATGGATTCACAAGTGAATTCCGTCAGACAAAGAGCAACTAATCCCAATACTATACAAATTATTTGATATGATAAGCAAAGAAGGAGTCCTACCAAATTCCTTTTATGACACAAATATGGTACTGATTCCAAAGCCAGGTATATCAAAAACAGAGAAAGAAAACTATAGACCAATCTCCCTAATGAACATAGATGCAAAAATCCTAAATAGAATACTAGCAAAGAGACTCCAGCAAGTAATTAAGAAGATCATCCACCATGATCAGGTGGGATTTATACCAGGAATGCAAGGTTGGTTCAACATTAGGAAAACCATCCACATAATTGACCATATCAACAGTCTAACAAACAAAAATCACATGATTATCTCAATAGATGCTGAAAAAGCCTTCGACAAAATACAGCATCCATTCCTATTGAAAACACTGAAAAGTACAGGAATAGAAGGACCTTTCCTAAAAATCATAAACAGTATATACCTAAAGCCATCAACAAGCATCATATGCAATTGGGATAAATTAGAAGCCTTCCCAATGAGATCAGGAGTGAAACAAGGATGTCCATTATCACCTCTACTATTCAACATAGTACTAGAAACACTAGCAATAGCAATTAGAGAAGAAAAAGAAATTGAAGGTATCAAAATAGGCAATAAGGAGACTAAGCTATCACTCTTTCCAGATGATATGATGGTCTACTTAAAAAATCCTAGAGAATCAACTAAGAAGCTGGTAGAAATAATCAACAACTTTAGCAAAGTTGCAGGATACAAAATAAATGCACATAAATCATCAGCATTTCTATATTTCCAACACATTAGAATGGCAAGAGGTAGAAAGAGAAACACCATTTAAAATCACCTTAGATAATATAAAATATTTGGGAATATATCTACCAAAACAAAAACAGCAATTATATGAAAACAACTACAAAACACTTTCCAGGAAAATAAAACTGGATCTCAACAATTGGAAAATCATTAATTGCTCATGGGTAGGATGAGTTAACATAATAAAAATGACCATTCTACCCAAATTAATTTACTTGTTTAGCGCCATACCTATCAAATTACCAAAAAACTTCTTTACAGAATTAGGAAAAACTATAACAAATTTCATTTGGAATAACAACAGATCAAGAATATCAAGGGAAATAATGAAAAAAATGTGAAGGAAGGGGGCCTAGCAGTACCAGATATTAAACTATACTATAAAGCAGCAGTCATCAAAACAATATGGTACTGGCTAAGAGACAGAAGGGAGGATCAGTGGAATAGAATTGGGGCAAGTGACATCGGCAAGACAGGCTATGATAAACCCAAGGAGCCCAACTTTTGGGACATGAATCTACTATTTGACAAAAACTGCTGGGAAATTTGGAAAACAATATGGGAGAGATTAGGTTTAGATCACATCTCATACCCTACACTAAGATAAATTCAGAATGGGTAAATGATTTGAATATGAAGATGGAAAATATAAATAAGTCAAGTGAACACAAAATAGTATACCTGTCAGATCTCTGGGAAAGGAAAGTTTTTAAAACCAAGCAAGAGTTAGAGAAAATTACAAAATGTAAATTAATTGGGGGCAGCTGGGTAGCTCAGTGGAGTGAGAGTCAGGCCTAGAGACGGGAGGTCCTAGGTTCAAACCTGGCTCAGCCACTTCCCAGCTGTGTGACCCTGGGCAAGTCACTTGACCCCCATTGCCCACCCTTACCAATCTTCCACCTATGAGATAATACACCGAAGTACTAGGGTTTAAAAAAATCAATTAAACCCAGATTAGAAGGGAAAAAATTAATTTGGGGGGATATTATAGCAAATATCTCTGATAAATGTCTCATTTCTCAAATATAGAGAGAACTGAGTCAAATTTATATTATAATATTTTTCCCTTTGAAAAATGGGCAATTCTAAGAGGAAGAAATTGAAACTATTCATAGTCATATTAAAAAATATCCAGATCATTATTGATTAGAGAAATGCAAATTATAATAATTCTGAAATAATACCTCACACCTCTCAGACTGACTAATATGATCAATGAGGAAAATAATAGATGTTGGATTGTGTGAGAAAATTGGGACACTAACAGACTGCTGGTGAAATTGTGAATTGATATAAACATTCTAGAACACAATATGAATCAGTTTGAAAATGCCAGGAAACTGTACATACCCTTTGATTTAACAATAATCCCATTACTGGGTCTGCATCCCAAAGAGATCAGAGATGAGAGAAAAGGATATCTATACCAAAATATTTTTACCAGCTCTTTTTGTAGTGGCAAAGAATTAGAAACTGAGGAGGTCTCCATCACTTGGGGAATGGACGAACAAGTTATGGCATACAGTTGTAATGGAATATTATTGTGCTATAAGAAATGACGAACAGAATGATTTCAGAAAAGCCTGGAAAGAGTTATTTGCAAAGTGACATCACTGGAACCAGGAGAACAATATGTACCATACCAGAAATACTACATGATGATCAACTATGAAAGACTAAACCATCATCAGCAAAGCAAGTCTCCAGGAAAAAGAAAAGGCACTCATGATGAAAATGCTATCACCTGCAAAGAAAGAACTATCGGAATCTAGGTGCAGATCAAAGCATGCCATAGTCCACTATATTTCCTCTATGAGATTTGTGTGTGTGATACATGTCTTCTGTCACAACATGAGTAATATGGATGGATGTATTACATGAAAGAACATGTCTAATTTATATTAGACTACGTGCCACCTGGACAGGGAGAAGTTAGGGAGGGAGAAAATCTGAACTCTAAAATGTCAGAAAACAATTGTCAAATATTGTTTCTATTTGTAAGTAAATTGTAATATGGAGATGGCAGGGTGGAATTCCTGCAAGATACAGGGTCAAGCCTCACCCAGAATTCCAGGGAATCCCTCTGGAGAACTCTGGGTGAGGGGACAGTTTAAGCAGTTAGGGACAGTTGATTACTAGGGGTTAAAGTGAGCAGGTCACTCTACTTGCTGTTCCTGGTTTTGGGATTGCTTTGGAGGCCATTTGGAGAAAAAGCCTTTTTGCTTCTTCTTTGCAGTTTGCCTGTTTAGCTGAACTAGACCTTTCTATCAACAGCACAATTGTTATTTAGTTATTTAGATATTAGAAGTGATAATTATTGGCTTTGAGGGTTAGCTAGATATAAAGTCTGCCACTCCCTCCTGGGGGGGAGGGGCAGTATCTACCTAACAGTTCAGGACTTCCCAGAGCTTATCCAAATCCTTGAAACCCCCTCCCTTGGTTTCCCTTCCTCTTTTATCAGTAAAAACTTTATCTTTTGGGAGCAGTGCCTGTTTATTATTCTGGGAATACTTACATCCAACTTCAGCTAAATTTCCTTCAGCTGTCAGGCCCATACAAGTTAGATTCCTCTGTTCCTGATAACTACAAGAAGGAAAGCTTCTCCTATTGTCCCTCAGTCAAACCTGTGGGGAATATAAGTTGAGAAAGTGAACATCATTAGAGATTTGCCTTGCTGAGCCTTACCAGAAGACATCAGTCCTGCCTTCATTTCCAACTGATTTCCAACTGCTTTGTGAGAGGAGTGAGAGTAAGGAGTACCTACCCCTCCCTACTCACTCAATCCTGTGTATGTAGGAGGAGTGAGTCCTACAGGTTTCTAGTTTCAGGCCATCTCTTCAGCTTCCCAAATATCTCTGTTAAGATAAACATAACAACATTTTCCTAAAAAGGGAAAAAAAGGAAAAGGAGTACAGAAAAGTGAATGATGTGTCCCCTAAGACAATTCTATCTGCTTTGCAAATATACCTTTTTAATATACTTCACTTCCAAGTCCTTCACTATACTCACACTACTACCATCTTAGTTTTCCTGTTATTGCAAATCCCCCTAACTGAACTTCCTGCTTATAGTCTTTTACCACTCTAGTCTATTCACACTACTGAAAAAGTAGTTTTCCTTAAGTGAAGATTTGACTAGTTGACTACTCTATTCTTCAACTCCAGTAATTTTCTATTGCTTCAAGGATAAAATATATACTTCCTATGGTAATTCGTAAAAGTCTAAACATCCAGGACCCAAATATACCTTTCCAGTAACATTGTACATTACTTTTCATCCAGGCTGGTATCATACAGGTTTAGCCCTAGTCATACATACTACTTATGACTCTGGAGATATGCATTTTAAGTACACAAGTAGGATAAGTCCAAGAAGTCAGGTGCTGAAAAAAAACCTGCATCTAATGTTCAGGACCTTATAAATAGGAAACATCATTTTGTGGGTTGGATCAGAAGAATGAAATATTTTCAAGATGATAATCTGGCACAATTATGAAAAATTTAAAAAAAAAAAGATGAAATGAGGCCTTACCCTTTGTGTCAGGAACCTTGTGATAAAGACTAGGAGATATATACAAAGAGTAACTAGAATAATATATTTATGAAGCAATGTAACTATGCATTTTTTAATTGGACAGACAATTGTAGTGGGTAGGACACTGGAGGATTCATATTCCATGACACATATTATCTATGATCCTCCGAATTGAGAGCATTGGGATTTGTGATAGCTAATGTCCCTTCCAGCTCTAATTTTATGATGCAATGATCTCCTGTTGCTAGGACTCTAAATCTAGTATGCCATGTTTGCTTCTTTTTATTTGTAAATAAATGTCTTTCTTAGTCATAGAACATTATGTTTTTAAAGTATTTTATCCTTCAATATATTATTTTTACAGTTATATGGAAAAATAATTTTAACCTGAGTTTTCTAAAACTAATTTCAAATTCTCTCCCTCATTCACTCCCATCCCCCTTCTCTGAGACAGTAAGCATTTTGATATATGTTAGACATATCATATTATACTCATAGAATTTTAAACCTGCCATGGACTGGGATCACTTGTTCTGTAGCAGTTGTAGACATGAAAAAGCCAGGATCATAGTAGAGAAGTGATTAGCCCTTGGTCAGACAACAAGAAAAAGAGTCCATTCAAAAGCTTTTCTGACTTGTACACTCAATATTTTTTTCCATCATAGGACTTAGAGCTAAGAGTGGACAGAACCTGGGATTTGGATCTCCATGGGATTAGTCAAAGCATTATCTCTCTGTCATGCTTGTGCTGTGGCATGCCCAGGATTCCAGAGTGTTTTTTGCTGTGCTTGGTCACTTGATCTCTGAATACCTGTGATCCATAGAGAAGAGAATATAATGTATCTAATATATATACATATATATGTATCTGTAGATACATATATATGAATATATGTAGCAGTTTTATTCAATTACTTTAAGTAAAATATATTTTGGAGCTACACTAACAACATAACTTTTTAAGAATGATTCATCCTCAAATACATAAATATTTCAATAAAAGTCTTCAGATGATAATTATAAAGCTTGTACAAACTATGTTGCATATATTATTACACAGACTGAGTTTTCATCATACACCCACAAACAGAATTAATTGTAATCCAAAATAATTTTCCAGTGCCTTTGATTAGCTCTAACTATACAAGATTAAATAGAAATAAAGTGAAGTAAATGTTAAAAGACTCAAAAAATGTAGTTCCTTTTCCTACTTTATAAGAGAGGAAATTATCCCTAACAGTGATAATATTCTTAGTATAATATAGGGTGCTTCGTTTACAAATTTAATGTAAAAATATTAATTAAATACCTACTATGTGCAAAACATAGTTCTCTACATCTGTGTTCTAAGGATTCAAAGATTTCATTCCTTTCATGAACAATTTATTAAGTGTTATTATGCATGAGGCACCATATAAGGAATTGGAAAGATGAAATGAGATATGATGCCTGCCTTTGAGGAAGTATTCCTGGGTGAATAATATGTAAAATGAATTTTTGTAAACTGATTTATAGTTTCCCTTTGATTACATTATACTTTCACAGATGTTTTCCATTAAAAAAGAAAGGAAGAAAAGGTTTGTCACAAAATATGACAAAATTATTTTTAAGGATCAATGGCTATTGTTATTTTCTCTGTTTCTAGTTTGAAAATTGCAGGCCAATTATATACCTCTTATAATAGCTTCACTAGTATTTTTCCCTTGTAACATGTTCATGAGCACCATCTGACTTTATTCCAAGAATTTATAAATATTCTATATAATAACAATATTCAAAATCTTTAAGTTAAAAACAAGCTACATATATTTTTTATAAAAATGTATGTAATCTAGTGCTATCTCAAGAAAAATTCCTCAAAGGCAAGGATCATATCTCATGTCATCTTTATTTGGTATCTCATTCATAGTACAGAATACATAAGTAGTTACTGAATTAAGTCAAAGCTTTTATACTATGTTACAAAATAAATGACTATATATACACAATCACAAGAGTGATTTATAACTCCAAATTCTACTAGTTACTTACAGCTGTAGAGGACTGGCCAAATCTCTAAAGGGCACCTTTCTTATGAATGCTTTAGTAATATTCATTTAACTTACTCAGGTTCCATAGACTCTTCTGTGTTTCTTATCATATTTGAGACTTGATTCTCAAAATTATCAAGGCAAGGAGAATCTATTTATTTTAATGAGATAGCAGTCAAAAGACTTAATTAAAATAGCTGATTCTCAAACAAATACTCAGTGATGATAAGAAGGGAAAGAACTCAATTTCTTTTTTTTTTTAAACCCTTGTACTTCGGTGTATTGTCTCATAGGTGGAAGATTGGTAAGGGTGGGCAATGGGGGTCAAGTGACTTGCCCAGGGTCACACAGCTGGGAAGTGGCTGAGGCCGGGTTTGAACCTAGGACCTCCTGTCTCTAGACCTGACTCTCACTCCACTGAGCTACCCAGCTGCCCCTCAATTTCTTCATAAGTAAAATGGACATAGCAATATTTACTCTAGCTACTTTACTTGTTTTTTTTTGTTTTTTTTTTTTATGGGAGAAGTGCCAACTCCCTATATAAAAGTAGATGTAACTTTTAATAATGTGCTTCTGGTTGCCATCAGCACCTATTAGGTCCCCTGATCCAGCACACGTGTTTTATCTCATCCTTCCTACCATACCTCATTCTTCTTACCCCTCCAGGATGCCTTGACAAAAGTACAGTGTAAAAAAGAACTCTTAGTGAGGGATATAATATTTTAATTTTTTTACCAAAAAAATACAGAATTGGGGGCAGCTAGGTGGCTCAGTGGATTGAAAACCAATCTAATAGAAGGGATTTTCAGGGTTAAAAAATCTGATTTCGGACATTTCTTGGTTCTATGAGTCTGAGAAAGTCAAAATCCCCATTTCCTAGCCCTTACCACTCTTCTGCCTTAGAACCAAGGTCATTCCCATCAGTGTTCACCCCCAAATCCCCCAAAAATCAGGAAAGAAGGGGAAATTATTTTATTAGTTGTACATTGTTTTTAGTAGGATGTATCATATCAAAAGAAAGTATTTTTGAAGTAATTTTAAAACTAATTCAGTTAAAGTTTTTAATTAAACTGGAAAATTAAAGTCATGTCTTGTAGCTCATATATATGTGTGTGTGTGTGTGTGTGTGTTTATATATATATATTTAGATATATATATATATATGTTTGTTTGTTATATTTAACCTTCCTCTGTTTTCATATATATATATATAAATGTTTATAATAGTTTAAATATTTTATTACAATATAATTATAATTTTTAAAGTACCTGAAATTTTACCTGAATATTCATTATCTACTAAAATCACATTCCCTGCATCTTATTACTTAGTTATTCCAGAAATAAACTGAAATGTAAAAGCATACTACTAAAAGCTAGTTATTTCCTCTTTTGATTTAAATAAAAATAAATTAATTTTTTAGCTTCCATCAGGTATGTAACAATGACTTATCAGTTTCCAAATCAGAGTGATTTAAATAGGTTTTAAAATGGGAGAGATATAGATTGTATTAGATAATCTTTTTTATATTTTCTAAGTCTAAGTTTTAATCATTCTCTAATTTTATATTATCAGGTTTAACCTCCTTATTTTACCAAATGAAACAAATAATAAAAGTCAAATGAAATCAACAAGAATTCATTGCCCAGTTTGTGAAAAGCATTGCATTAAGTAAGCAAAGGTTCCAAATTTTGCAAAAGATAAACCCTGGGTTGTAAATAATATAAAATATTTAGGAGTCTACCTGTCAAGACAAACCCAGGGAAGATATGAAAAGTTTCAAAACACATGTCACATAAATATAGTGCAATCTAAACAATTCAAAAATATTACTCAAGGGTAGGTTGAGCCAAAATAAAAAAAAAATGACAATTCTATGAAAATTAATATATTTATTTAATGCTATACCAAGATTATTTTATAGAGCAAGAAACAATAATAACAAAAATCTTCTGGAAGAACAAAATGTCAAGAATATCAAGAGAAATAATTAAAACAAATATGAAGGAAGGTAGCCTAGCCATACCAGATCTCAATTTTATTACAAAGTGGTAATCATCAAAATAATTTGATACCAGATGAAAAATAGAGTGGTAGATTATTTGAATTGAATAGGTATATGATACATAGTAATAAACAAACATAATAATTTAGCATTTGGTAAATCTGAAAGTCAAAGCTTTGTGTACACAACTCAATATTTGAACAAAACTATTGGGAAAACTCAAAAATGGTATGGCAGAGACTGGGTATAAACCAACATCTGACCTGTATACCAAGATAAGGTCAAAATAGATACATGAATTAGACATAAAGGGTAATTCCGTAAATAAATTAGGGTAGTAGGAAATAGTTTATCAGGTAGATCTTTGAATAATGGAATAATTAATTACCAGGAATGGAGTAATAATTAGATAAATGCAAACAAAACAACTCTTTGTTATAGTCTCACACCTATAATGCTAATATGACAAAAAATGAAAATATTAAATGTTGGAGGGCAAGTGGGAAGATTTGGACATTAATGCACAGTTAGGGGAATTATAAACTGTTCCAATCATTATGGAGAGCAATTGAGAACTATGCTCAAACAACTTTAAAACCATATGACTTTTGATTTATCAAGCAATATAAATATTAGATCTGTATCCCAAAAAGATAAAAAGAAGGACAATAAAACCTATCTGTACAAAGTTATTTATAGCATCACTCTTTTTTTTAGTAAAGAATTGAAAACTGAAGTGTTGCCATTAGCTAGGAAATGACTGGACAAGTTGTGGCAGATGATTATAATGAAATAGTATTGTCCTATTAGAAATCATGAGGAAGATTTCAGAAAAACGTGAAAAGACTTACATGAATTAATGGAAAGCAAGAAAAGCATATCAGGAAAACATTTTATAAACTAATGGCAATATTATATGATGAATAACTGAAAATGACTTAGCTATTCACAGCTATATAGGAATCCAAGACAATTTCAAAGTATTCATGTTGAAAAATACCATCTGCTTCAGGGAAAGAACTGATGGAATCTAAAGCAGCCCTAAACATACATATTTCACTTTCTTCATTTTTGTTTTCTTATTATTTTTTCTTGCATTATCTTCCACAAAATAACTAAAATGATTGCATATGTAAAATCTACATTATATATATATGCAAATATATATATACATATAAATACACATATACATATATAATTATCTCAAGGAAGGGAAAGAAAGTGTGGGATTGACAGAATTTGAAATTTGAAATTAAAAAACACAAGTGTTAAAATAGTATTAAAATACCGGTGAGGAGGAACAGAGACAAAGGGAATAGAGCAGGATCTAAAGGAGATAGAAAGATGGAGGGCAATACACAGTTAGTAATCATAATGCTTAATGTGAATGGGATATACTCACTCATAAAACAGAGGCAGATAGCAGAGTGGATTAAAAATCAGAATCCTACTATATGTTGTTTACAAGAAACACATTTGAGGCAGGGTGACAGACACAGATTCAAGGTAAAAAGTTGGAGCAGAATTTATTATGCATCATCTAAAGTAAAAAATAATCAGGAGCAGCAATCATGATACCAGACAAATATAAAGTAGAAACTGATCTTACTAAAAGAGATAAGGAAGAAAATTACATTTTTAGAGTACTATAAATAATGAAGTAATATCGTTTCTAAACATTTATTTACCAAATGGCATAGTATGTAGATTCGTAAAGGAAAAATTAAAGGAGGTCAAAGAGGAAATTGATAGTAAGACCATTATTGGTTGGGGATTATTATTAGTGGGCGATCTCAAACATCTCTTTTCAGAAATAGATAAATTGAACTGAAAAATAAATAAGAGATAAGTAAGGTTCAAAATAGGCAATGAGGAGACTAAGCTATCACTCGTTGCAGATGATATGATGGTATACTTAAAAAATCCTAGAGAATTAACTAAGAAGCTGGTAGAAATAATCAACAACTTTAGTAAAGTTGCAGGATACAAAATAATGCACATAAATCATCAGCATTTCTATATATTTCCAACACATTAAAGCAGCAAGAGATAGAAAGAGAAAAACCATTTAAAATCACCCTAGACAATATAAAATACTTGGGAATCTATCTACCAAAACAAACACAGCAATTATACAAAAACAACTACAAAACACTTTCCAAAAAAATAAAACTGGAGCTCAACAATTAGAAAGCCATTAATTGTTCATGAGTAGGATGAGTTAACATAAGAAAAATAACCATTCTACCCAAATTAATTTACCTGTTTAGCGCCATACCTATCAAATTACCAAAAAAACTTCTTTACTAAATTAGGAAAAACTATAACAAATTTCATTTGGAATAACAAAAGATCAAGAATATCAAGAGAAATAATAAAAAAATGTGAAGGAAGGGGGCCTAGCAATACCAGATATTAAACTATACTATAAAGCAGCAGTCATCAAAACAATATGGTACTGGCTAAGAGACAGAAGGGAGGATCAGTGGAATAGACTTGGGCTTAATGACATCAGCAAGACAGTCTATGATAAACCCAAAGAGCCCAACTTTTGGGACATGAATCCACTATTTGACAAAAACTGCTGGGGAATTTGGAAAACAATATGGGAGAGATTAGGTTTAGATCAACATCTAACACCCTACACCAAGATGAATGCAGAATGGATGAATGACTTGAATATAAAGAGGGAAACTATAAATAAGTTAAGTGAACACAGAATAGTATACTTGTCAGATCTCTGGGAAAGGAAAGATTTTAAAACCAAGCAAGAGTTAGAGAAAATTACAAAATGTAAATTAAATGGTTTTGATTATATTAAGCTAAAAACCTTTTGTACAAACAAAAACAATGTAGTCAAAATCAGAAGGGAAACAACAAATTGGGAAAAAATCTTAAAAAATCAAGCCATTCCCCAATTGATAAATGGGCAAGAGATATGAATAGGCAATTTTGAGGCAAAGAAATCAAAAGTATCAATAAGCATATGAGAAAGTGTTCCAGATCTCTAATAATTAGAGAAATGCAAATCAAAACAACTCTGAGGTATCACCTCACACCTAGCAGATTGGCTAAAATGAAAGAAGGGGAGAGTATTGAATGTTGGAGGGGATGTGGCAAAATTGGGACATTAATGCATTGCTGTTGGAGTTGTGAACTGATCCAACCATTCTGGCTGGCAATATGGAACTATGCTCAAAGGGCTATAAAAGAATACCTGCCCTTTGATCCAGCCATACCATTGCTGGGTTTGTACCCCAAAGAGATCATAGATAAACAGACTTGTATGAAAATATTTATTGCTGCACTTTTTGTGGTGGCAAAGAACTGGAAAAGGAGGATATGTCCTTCAATTGGGGAATGGTTGAACAAATTGTGGTATATGCAGGTGATGGAATACTATTGTGCTAAAAGGAATAATAAACTGGAGGAATTCCATGTGAATTGGAAAAACCTCCAGGAACTGATGCAGAGTGAAAGGAGCAGAGCCAGAAGAACACTATACTGTGGTAATTAAATGTAATGGACTTCTATACCAGCAGCAATGCAATGACAGAAGATAGCTCTGAGGGATTTATGGTAAAGAACGCTACCCACATTCAGAGGAAGAACTGCAGGAGAGGAAACATAGAAGATAAACAATTGCTTGAACGCATGGGTTGAGGTGGACATGATTGGGGATGTAGACTCGAAACGACCACACCAATGCAACTAACAACAATTTGGAAATAGGCCCTGAACAAGGACACATGTTACAACCAGTGGAAATGTGCATTGGCCATGGGTGGGGGGAGAGGGAGTGGTGAAGGGAAAAGTAGGGGCATGAAGCATGTAACCATGTTAAAAATGAATATTAATAAATGTTTTTAAAAAAGAATGTTAAAAATAAATAAGTAATAAATTTTAAGACAAATTTGAACTCATAAAAATGCCAAAGAGAGATTGAGCAGGACTGTTTTGACTTAATTTCATCTCTTTCTGTACCCAAAATATTATTATAAATAAAGGATTATTTAGAAAAAAAAGAGGTAAGTAAGGAAAGTAAATGAAATGCTAGAAAAATTAGAGTTAATAGATATCTGGAAAAAACTGAATAGGAATAAAGAGGAATATTCCTTTTTAGAAGCACATGGTATATATACAAAGACTGATCATGTACCAGTCAAATAAATATTAAAAAACAAATGCAGAAAAAAAGAAATAATAAATACAATGTTTTCAGATCATAATGTGGCAAAAATTATAATTAACAAGGATCCATGGAAACACAAATTTAAAATTAATTGGAAATAATAATCTAATTCTTTAAAACAGGTGGGTCAGAAAAGCAATCATAGAAATAATTATGAACTTCATTAGAGAATGACAATGAGGAGGCAACATATCAACATCTATGGGATTCAGCCAATGCAGTACTCAGGGTAAATTTATATTTCTGAGTGCCTATATCAACAAACTAGAGAGGGATGAGATCAGTGAATTTGGCTTGCAACATAAAAAATTAGAAAAAGAACAAATTAAAAATCCCCAGAAAACATTAAATTTAAAATTATAAAAATTAAAGGAGAAATTAAAATTAAAAGAACTATTAAACTAATAAATAAGACTTGGAGCTGGTACTTTGAAAAAACATATAAAATAGATAAAATACTGGTTAACCTAATAAAAATAAATAAGAGAATAAAATTAACAATGTCAAAGATTAAAAGTGTTATCTCACTTCTAAAGAAGAGTAAATTAAGGTAATTATTAAGAACTATTTTGCTCTAAATACTAATTTATGTGAGTCTAACAAATTGTAGAACATAGTATTACTTCTGTCTTTATTTTTAGTGAATTTTTTTATTATTCCTCTTGCTTGTTTTTTAACCCATTCATTCTTTAGGATTAGATTATTTAGTTTTCAATTAATTTTTTAATCTATGCTTCTACAATACTTTGTTAAATGAAGTTTTGTTTAATTATCTTCTGTATAGGATAGATTTATTTTTTTTTGCCTTTTTTGTCTTTTGCATTCAAGTTATTATGCTCTTATCTATAATTATTTTTGAAGGTGCTATGTACAACTGAAAAAGACGTAACTCCTTTCTATTCCTATTCAATTTTCTCCATAGTTTTAGCATATTTTTAAATTCTATTTCTCTCTTTAAATTTTTCTCATTTATTTTATGTTTAGGTATGTTTGGTTCTCTGAGGGAAAAGTTTGGGTACTTCATAATCTTTTTGAAGGCTTGTCAAGCCCTTTTCAGGTCTACTTTCCTATTTTTATATAGATTGGGCATATATAAAAATATAATGTATTTCATTGTTCATCATGTTGTAAAACAAAATGTATATTGCTTACATTAAAGAAAAATTTATAGAAGAAATAAAGTAAAAATGTTGTGTTTCCAGTTGTATTTTGACTCTTTCTATTCCATCTATTGTGGTGGATATTGATTTTTGTCATTAGTTTCTTGGAGTTGTGCTAGATCCTTGCCCTGTTGATAATAGTTAAGCTATTTACAGTTGATCATCATACATTATTTTTGTTACTGGTTCTGCTAACTTCACTTTGTATCACTTCATATAAATCTTTTCAGATTTTGGGGGATTCACTTTTTCTTGTCATTTCTCATAGCACAGTAGTGTTCCATTACAAGCATACATCACTTTTCAGCCATTCCCTAATTGATAGATATCTCTTCAGTTTCCAGTTCTTTGCCACCACAAAAAGAGCTGCTATAAATATTTTGTACAGTCATATTCTTTTACTCTAATTTCATTCTCTTCGGTATACAGACCTATGATTAGTGATGTTGCTGGGTCAAAGGTATGTGCAGTTTTATGTCCTGTTGAGCATGGTTCTAGATTGCTCCACAGAATGGTCATTTCAGTTTGCAGTTTCATAAGCATTGTATTAACGTGGCAATTTTTCCACATCCCATCTAACATTTATTATTTCCCTGTTTTGTCATGTTAACCAGTCTGATAATTGTGAAGTGGTTCCCTAGTTGTCTTAATTTGCATTTTTTAATTAATAGTAACTTGGGGCATTTTAAGGATGACTGAATTTTTTTGTGAAATATTTATTAAACATAGCATATTCTATGTTTGACTATCAAAAGAAAATGTCATTTAAAGCAAGACAAATACATTTTTCACCAAATAAAATTTTCTAAATTTCTAACTCCAATTCTGTTTTTTTTTATTCTTAATAATAGTAAGAGTTCACACAGTAATGATAATGATTATTATATTTAAGATGATGATTAAACACCATTAATAACAACTATAACTAGCAGATCACTACCTATTACTCACATTGTGAGGGAGGTCAACAACTGATTAAAGAAATTCCAGCCTGTTTGATTTTTAATTCAGTAAGTTTTTTTGAGACTATTAAATTGGTTGTGCAAGTGCCTAAAATGCTTAGTTGAGTTTTTACAACACCACTGATTGGACTAATATCTCAGAGAATATGACATAATCAGTCCTTTTACATTAGGAAGAGAATGACATAGGAGCCCTACTCAGAATACCCATAGTGATCATCATTACACAGAGGATAGGGGAATGTGTAGAGAGGGAAGCAAAATACATCAGAACCATTGGAAACACTAATTTACCACTTGGTACAAATGCTTCTCTGCAAATAAAACAAAAACAAAAACAAACATGCTGATAGGCAACCCACAAGTGTCTATTAAATTGACTCAAAGTCTGAATGACCTCATTATTTGCACTACTTTATCACAACAATATTGAAATAGGTCTTGTCAGTTATAGATAAGAGCTTTAATTCCTAATCACTCAACTAGTTTTGCAGATCAATATAAAGAAATATTAAGAATAATTTTACTTCTAAGCCCAGAATAAATGAATGAGAAATGAAGCAGTTGCTCAAATATGAAGATAGAATAATCCAACAACTTGAAGACTTTAAAAATATACTCATAACACAAACTTAATGTTCTGAAGGGGTGTACTGAGGTAGAAATGGGTGTCACAAGCATTGCATATGATTTTGAAATGACCATTCTTATGTAATTCCTCCTTTAGAGAGGGAAAGAATGGCTTAAACCTGAATATATTTCTGGAATTTTGAGTTTTCTATTCATCTCCTGAGAAAAGGAAAAATTCGTGGTTTGCCACTAGGGATAGATTAAAAGATTAGTCCAAAAATAAAGTATACTAGAGAATATATAGAGAAAATTGAAGTGATGGGGGAGAAGCATTAGTAACAGTTTTGAAAACAGCAAGAGTAAAGCAGTTTTGTTACACAGGTTGGAATTGTCTCTTTTCAAATCCATGTCCTTGGGAGCCTGAGGAGTTGACAGGGGCAAAAGTAGGTAAAAGTTTATTTTTTCCCATGAACTACTTACTCTGATAAACAGGAATATAGAGGAGAAAAATTACAAACATGTTGTGGGGTCCACAAGAGAACTGAAAGCCTTCATCACTTTTCCATACCAATTCTAAGTATGTTCATTTAGTCAAAGAAAGGGTTAATTTAACAGATCAAATCTCATTTCCCATAAATACTTGTGGTTTACTAATAATTGTGCTTGTGTCCCCTTCCTTGAAGCATGAGTATGTGGGAACAGTTCTGGAAGAAACAAACAAAGATGTTATCTTTCCAAATACACTCCTAGGATGTTATCTCCCATCCAATGTTAGCACATTTTTTTCACTTGAATTGGTGGCAAAATTACAAGCCAGTCATGTTTTTAACTATACTTTTAATAATAGAATTAATAAAACCTTAAAATGTTGAATCTGTTCCATCAGATTCAGAGGCTTTCCTCTTGTTTTGCCAGGTAACTCATGTGATCTGACTCACTAAGAGAAGCAACATCCTCAGATGCCATAGCAACAATCCACATTTCACTTAGAATAGAATTCTGAAAAGGTCTGTTTGAGTTTAATGGCAAAGGTCAACTAACTATACCAAAACATAATAATTCTAAAAAGCTGGTATCAACTATAACCAGCATAAATGCATTATATCATAATATTTAACAGAAGCTGACAAACCATTTTAGGATTCATAAACATATATACTGCCAATATTACCACAGTAAAAACTAAAGAATGAAAAGTAATGCTATTTAGGAAGTCATTAAAAACCACAATGATAGAAGAAATTTGAACAAACTATTCAATGTTTGCCTCAATATATAGCTTGCATGCACAGTGGAAAATCAGAACCCCAGCACTACACCAAACAAAGAGGAAATGTGTAAAATTGAATCAGGAAAACAAAAATATTGCAAATATTCTTTATTTTATTAATCAATAATTGAAAATTAAAATCAAAAGTTTAAGACAATGTAAGAAACTAAAGTAGTGTTCAACCAGCATTAATCCAAAATTTATCCAAATCCCTTTCATAAAGTCTTGAAAGGGGAAAAAAGGAACCCTAAAAGAAACAAGATGTGGAAAGTGGCCAAAAGAAGTCAGGCACATTTAAAGTGTAAGCTGAATCATCTACAATATAGAAAACTTTTGTAATATCAACAGAATGAATAACAGAACCATTACAACAAAAGAGGTGACTAGTTTCTCTTTGGAACTAGAAAGCTTGAGGTCCACAGATGTTTCTTAATTATTGGCTTTTAAATCATTTTAATATAACAGAAAGCTTTAGATAAAGTCACACTAAAATTTCTTCACACCTTTTTGGAAAAAAAATCATCTGATTGAATGACTGTAATATTTCAGAACTCAATCATTTTAATTGCACCAAGAAGTCATCATATTGTTTACTTAACTAACATTCTCGATAACAGTCCTCATGGATTTCTTGAAGCCAATTGATGGGAAAATTAACAAAAATAAAAGTCTTCCTAGGGATGAAGTATTCATCAAGACTCTTTATTTTTCAATACTTTGGAAAATTTAGAATGATGACCACAGAGAAGATAATAATCACTACTCAAAACCTTTAGATGATTTTGTATTCACAGAAAATTAAGTGAGATAAATCTCACAATCTTTTTTTGTTAATTGTAGTCCCAGGTGACAAAAAAAAGAAATAGTCAAAACCTTTTAAATTATGAAACTTTATAAGCAAGACATATTAAAAGTCATCTAGTTAATTAATTAACTAAGCCCTACCTATCATTCAGCATAAGTGGACGAGGAAATTTTGATCAATCCCCACCAATAATCCATAGCCCTAAATTGAAATCTCTCTGAAAGAAAAATATAACTATATGAGAAAACTACAAAAAAATAATTCCCAACTGCTAGGTAGCAGAGTGGCTATAGTGCTGGTCCTGGAGTCAAGAAGATTTATCATACTGCACTGAAATCTGGCTTTAGACTCTTATGAGTTATGTGATCTGGGACAAATCCCTTGACTCTATTTGTCTCAATCCATAAAATAAAAGAGAAAATAAAATGGCAAACTTCTTGACTACCTTTGTAAAGGAAGATTCAAACGAGGTGATGAAGTTTTAGACATGATTGAAAAATGACTAAACGACAGTTCTACAATTACTCTGTTTTGGAAAGAGAGGACGTAATTCCTGTTTTCTCTAAGACAAACTATATACTCCTCCATTTTACTTTTAAAAAATATTCAGTCTCAAAAATTGTAAAATATTAGAGACTCCTATTTCAAGATTCTCTTCCTTGCTCTTTAATCTGTGAAGAATTTGTAAAGTCCTTTTATTAACTTTTTTTCATTTTATTTCTTATTCTAATACTTATTTAGTCTGTAAAGACATATTTTTAAAATAATTTTTCTTCACGTCTTAGGAAAGTCACTGTTAATAAATTTGGGAGTTAAAACCCATACTAAGATATTCACTCCTGAAATTTTGTTGTCCACATTTTTCTTACATTTCAAATAGTTTGCCTTGTGCATCCTGACTCACTTTTTGTCTTTTTCCCTTCACATTTTTGTAGCATTTCCTTTTTATTTTTTGTATCCTCCTGAGACTAGGCATCTGAAACCTCAAGAGCTTCAGATGTGAAAACCCAGATGATTTCATGACAAAAGTATGCTCAACTGGGAAGAAAACTGACCCCATACTTGTTTTCTATTCTCCTTTCTCCTATAACACAATCTCTTTCTTTTCTAGCTTTATATGAAAGACCATCTCTCTCATTTCCCTCTATCCCCAAATGTGACATAATAAAATCAATGTTTCATTTTTTGCCTTTCATGGGGTGTTGGTGTTGTAGATTTAGGTTCTAGCTTCCAGGAGGAGATGGAGAGTTTTGCTCTCATCAAGAAAATTATTTTTTCAATATTATGCAATATATACACTAGCCAAATTATTTTATTTTCTATATATAACCTACCCTTCTACTTTTACAATCTAAATCATTACTAGATTGCTCTTTCTCTTCAACACTTTGTGGTAAATTCCCATCCTCCTGAAAGATCCAGCTTCAGTGCCATTACTGCTATTTCCTAATTCCTGAATTTATTAATGGACCTTCATACCCTCAAAAGTGACTTGCATTTCACTTGAACATAGTTTATATTACTATCCATGGACTTATTTATCTTAATCATAATACATTCTCCTTGAGAGCAGAATAAAACAGTAACTTAATAAATACTTGCTAAATTAAATTATCAAAATCATAAATATAATCAGGCATATTTTTGCAGTTTAGGAGGGCCAACACAAATGGATAATCCTCAATGATCTTTCCTCATTCATTCCTTGCCTCTTCCACTTAAAGGGCAGTCCCTTGGTCAGTTAAAAAACAGGGATATTCCAGTATCCATAACACCACACTCATCCCTCTTAACTAACATCGAATTCCATTACCAACAGCCTCAAGGTTTTCTACATAGAGTGCGAAGTAAATTAGTGGGCCAAGTTCAAGCCACTGGAAAGACTTTCTGAGATCTTCCTCTTTCTTCCTGTATCTATTTTTCTCCATTCCTAAATTGATAGGCTTTGTCATAAGAAACTTTTCTCTAAGGGAATCAGAAGAGTGATATAGAAAGTTGTTTAGAATGTGACAACAGAATGGCTCTAACTCTTTGACAGTAATTCTTATAGCAGTAGGGTCCATCATGGCTCACTCTGCATTGTCTTTAGGCTACTGTAACTACTTCTACTGAAATTAGGATGATAAGGGAATATTCAAATCTGAGCATATTTTCCTAAGAGCATGACTATTGGCTCCACTTTGTTCATAAATGCCAGGCAGTGAGGAAATGATTTTATATTCAAATCAATACCATGTACTCTTTTTAGAAAACCATTTTACGCTTCCTTTTCAAATCTGCAAAGGTCTCCACAGTTAGTTAATTTTAAGTGCAATCAAGTTCTTCAAAATGAAGGGACAAGTGTCTAAATGTACCCACAGGTGCTTAATTGTGCCTGGGGTTAGCTTGATAAGGATGTGATTTGGAGTGTCTATGGGCTTGTGTCACTGCAGCATTGTAAGACAGATGTTCTGCTCCACAGGAGAGCAGCCACTGCTTAAAAACAGGCAACTCCATTGTGACTGTTTATATCACTCACACTGAGGACAGTGAAAAGCCTTTGTCCAGAGATAGGCAGATGGAAAGGGAAAGGAGAATCTGGAAATTGCTTGTTCTGCTGATGGCAGTTTCTAACAGAGGATGGGGTCAGACTATCACAAAAGTGATCATTTTGCAATTAAGTGCAAATTAAGGACAAGGGGACAAAAGTGTCTCTATCTTTCAGTGTTACATTATTGCTGCACAAAATCTAAGTCGGTGACTGCTGAGTTTTTATCTTTTTCATTTATATCTTCCATTAGAAATGGAAGGTCTGTTTAACCTAAAATCATTGATTCAGTGCTTGAAAGCATGATATGAATAAAAGAGAAGAAATTAAGGAGCCAAAGAGGAGAGAAAAATGGAGCTTTAGGTAAAAGGGTTTTCACATTCTAATTGAAAATAAGGGCGGGGTGAGGAATGTTCTTTATTCCTCCTAGAGAGTTAAGCTTCAGACTGAAAGTAAGTGGATAATGTTAAAATGCCATGTCTTCTCTTTTGTCAGGCTTCTTAAGGTTGTAGAGATTGTAGTACATTTCTATACACCTCAGAATGGGCTTCTGCTGAAATCGTATAAGTTGAGTCCCACTGAGAGAAAAGGAGATTTTTCCTATTTTATGCACAAAATTCCTACTGTATTGTTATTATTAACATTAACAAAGTCTTAAAGTATTAGTGGAATCATATAATAGGAAGTGACCTTGAAGATTATGTAGACTAATTTTCATGTTCTCAATGACAGTATCAAGCTTCAACAAATGAAATGACTTTCTAAAAGTCACTTTCTCTTTCCTAGTTTGTGGCAGAAACAGGGCTATAACTGCAGCTGATTGATTGATGGATTAGTACCCTAAATTCTGGTAAATTATTCTTTCTATTAGGCCAGTGTCAATGTCATTTCCAAATAATAACTTTTTCAAGTACTTTATAAGTCTCTGAGGTTAAAAAAAAAAAAGGCCTCAAGGGCCATTTAGTCCTTTCTATACAATAACAAGGCTATCTTTTATAGCAATCCCTGAAAGAGACCATCCAAACCAAAAGTTTCCTTGCTGTTGAGGTCAAAACTGTTTATTTCTTTCAAGGTGTTTGCTTCTGCTATATTAGGTGAAACAGAACAATCCTTTTCATGTAAATCAGAGGCCTTTGTATGTATAAATACTGCTCTCTCTATTCTCTCCGAATATTTCCATTATTTATGGTAAATATTCCCAGTTCCTTTAAATAATCGCAGATGGAATAAACTTAAGACTTCTCATCTTCCTAATTTATGCTTTTCTGTCAGGTTTTCCAGTTATCTATAACTTATAGGATGTGGCTGCTAGGCATGGCTGTGCACATCCATAAGTCCTACTAGAAGGTCCTACTAGGAGTAGTGAGGCTAGTGGACTGATCAAAATTCTGAGTTCTGAATAACAATGTTGCTAAAACTCATGCCTTACAACCACACTTCATTTCTTTGTATTCTCAGATCTTAATCCAATTCCTAGCACAAAATACATTTTAATAAATTCTATTGTTTGACCTGTGTGGAAGTTTCTTAGAGCAGGAAACCACTAGGTTGCCTTAGGGGGAGGCCAGATAGGAAATGAAGCAGATTAAAACTTTAGTGGCCATCAGCATTAGGATTGGATCTGGGAGTGACTGTTGCATTCCAGCTTGGGTGAGTCATAGATAAATTAAAAGAAAGAGATAGATAGATAGATAGATAGATAGATAGATAGATAGATAGATAGATAGATAGATAGATAGATAGATAGATAGATAGACATATTACATGGTTACATAGAAGAATGAATCAAAATGTGGCTGACGAAAACAACTAGGATATTTTTAGCAATAGTATTAATAAAGATTATAGTTATTGAACAGGTAATAAATATCAATGCAGAGGTTTTTTTTCTTTTTGTTTCCATTGTTGTCACTATTATTATTCAATCGTTTCAATCATGTCCAATTTTTCATGACCTCATTGTAAGATTTTCTTTGCAGAGAAAAAGGAGTGGTTTACAGAAAATGACAGCCATTTCCTTCTCCGGTTCAACTTTACAGATGTGAAATCGAGACAAAAAAGGTCAAATGATTTGCCCAAGGTCACACAGTGTCTGAGACCAGATTTCAATTCATAAAAATGAGTCTTCCTGATTCCAAGGCCAGAATTCTGTACAATAATGGAAAACAAAAGAATGTTTTGCCTTTAACCAAGGATGTAAATATTCTAAAAGGTTTAGGCAGAATATATTTATCTAGAGGCTAAGATACACAATTAAGAGGACGTCAAATAAAAGGTTCGAAAAGAGTACTCATATGTTTTGGAGAAAAGCATATTTATGATATTGTAAGAAAAAAAGTATTCTGTATTTCATAGTAGACAATGCTATTATTTATTATAAAGACCATGCTGGTAGGGAAAGGGTCAGAAAGATGGTAATACATAAAATACCAATAAATTTGAAACGTGTATAATAAATTAAGTAAGTTAGTAATCTTAAAGTGATATGGCAAATGTTATTCTGTAAGTGGGAAACTATGTGGGATAAAATTCATAAATAGCATAGCTTTGAAAACTTGTTTGTTAATCAAGAGAAAGAAATTAAGCAAGAGCAAGGAATATACAAGCATATTATTTGCTTATCAATCTATCAATTAATATTTGTTAAATGACTATAATGTAGCAGTTATCAACGTAAGTTGAGACAAAATATTAATGCAAATGGAAATAAGTGAAGTGTAGGAGTGTAGTGCAAGATCTATGAATAAGGACAGAGAAGTGAGAAATAAGCCATATAATAATGAGAATATACTATAGAACAAAGGTGTCAAATATAAGGCCTAAAGGCTGTTTATTTACCATATTACTGAGTTTAGCCTGAATCAGGTTAAAATGTAATTGAGAAATAATTTAAAAATGAAATGAAAATGCTATAAAGCATAGATAACACTAAATATATATTTAAATCAACATTTATCCTGCACTAATTCTTATGTAAGGCACATGTGTGACTGCCATTTAATTCTCATTACCTAATTATTATTAATTGATTTAATTAATTAAAGAAATTAAAAACTCATAGATTACTCTAATCTATGGGAACCTAGGAATGTTTTGGGCAACTGCCACTCACAGCTCAAACTCACATGAAAGGTTAATATATCAGAGGTAGAATGAATCTGATAACCCTACATTAAAGGAATGGCAATTGGGATTACTGGTCTCTGTCACAAACCAGGGAATAACACAAAGGTTAATTAACAACACTCTATGGTTTCTTTGAGGTAAGAGGAAACAAAAAGGAAGAAAAACACAACAGTTTAATGTATTAAAATGGTAAGGAGAGTGGGAGAGGTATTTCTATAACTAGGATTAGCTAACTGACAAGAAATGGAGTTCTAAGAGGGAGTTTCTCTGTCAACCAAACCTCAGTCAGGCTGACGGCCTTGACTGAAGACTAAAGGGAGAGCTGGGTATTGGGATTTTCACAACTGGTCCAAGCTGCTCCTTTTATGACTTCAGGATACAGGAACCAACTCCATGCATAGGCAATAATCCAATAGATACCAGGTAGGAAAAAATTCCTTCAAATTGTCCACCAGAAACAGACACTATCCATTACCAAGGGTTGTGTTGAGGGAAGTTGTCTTCAAGATTCTCCAATCCCAAAGATACCAAGCTTATGGAGTCAATGCTGGCTGGACATCTACTCCAAACCCCTCTCACACCATTACTGACAGTTCACACTACCCCCAGCTGCATTCCAATACAGAATGTTCAAAGCTGACAGCCAAGCTCCCAACCCTAAGCACTTCTTACTCATCACAAATTTCTATTCTACTTCCTAAATTACTTCATTACAGTATAAAGCATATGTATATATATATATATACATATATATATATGTATGTATGTATGTATGTATGTATATATATATATTTTTTTCAAAACCCATACATGTTTTAAAAGGTAGATTTTTTATGTGGTGGCAAAAAACTAGCCTGAAGAGATGTTCATCAGGTGGGGAATGGCTGAACAAGTTATGGATATGCTGATAACACTATTCTTTTGTGCCTTAAGAAATGACAAACAAGATAACCACAAACAAACTTTAAAATAATTAAATAAATGATGCAAAGTGAAATGAGTAGAAAAAAGAAAAAAACATTGTATACAGTAACAACCATCAATTGTGAATGTCTTAACTATGACCAACAAGGAAAGGATCCAGGATAACTATCAAGGCAAAAAAATAAAATAAAAAATGTCTACTGCCATAGAAGGAACAGATGGAGTCTAAATGCCAAATGAAACATACCATTCTTTACTTTTTTTCTTCCATGAATTTTTCTCCAATGTAAACAATATGTATTTTGTTTCACAACATAGTGAACATGGAAATATGTATCATATGATAATATATGTCCAATCTATGTTATCTGACTTCTTGAGGAGGGGAAAGGTGGGAAGGAAAGAGAGAATATAGATTACAATCAGAAATGAACATTTAAGAGTCATATTGATAAATAATCAGAAAAAATTAAAAGTTAGTGTAACAAAAGAGTGTGAAGCTAAACTATTTTTCCATTGGATTATTAGACCAGCACAAGGGAAAGAAATACTATGGAAATTGTGCCATTAATTTCAATAGTGTATTTATCCAATTCTGTCATGATAAACTTTTGGATAAAATAGGAAAACACAGATTAGATGAATGTACAATTACTACTACCATAAATAGGAAGACATTAGATTTTATTTATGGATGAGAAAGGTAAGTAGTACTATTAAGACTCTTAATGAAAGAACCTTTCTCTCTTACTCTTAAGTTGTCTTCAGCCAGGTTACAGAAGAGCTTTCCCAGCTTTCTGGTCTACGGTTCTAAATTTATTGATTATTAAATAAATAGAACTATTTTTAATTGGAGAGAGAATGATTAAAGGGAAAGGATTTTAGTAGATAGCAAACTCCTAATAGAAACATGCATTTAGAAAGGAGATATGGAGAGAAAAATATTCTAATGGGCTATAGAGCTGGAAGAATAAATGACTCAGGAAGTGCTATGCTTGAGTTCAGTTCACCCACTAATCTCTGTCTCCTTCTATTATTCTTGATAAGTAAGATAAAAGTTATATATTAATTATTGTGGCCAATATAAGAGGAAATATTTATAGACCACTGGAAAGGTGAAGGGAAGTGATGGTAGAATCATGAATGGAAAGGTAAAGGGAAGTGATGGTAGAATTATGAATGGAGAGAATTGGTGGTAATGGAAAAACAATGATCTGAGCACAGTCGAGAATCATATTTAACATGAACCTCAGGAAAAACTATTTGAAAGTAGAAATGCGTTTCCAAGCCCATTAGTTATATATATATATATATATACTTTTCCTGATACCCCTAAAATTATGCTTCACTACTTGTATGAAAGATTAAACCCCACTTATTTCCAGAGAATTTGCATGTGCATGGAACATTATGACACCAATTTAGGGGAATTATTTTGTAACTACTGTTCTTGCTAAACCTCATTACATCCCTTTTCTAAAATATAATAGTATTAAAATGTTTTATAATAATGAGGAATACTATGGATGTGGACTCAGGACTTACGGCATTAGGCAATTTAACCTTCAATAAACCTCTAGAAACCTAACCTGACAATATGAGTGGGAGTTGGACAAGTGGCTCAAAGGAAGGGTAGCATAAAATAGTAAAAAAGTAAAAGGCGGGGGATAAGAGCAGAAATGATTCAGTCTTGTGATTTAAAATGCTTTTAGTTGATNATATATATATATACACACTTTTCCTGATACCCCTAAAATTATGCTTCACTACTTGTATGAAAGATTAAACCCCACTTATTTCCAGAGAATTTGCATGTGCATGGAACATTATGACACCAATTTAGGGGAATTATTTTGTAACTACTGTTCTTGCTAAACCTCATTACATCCCTTTTCTAAAATATAATAGTATTAAAATGTTTTATAATAATGAGGAATACTATGGATGTGGACTCAGGACTTACGGCATTAGGCAATTTAATCTTCAATAAACCTCTAGAAACCTAACCTGACAATATGAGTGGGAGTTGGACAAGTGGCTCAAAGGAAGGGTAGCATAAAATAGTAAAAAAGTAAAAGGCGGGGGATAAGAGCAGAAATGATTCAGTCTTGTGATTTAAAATGCTTTTAGTTGATATATTTGCCTTTCATGTTGACTCGGGATTTTCTTAATCTTCCTTTTTTAAGAAATAATTTTAATTTAGAACACAAATTTAATGTGGGAATCTAAAGAAACCTAACAACCTGGACATAACTTAAATAATACTTTTTAAAAAAAAATACTACAATTTATTCAAAAGAAAAGGAGAAACATTTTTAAGGAAACAAAAATATAATATTTCTTTTTTCTTGCTGAAAAAGAACTACTCACAATTCTGTCCAATTGTTTAAATATATTATGCCTTCCAACTTGCCTGGAGGATAAACTATAGTTTTTTGTTGATTTTCTTGGAAATTTTAAGCACTTCTAAATATTCAGAGCAAAACAAATCAATTGTTTTTATGTTGTAGCTGAGGCATGATTTTAAATGAACATCAGTCACCAGCCAAAACTGGTTTTAGATGGGCAATAGGAGTATGAATTTACTTAACAAAAATATTTCTATGGGAATATAGAGATAGGAAGTGTTTCTAATTTTATTATTAAATGCTGTTTTAAATAATAAAATGTAAATTATTACATAAGTAATAATAGGTTTTTTCAGTTACCACACGATTTTTCAATGAATGGATACTAAAAACACAGCTACTATAACGTAGGCTTTCTTTATATTTTTGTTGGTTAAACAGGGTTATCATAGTCAAAGAGAAGGGAAACCACTGTTATATTAACATGGTATGTCACTACACTACAAAGCATGATGAATTTGGAATCAGAAGACATGAATTAGGATCTCAGTTCTGAAACTTACTGTATGTATAAACTTGGAGATGTAGCTTAAGCTTTCTGGGCTTCTGTTTCTTCATTTTTAAAATGAAAGTGTTAGATAATATTATGTCTAGATGTCTTCTACCCATAGAATTATAATCCCAAAACTCTATGAATATATTTTTGTGTATTTTGTTAATTTCAAAATTAGAAGTCACAAACAGCCCTTTACAATTTTCATGGCATAGAATTTGACATCTAATAATTTTTGGCACGATGCTATCATTTTAAAATTATCATACCTGATATTCCTTTGTTGTGGGTGGTCCCTTCCCTCTTTCCATTTATTTTCTTTTTCTCTGAGAATATTTCAAAATAATTGTTATTATAGTAATGGGTAAACTGGCAAGAGATACACAGACCTTACCAGGATAGCCATTTTATTGCTATAAAACTACTTTAGGGAGTATCCTAGGGAAAATTATAGCTCCAGAAGTAGGAGAACCCATAAAGAGCATATCATTGAGGAGAGTTTACAGCATGGAAAACACCAATAGTTCCCAGTGACCCCAGTGCATCCATGAAGAACCTTGGCCCACTGTGTCCCTATTAAAAAAGTACTTTCATAAAATATTCAAAACTACTCAATGGAAACTTAATACACTAAACCTTGTCACTTGAGTGTTGTAAAGAGACATTGTAGTTAGTTGGCATATCTGAAATCACTACATAATCCCTGACCTGGCCTGCTCTCTGTGCAAATGATTCCTTTTTCCATAATTATGTATACTTTTAAAAAGCTATTGTTTTGTAGTAACATCAATAAATCATTCACCTAAGACACTTTCAAGTGTTAAATTTATAGGATAGCCTCAGTTGTACATGGAACTCAGTTTGAAGGAAACTGGGATTCAGAGAAGTAGAAGAAATGATGGAATGCATTTTGGATACAAGGCAGAGAGAGGAGATGAAATGTGTATGAAAATAGAAAGACTTTTTTGACTGCACATTGAATAAATGATGAGTATTGATGTATATATTAAGGCTGAAAAAATAAGTTGGAAGCAGATTTAAATGATTAAATTCATATATAAAATATTCTACAGACTTTAAAATAATATTTTCACAAAATTCACATAAGTGATAATCCATTTTTAATGAGTAACTTTTTAATGTGGAAAAATGTAATGGTTCTCAAATACATAGCAGTTTTATAAATATATATATAATGGGAGACATGACAAAAATATAATACAGTAATGATATTAATTCTGTCATTTGCAGTAGTATTTCCATATCATGAAACAAAATCTCTTTCACCAATAATTTATATTAAAATCTATCTTTCATTTTGCATGATATTTTCTTTACCTTATAGTAACTCTTCTACTCAATCTACTCACTGGGCTAGACACCTTTCTCTAAATCTCAACATTGTGTAGAGTCCATTGAAGCACCTTGGCAATAAATCAGTCAATTACTCTTTCTTTAGAACCAATACAGATACTTTCTTGATCACACATATCTGATATTGTAGAGGAAGGGCCATATGTTTTTACTGCTAATGTTAAAGCTTAATTGTGCCCATAATGCACCTCTTCATTGTCCTCTGATTTACCCAGATCTTTAATACCTGAAGATAGTGGCATCCTAATGATACTCTTTCCTCTACTGAAATAAAATCACTAATTTTCATCATCATTTAGACCTTTGAAATTTCATTTATCTCCCTCTTTTTTCTTGTTTCCTATGTTTGTGTTTCCAAGATTCATTTAGTTCTCTTCTTTTCACTGGGAATATTTAAAAGTCCTCTATTATTTTAAATAATTATTTCCCCTATAGAATTATAATCAAAATAATTGTACATGAATAGTTGTAATATAACCTTTACCCAGGTATTGATGGCAGCTGCACAATCAAAACTGCCCTTAATACTTTAACACATTCATTATGACTACTTATGGTATTTATTCTTTCATTAGACATAGAAATTCTAACTCCTAGTCATGATATTTTGGAGTGCTTTCAATTTGAGATTGTTTTCCATGAGGTGGCTGTTGAATTTTTTTATTGTCATTTTGCCCTCTTGTACATAATTTTAATTTTTCAACAATAATTGTAATTTATGAATTTGGGGTCAGGCAAGAATGACCATGATGTTATAAAAAGATAGTCCTTTGTCTCAAGGAAAAAGCTCAGGGTCATTTCCAAAAGCAATCCAGATTTATTTCCTGTTTTTTAGGCATCTGTGGTTCCATTGACTACCAAGATGTATGCAGTGATAAACAATTCTACACATTTCCCGTTCATGAAAATATAAAAATTTAGGCAATCTATATTTTACATTCCCATTTATTTTGTCAATACTTAGGCTAATTAACTTTGATCTTGTAATAGATCTTATTTAGGAGGCTCTGATGTGGGTAAGATTGAGGAGCAATCAAGACAATTTAATACACAGACAGGAATATCTGAGGATCCTCATTATGTATAGGGAATCTTTATGTAGAGTTCTGCCTATACATCATTCAAGTGGAAAATAACTTTGATGAAAATTTGTGTCTGTGTTTATACATCAGTTGTTAATAATAATTAAATGGCCTTAAAATTTATCTTTCTCATCCACTATTACAAGAAATTTTGTGTCATTTTAACATTCATGGCAAATGTCTTATTGAAATTAAATCTTTTATTCTATTGAATTACTTTGTTTAGTTAGCAAATAATAAGCAGAAAGAATTTTGTGTAACTATAATTATGTGCTTTGCTATGCAATACTGTTTTTAAAAGCTTGCCTGCTTTCTTCTTATTCTATGATGAAAAAAAATCTTTATGTGGGAAAATTTTTTTCAAAAAAAATTCATGGAATACAAAATTAGGTAGATGAGTCAGTACTTGTTACTATTTTCCCAACAATAATGTCTATTTTTAAATAAACCCCTTAATATTCACACATTGTTTTTAATTTCTGTTTTCTTTAATTCTATTTCTTTTACATAAAGTATATTGCTCCAATATGAGTTCATATGGATTCATAACATATTTATTTGTTCAGAAGAAAATTTGTCACAGAAATATTTAAGATGCCCCTCATTTTCCACCTATCAAGTTTTTTTTTTCTTTCCAGTTTCTCATTTAAATAACCTTAGTATTATGTAGCTTAATTGAGTTTCTTATCAAACATTTTATAAACATTTTTAATTGAGTTTAATAATACATGTTTAATTTTTTTTTCCTTTCCATTAGTTGTGTCCAGAGTAATTCCTAGCACATAATAGATTTTCAGTGTTTATTGAAAGTTTTTTGTGTGTCTACATTGATACTTGCTATTTCATGATATGATGCTATATATGCTTCTAATATTTCCTTAATTAAATTTTACTGTCCACATAATTAAGATTAATATCTAAATTGATTTTTTCTTTAATGACTTTCTACTTGATAAAGAGGTCAAAAAATTTCTGGAGATGTTTTTTAAGTTCTTTTGCTCTCTTTGTTGTGGTGATTGATTCATATAGTTAAACTTCAGTAAAAAATAATGATCCTATATATCAATATCTGTGTTTACCAATTTTACTGTTTTTTCTCATTGTTATAGTACCTTGACTAAACATATCCCTCAATTATATGCCAGATATTATTAATTTTATATTTCTTACTAAAGACTGACTATATAAAATATTCCTCACTTCAATCATTGTAATTTATTTAATGTCAACCTATAAACAGCTTAATCTTTAAAAATTATTCAATGTTTGTTCTATTAAGAACTTCTTGCATCTTTACCTATGCATAATAGGTAAAGATGAGCTTTTGTAACATCTATAAACTTTTGTCTTCTTCATTTCTTAAATTAGAAACATCTTTCCAAATTAGTTTTCATTGAAATCTTTAATACATATTGACTTAATGACAAACTCATTAATTTCTTCTACTCAGATATCCTTTGTTGGCAAAAATGTTGGCAAAAATATTCAGTAATCTGTATGATTATCTATCTTCAAATATTTAGGAGCTCAGCAATTCAAGATAAATAAGCATCTCATGTAATATTTCTTTTTGATTTTAATGGAAAAAATGCACATTTTGATTATTTATTTATCCACCTCTCAAGAAGAGGTATTGAGTCATATTTCTATTTAGTTATATTACCCATTTGTCTTCTGATTTTGGTTAAAGTGAAAATATCAACATTGTTATAATTAAGTACCTATAATAAGAGAGAATGAATAAGGAGTAAGTAAAAGTGGAAAAAAAATTACTGTTTACTATTCCCCTTCCCCCAACATTACTATAATTTCTACAAATATTTTTCTAAGTATTAGTCCCTGCTCTCAAGAAACTTACATTCTGGACTTCAAGGCAAGCATGGCCCCAGAGAAGATGCAAGGGACTTCTCAGCCTCACCACCCACCAATACAAAGCACCTCAAAAGAACAAAAATCAAAATCAGATGAGAGAAGGGACTCTACTGTAGGGCACAGCCTTGAAGATCAGCATGGTTTGGGCATCTCTATGCTATAAAGAGGTAAAATTATTCCTACCAAAGTGCATGCTGATCACTCACAAATGACCTAGAAAATAGGTCCAGGAGAGACAATTTGAGAATCATAGGTATACTTGAAAACCTAGAAATAAACAGAAATGTTGACATCATACTACAAGAAATTATCCTAGAAAACTACCCTGATATTCCTGAACAAGAGGGCAAAATAGATATTGAAAGATTCCATAGATCACTCTCTACATTAAATCCTCAAAAAAACAACTCTTAGGAATGTAATTATCAAATTCAAGAGCTTCCAAGCTAAGGAGAAAATATTGCAAGAGGTCAGAAAAGAAACAATTCAGATATCAAGGATCACCAATCAGGATCTGGCAGTCTCCACACTAAAGGACCACAAGGCTTGGAATGTGATAGTTAGAAAGGCAAGAGAATTGAGTCTGCAACCAATGAGCACCTACCCATCAAAACTGACCAGGGGAAAGTATGGACATTTAACAAAATAGAAGACTTCCAAGTATCTGTAGAGAAAATACCAGAACTAAACAAAAAAATTTGGTATCCAAATACAAAATTCAAGAGAAACATGAAAAGGTAAACAAGAAAGAGGGGGAAAAAGTTTTAAAGTCTTTAGTAAGATCAAACTGTTCATATTCCTACATGGAAAAATGATAGTGTCTCTCAAAAACTGTATTCACTCTCATAGTACTTAGAAGAAATATTCATAAGTAGAGGTTGGGGTTTAAGATGATATGTGAAAAAATAAAAGGGAGGGAGAATAGAAGATGGCACAAAGAAAAACTTGAAAGAATAAGAAAAATAGGATAAATTATACCATATAAAGAGGCACATGGGGACAGGATGATAAGCATACCATTATAAGAAGGATAGGAAAAGAGTGCTAATAGGTAATACTTAAACCAAACTCTCTGTAGAATCAATTCTGAGACGAAAGAACATCTATATCCATTGGGGTATCAAATTCTACCTTATCCTACAGGGAAGTTAAGGGGGAAAAAACAAAGGGGGGGAGTGGGGTGGGGAGTATAAAAAGGGAGGGAAAGAGAAGGGGGAGGGAACTTAATAGATCCTAAAGAAAAATAAGGGGGGAATAATAAAGAAGGAGGTGGGAAGGGAAATAATATAAAGGTGGGGATTGGGGAGACCAATTAAAAGCAAAACACTGGTGTAAAAGGAAATAGAGAAAAAAGAAAGGGCAGGACTAGTAGAAGAAATGAAAATGAAAGGGAATATACAGGTGGTAATAATAACTTTGAATGTGAATGGGATGAACTCACCCATAAAATGGAAGCAAATAGCAGAGTAGATTAGAAACATAAATCCTATCATATGTTATCTACAAGAAACACACATAAGACAGAGAGAGAAACACAGGTTAAAAGTAAAAGGCTAGAGTCAAATCTATTGCGCATCAACTGAGAAAAAGAAGGAAGGAGTCACAATCATGATATCTGACAAAACCAAAGTAAAAATAGAAAAGGTAATTACATCCTGAAAAAAAAGCAAAATAGACAATGAGGAATTAATAGTACTCAACATGTATGCACCAAATGGTATAGCATCCAAATCTCTATAAGGAGAAACTGCAAGAACTCAAGGAGGAGATAGTAAAATTATACTAGTGGGAGACCTAAACCTTCCTCTATCAGATCTAGATAAATCAAACAAAAAATCAATTAGAAAGAGGTAAGAGATGTGAATGACATCTTAGAAAAATTAGAGTTAATAGATATATGGAGAAAAATAAATAGGTACAAAAATAAATACACCTTTTCAGAAGCACATGGTACATTAATGTAAAAGGGAAAAGGGAGTTTTTTGGTTGGATATTAATATTTAAAAGTGTGATTGCCAAGGAACTGAATAAATACCAATTCTGAAAATGATTTTAGTAATTTATTTATAAAATGTAGGAGAGAGTGGAAGTAGAGAGATGAAAAGAGGGTAGAGTAAGAGATCTAAATTTAGAAACTAAATTTGTATTCAAGTCTGGGCTTCACTCTGGATGGGCTCCAGAGGCCTAGTCAAAGAGCCTAAAAGTCAATTAACAAGGAGTTTAGTCACAAAGGCTTCTTCCATTCAGTGGACACTCCAGGAGACTACTGCCTACAGGGAGGCTAAAGTAGTTAACCTTCTCTCACCACATGTAGTTCTAAGGAAGAAATTTAAGAACAGTCTCACCAAGGTCTCAGGGTCAAGGTCTCAGATCCAACAAGTAGCTTCTCCAACCCATCCTACAACTCCAGGAAACAAACAAGAACTCTCTTACAGGAAGTTTCACTTCCTTTTAAAAGGTGCTTCTTTTGCATCACTTCCTGTGCCTACCTCTTAGTTTATGTGTTCAATCACAACAGATTCTTTGCTTAGGACTTCTCAGGATGTAGTCATTAGATTTTGATTCATCACTCACTCTAGCACACATGGGTCACAGACCTCCCAACTTGTAAATTAAGGGGGGATATTCTCACCTTTGGTGATTAGATTAAGGATAGATAGAGCAGAGTTAATTTCATTATCACATTAATAAAGATTGAGGATGTACTAGGGCATAAAACCATTACAAACAAATGCAAAAAAGCAGAAATAATGAATGGAAACTTTTCAGATCATAATGCAATAAAATAATAATTAATAAGGGTACCTGGAGAGATAAATCAAAAATTAATTAGAAATTAAATAATATGATTCTCCAAAATTGGTTGGTTGAAGAACAAATCATAGAAACAATTAATAATTTTATTGAAGAGAATGACAATGAGGAGACATCATGTTAAAATCTATGAGATGTAGCCAACACAGTGCTAAGGGGAAAATTTAAATGCCTGAGTGCATATATTAACAAGTCAGAAAGGGAAAAGGTCAGTGAATTGGGAATGCAAATTAAAGAACTAGAAAGAGAACAAATTAAAAATTCCCAGATAAAAACAAAATTAGAATTCCTAAAAATAAATGGAAATTAATAAAATTGAAAGTGAAAGAAGTATTGAATTAATAAATACGACCAGAAGCTGGTACTTTAAAAAATCTGTCAATCTAGATGATATGGATGGATCCCCACAGCCTGACAGATTCACTAGTGAATTCAATCAAAACAGTTTCCAAACAATTAAAAGTAGATCTAAACAATCAGAAAAAAACATTAATTGCTCATGGGTAGGACAAGCTAACATAATAAAAAAGTGAATACTATCCAAATTAATTTACCTATTCAGTGTCATACCTGTGAAACTACCAAGAAACTGTTTTACTGAATTAGAAAAAATTAAAACAAAGTTCATTTGGAAGAACAAAATATCAAGAATATCAATGGAAATAGTGAAAAAAAACATGTGAAGGATGAGGGCCTAGCAGCACCATTCTTAAACTGTACTCTAAAGCAGTGGTCATCGTGATAAACCCAAAGATCCCAGGTTTGGGGAAAAAACTGCTAGGAAAATTGGAAAACAATATGGGAGATATTAGATTTAGATCAACATCTCACACCCTACATCAAGATAAATTCAGAATTTTCAGCTCAGAGCTGGGGCTGGGATGGTTGCCTCTAAATTGTACTTTTTCTCTCGTTGCCTTGGAGCTGCCTCCTCTTCCTCCTCTTCCTTTTCCTCCTCCTCCTCTTCTTCCTTCTCTTCCTTCTTCACTGCTCTCTTTCCTCCTCCTTTCCTCTCTTCCCGCTGCTGCCTGGCTGCTGCTGTTGAGTCTCCCGGACCATCATGGTGAACCTCAGCCCCAGCATCGTGATTGATGATGATAAACCAGGCTATGACCTGGATTTATTTTGCATCCCTAAGCACTATGCTCAAGATTTGGAGAAAGTATTCATTCCTCATGGACTTATCATGGACAGGACTGAACATTTGGCACAAGATGTAATGAAGGAGATGGGAGACCTCCATATCATTGCCCTCTGTGTCCTCAAGGGTGGCTATAAATTCTTTGCTGATTTACTGGATTATATCAAAGCATTGAACAGGAATAGTGATAAGTCAATTCCTATGACAGTATATTTTATCAGACTGAAGAGCTATTGCAATGACCAGTCAACAGGAGACATCAAAGTGATTGGTGGAGATGATCTCTCAACTTTAACTGGAATGTCTTGATTGTTGAAGATATAATTGAAACAGGGAAAATGATGCAGACGTTGCTCTCCCTGGTCAAGCAGTATAATCCAAAGATGGTGAAAGTAACCAGCTTGCAGGTGAAGAGGACCCCTCGCAGTGTAGGATACAGACCTGACTTTGTTGGATTCGAAATTCCAGACAAATTTGTCGTTGGATATGCCCTTGACTACAAAGAATACTTCAGGGACTTAAACTATGTCTGTGTCTTTAGCGAGACTGGCAAAGACAAATACAAAGCATGAGATGCAATGTGGTGTGCAGAGCAGCTTTGAAACACTGTGGGGAAACCCATCAACTTCACCTCTGGACCACCAACTAAATTGTCCAACGTTTCAGCCCTGTGACCATCTGCTTATTAGAGCTTTTGCATGTACTGTATCTTGTCTGTTTTATATTTTAGGAATGTCAGACAGTTGCTGCAGTTCTGATTGCTGTTTCATTTGCACTACAAAACTGAAAGAGACTATCACTACCTTTTTTTTTTTTTTTTTTTTTTTTTTTTTTTTTTTTTTTTTTTTTTTTATCCTGGGACTCCATTCAAGGAGCATAGGGCCACAACCAGCAGACAATGGGACACATAGTCTCTCAGGGTCACCCAGCTGGGAAGTGTCTGAGCCCGGACTTGAACCTAGGACCTTTTCGTCTCTAGGCCTGGCTCTCAATCCACTGAGCTAGCCCAGCTGCCCCTACTTTAGGTTGCAGTTTCTTTAGCAGATGTAGTTTTTACAGGTTGGGGTTGCTAGCCCCAAGCCCAACCCTCCTCCTTTTTCATCTGGGCTTGGGACCGTCCTTGGCCCAGGAGTGGTAAGGGTGGGCAGTAGGGGTCAAGTGACTTGCCCAAGGTCACACAGCTGGAAGTGTCTGAGGCCGGACTTGAACCTAGGACCTCCAGTCTCTACCCTTGGGTGGGTTGTATTGCTTGAATTGCTGTTTGACTTATGAATGAGAAATTACTTAAGCCACACCAACACTGAATTGAAATAGCTAACGTATTGTGAATGTAAGAGATGTTTAAAGAGGATATATTGATTTTTTAATTGGTAATTTAATTTTATATGTTAATAAAAATGCAGAGAAGTGATTGAATATTGTTAGTTAACACCTTTTTGGTGTCAAAGAGGGAGTAGTCAATTTTAATATCTGTTCCAGTTCTGTTACAGAATCTAAGAGGTTTGATTATTTTATGATAACCCTATCTATCTCCTGGAATTACATTATTATTTCAAGAACTTTGGTTGTTGTTGCTAAGAATTAAAATGAAAGCAAATAGTTAATTTTATGGAGAAGGGCAATAAAACGAAAAGCCAAAAAAAGATTCATTGAGCTGTCTGTCCCACTTTTACAGATCATTTCCTTTCCGTGCTTGCCAGTTAAAGGTAGTTTTCATTTAAAATAAATTGACATTCTTGACATTTTACTTTTGAAATCTATAATGCAAAATGCTTAAAATAAAGGCTGTCTCTTAAAAAAGAAAAAAAGATCAATTCAGAATGGGTTAATGACTTAAATATAAGGAAGGAAAATATAAGTAAATTAGGTGAACACAGAATAGTATACCTGCCAGATCAATGGGAAAGGAAAGATTTTAAGACCAACCAAGAGATAGAGAATATTATAAAATGTAAGATGAATAATTTTGGTTACATTAAATTAAAAAAAATTAAAAAAAAAACAATGAAACCAAAATTAGAATGGAAGTAATAAAATTGGGGGGAAAATCTTTATAACAAAGACCTCTGACAAAGGCCTAATTACTCAAATCTATAAGGAACTAAATCAATTGTACAAAAAATTAAGCTATTCCCCAATTGATGAATGGATAAAGGGACGTGAATAGGCAATTTTCAAATGAAGAAATCAAAACTGTCAATAAGCACATGAAAAAGTATTCTAAATCTCTTATAATTAGAGACATGCAAATCAATACAACTTTTAGATACCATCTCACATTACCAGATTGGCTAATATGATAGCATGGAAAAGTCATAAATGGTGGAGGGGATGTGTCAAAATTAGGACATTAAAGTATTGCTGGTGAAGTTCTGAATTGATCCAACCATTCTGGATGACAATTTCGAACTATGTCCAAAGGGCTTTACCATTGCTGAGTTTATCCCCCAAAGAGATAATAAGGACAAAAACTTACATAAAAATATTCATAGCTGCACTCTTTGTAGTGGCAAAAAATTGGAAAATGAAGGGATTCCCTTCAATTGGATAATGGCTGAATAAACTGTGGTATCTGTTGGTGATAGAATACTATAGAACTAAAAAGAATAATGAACTGGGGGAAATCCATGTGAACAGGAACAATCTCCAGGAATTGATGCAGAGTGAAAGGAGCAGAACCAGGAAAACATTATACAGAGATGGATACACTGTGGCACAATAGAATGTAATGGACTTCTCTACTAGCAGCAATGCAATGAATCAGGACAATTCTGAGGGACTTATGAGAGAGAACTCTATCTATATCCAGAGAAAGAAATGTGAGAGTACAAGCACAGAAGAAAAACCACTGCTTGATCACATGGTTTGATGGGGATATTATTGGTCATGTAGACTCTAAACAATCACCCTAATGCAAATATTAATAATATGGAAATAGGTCTTGATCAATGGCACATGCAAAACCCAGTGGAATTGATCATTGGTTACAGGAACTGGGTGGGAGGAGGGGAGAAAGAGAACATGAATCATGTAACCATGGAAAAACATTCTAAATCAATTAAATAAATAATTAAGCTTAGAAAAAAAGAAACACATAACATGGAATCTTCAGTGGAACAGATGCAAAATCCCAATGATCATTATGGCTGAACCTCAGGGTGGATGGTAAGACCCTGGGATACTTAGGGTCTAATGTCAGATTGGATGGCATTACCCACAAGTCAAAAACATGTAGAAAAAGAACTGTGGGAATAGAAACACAGAAGAAAAACATAATTGATCACATGGTTTGATGAGTATATATGATTGGGGATTTTGACTTTAAATGACCATTTTCTTGCAAGTATTATTAACATGGAAGTAGGTTTTGAACAATGATACATGTATAACCCAGTGGAGTTGTTTCTCTTAGTACCCTAGACAACTCTAAGACTATATGCTGCAGAATTCTTAGTCAGAATAAAGGCTAAAAAAGGAACAAGAAAAAAAAGAGTTTGCTTTCAAATAGGATTCTATATCCACAACTATATTAGACAATATTTATCCATTCTTGAAACATCTGTACAGTCATAATTAGGTAAGTCTCTCAATAGGCATTAAGACATGGTTTTGAGTAAAATTATCTCCTATTCATATCTACATTTTAAAATTGCACAGCGAATCAGTAAATGCTATTTCTTAGAACTAGTTAAAATTGCAAGCTTTTTCTCAGTTATTTTGACTTAATCAGTCTGAGAGAGAATTCTGGAGGCATGGGAATGGGGGAACATGTTTTAGGGGGAAAAGTTTACATATATAAGACCAGAGAGAGAAATTCAAATGAAGAAAGGAGAGGCTTGGTTCAGGTCTCTAACACCAAAATAGAGACACTGCTGAGGTAAGTATCTAAATGATATAGATGGGAAATAAACATGGGAAATAGAGGTAGAATTGTTGATGGTTGAAGAAGAAGCTTTGGAAAAATATCACTGTTAATAGTTTCAAACTTCCACCTAGTTTTTGAAAGTATTCATGAATATTTATGGCTTATAATAAAACTGTTCTTACCCTAGCATGATTATCACAGCTGGATACCTCACAAAAACTGTTGAAAAATATTATAGAAAAAGATTTTGATTTCTGCTTGCTTTGACTCTCTAAGGTCAAAAAAATCCTGAAAAAAGCTATAAATTTTAGATTATGTTAATTTTCCTTATCAACTTTTCTTTGACAAAAGTAGTGTTATCAGCCAATGAGTCCTGCATTTATGGCCTCTGCTAAAGTGCTGATGGATGGAGAAAATATCACAAAAAGAGGCCCAGCAGGGTTCAATTCTTTCACTTTATCACTGAAGACTTCCTTTCTCATTTCAAAAGACAGACTGACTTTTGGTATAATGGGAGTTTAGTGGCAAGTTAGTGAGAAGCCATTGGAATACTTGTGGGTTACTAGTTGTTGGTGACTGAACAATACAGGCAGCTTGCCAGCGGTTGGGTTGCTCCTAAAACAAAACATCTACCAGTATCTATGAGCAGAAAACAGTGTCTCATCTCTGTCTTGGGCTCTTTCTATCAAAATCATCATCAACAACATCACATCATTCCCCCCTTCTATTTGTTTCTGTCTCACTATGTTTACTCTGTCTCCTATCTGTCTCTCTCTGCCACTGTCTTTTATCTATATTTGCATCTCTATATGTGGCTCACATACATATATAGAAATTTTTCCTATTAATCATTATTTATCTTATCACAAAATACCTAGAAAGACTTATATGAAGCAATGCAAAGTAAAATGAGCAAAACCAGGAAAATGTTACACACACTAACAGCAATATTTTAAACTGTTCAACAGTGAATTCCTTAATTATTATCAGAAACTCAAGGATCCAGGACAACTCTAAGGAACTCATGATAATGAAAAGACTATCCACTGTCATAGAAGGAATTTATGGAGTCTGAATGCAGTTCAAAATATATCATTCTTTACTTTATTTCCTTCATGCATTTTCTTCTGATGTAAGCGATATGTGCCTTCTTTAATAACATGATGAACATTGAAGTAGGTATTGTATGATAGCACATGCACAACATACTATATCATATTACTTGTTCTCTTGTGGAAATGGAGAAAAGTTGAAAGGGAGGGAGAGAACACAAATCACAAAATGTCAGAAAATGATTATTAAAAATTGTATCAACCTGTCTGTGAGAAAATAATTAGATATCATTAATACTGTAAGATAATTTTGACTTGTCAATAGTATTCATGTCATGGTTTTATGCCACCAAACAATAATTTGAGTACCAATACTTCAACTAATAAGCATATTCATTGAATGAAATTTTTTCCATCAAATACAGTCCAAAGTAACTCAAAAAATGAATAGGAGAAAGATGTCCCAATAGCTTGTATTACTTTAATATTTTAGCTTCTACTTATTTAAGTCTTATTCTGCTCTCTCTTTATGGCAGAGAGTTGGGTTCCAAGTGGAATGTCAATGGAGTTTTTAGGTACAACCAAACTGGGAAGGCATTCCAGTAAAAGTTTTAACAATTTTCAATAGCAGCTAGTATTTTTTTCTGTTAAGCTCTGTGTTACATATAGGGACAGAAGCTATGATTTTCTTAGCATAAGAAATTCCCTCTTCCAATGAAAATCAGAATTTATCATTTAAGAGAGTTCCCTTGAGCATTGAGAGGTTAAGTCACATAGCCAGTATGTGTTAGAGGTAGGGCTGGAACTCAGGGTTTTTTAGCTTCAAGGAGATGCCTCTTTGCATTAGTACATCTACATAAAAATATTACAAGCCCATATCTACTCCTTTCCATTGTCAAGCCTATCAATTTTGTTATTACACAAAAGCACCTCAGAGTACACTTCAGGAGCACATTTGCCCCCTTCAAGTGAGTAGATCAGAGGCAAAGGAATATGAAAAGGGATACAAAAAGTAAAACAAATTCTTCCTTTCCAAATTTTCAAAATAAAAGTACATAGTGATAAAATCACCCATTAAATTTTAAAATCATACTCATAAAAATGATCACTAAAATTGATCAACTCATTATTTAAAAAAAAACAACAAAGCCTTACCTTCAGACTTCAAACTGATACTAAATGTCAGTTCTGAGGCAGAAGAGTAGGAAGGGCTAAACTGAGATTTAGTGGTTTACCCAGGGTTACACTGCTAGACAGTTTATGAGGCCAGATTTGAACACAGTTTTTGTATTTAGATCTGACTATCCACTGTGCAACCTATTTGTTCTTGCAATACATTATTAAAGTTGTTTGTAAACACTTGAAAAGAGTAGTAATTATGGATTAAGATTTAATACTGGTTGATGAAAAGAAATAAAATCATTTTAACTAAATATTCAATTTGTTACTCTAAGTTAGCTCGGGGAACATGATGTTTACCTAAAATGTTTGAGGAATGATGAATATAGGGAAAGATTATGAGAAAAAAGATAAGAAATAGCAAGATAGAGATAGATAGACTGGGAAACAATAAAGTGGAGTGGATTCAGAACTGGTTGATTGGACTCAAAGTGTGCTGTCAAGATGGAGGAAAGTGAAGAGTGAAACAGAACTCTGTCTTCAAATTGTATTCAAAAATTTTATCAAGGACTTTAATAGTATCTGTGCCATACCTATCAAATTTTAGATCACATTGAACTCTGAGGTATAACAATTATTTCAAGTAATACAATAGAAAGTTAAAATTATTCTGGCCAGGCAGGAAGTTTAGACTGACTAAAATGTTATATTTAATAGGAATTTTTAAAAGCACAGGTAAAATTGGGAAAGATTAAAAGAGATAATAGTTCATGTAAAAATATTCCTAATCGTTTTAACAGACCTAACATTCTAAGAAGTAAGTTATATAATCTTACTAAATTATATAAATATTTAGAGAACAAATGATTTCTTATCCTCTTGAATTTTGTTTTAGGCATACTATTTTGGAATTTTTGCATTTGGGTGTAGGTGCATCACTGTAGCAAATATTGAGAAGTTAAATGGCATCCAGATAAAAGAGAATTAGAAATAATTAGACATTTGGAACAATTGAAGTATATGGAAATACATGAATTTCAAAGTGGAACTTTGTTTAGGACTTGGTTTGGCATAGGAAGGCATTTCTGAAATATCTTCCTACTTTAAGTCCTAAAATGTGGTGTAAGGGGTAAAAAGGGGTTTTGGTTGGGTGAATATTAAAAAGGGATTGTCATCAGGGAATTAAATAAATATCAATCCCCAACAAAAAAAATTATCAAGTCAAAATGATTTTAATTGTAGTTTATTTACAAATGAGAAGAGGGAGAGAAAGTAAGAAAATCAGAGAGAGGATAGGGTAGGATAAATAACCTAAAACAATTAATAATTTGCTCCAGTCCCTGGTTCAACCTGGGCAGGTCTAACTAGTCTTCAATCAGAGAAGGCTAAGCCTTGAGCTGAGGGCCAAGGCCCAAAGGCCAAGGGCCAGGGATGAATGAAGCAGAAGCTTTAGTCACAGTACCTCTCTTGAAAGGAGAGTTCCTTCAGAGAAATCCAGGAAGATTTAGTAGTTACACTCACCATAGGTAATTCCAAGGGAGAGATTAAGAGTAGTCTCACACAGTCCAAGGTCTCAGCTAGTGCTCCTCCAGGTCCAAGCCACAAACAAGAAGAGCTTCACAGGAAGCTGTCACTACCTTTTAAAAGTGCTTCTTTTTCGTCACTTCCTGTGCCTTCCTCTTAGTTTATATGTCCAGTCACGACAGGCACTTTTCTTAGGACTCTCCAGGGGGCAGTCAGTCAATTCTGATTTGTCATCCACTTTTGCACATGTGGGCTACAGACCACCCAACTTTTGAATTAAGTGGTGATGTTTTCACCTTTTTTGATTAGATTTGAGAATGGGCAGGTTAGATTTAATTTCATTATCACAGTGATAATTTATGATAATGATAATTTCATTATCACACATTTAATTTCATTATCATACATTATCACAGTATTATTTCCAAAGTTTGTTTCTTGGCCCTCTTTTCCTTTTTATTTTCTATACCTTGTTATTTCCATCTGTTTCCAAGGCTTCTATAAGTACCTTTATGTACATAAACTCCAAGGTTTTTGTGTCTATATTCCATTTTTTACTTTCATTCCATTCCTCTTTCTAAATACCTGCTGATGATTTCTATCTACAAATGATTTCTCAAATTCAATATTCTCCCAAACATTCATCCTTCCTCCCAGCTTTTCTACTTCTGTTGATGGCACTTGAAAAGCCAAAGTAATGGTTTTATATTTAATTTTGGAAACAACAAGACATTGAAATTTATTAAATAGGGCCTGACATGCTCATACTTTCACTTTAGTAAGACAGATTTGATATTGGAGTGGAGAAAAGATTGAATTGGGGAGAAACTTATGGCAGGCTTACAAACCCATAAGTTATAGCAATCCTCAGGCAGAAGGTGAGAAGGTCATACCAGTATGGTAGCATTTTTTAGAAGTGACAGAATTGTGTAAGTTCTACTGTCCAGCACCTCTCTCACCTTTCCAATATTTCACTATTTTGCATGGGTGGATATTATGTTGATCCTAACAGAGATATTTTGGGAAGCTGATGAGATGGCCTGATACTCCCCCACAAAGGCTTGAGTGAGTGGGGAGGGATACGTTCTCCTTACTCTTCACCCCTCCCACCTAGCAGTTGGAAATCAGTTGGAAATGGAGACAGGACTGATATCTTCTTACTAGACTTAGCAAGGCAAATCCCCTCATCCAATGTTCTGGGCAGGGGAAGGGAAAGGGCTGGAATTCTGAGTGAGGCTTGACCCTGTATCTTGCAGGAATTCCACCCTGCCATTTTCCATGTTACAGTGGAAAGTATGGCCTTAAAAAATATTTCCATGTTGCTATCAACTATCAGACATGGTTAATACATAATGAACATTTATGATACCTGAAGACCAATTATGAATCATATTATCCATTTCAGAGTTGTAAAAAAAGGATGCAGAATGAGATATGTATTCTGTATGCATCTGTTGAAAAAATTAGTTTTGCTCGATTATGACAATTTATTATGAATAATTTATTTTTCTTTTTTCCCAATGGATTGGAGGATGGAAAGGGAACAAAATGCATTTCTACTTTAATAATATATATATATATATATACATATAGATAGATAGATAGATAGATAGATAGATAGATAGATAGATTGGAGGCATTATAGATCTGAGTTTTTCATGCACTTTTATGCATTTACTACTTTTACTTAAATATTTTACTTTGTAATAAGAGATTTCTCTCAAAATTGGAGTAATCTAAAATATTTATAAAGCAAAAACAAAATATATTGATAAATCCTAACCAAAAAGTAATCTCTTAACAAACTCTCACTGTGGAAATCTTTATTTTCTTATAGTTAAGGACCCACTTTCTCCATGTAACCTTCCCTGACTAATTATTCTCTTACCCTACACAAATTCCTCAGAGTACTGCAGTAACCTTCTTTTTCTTTTTTTATATTCTACCTTCTAAAATACTTGTGAAAATGTAAAGCTTTTGTCCTCCATTAAATGATAAATTATTTGAGCATAGAGATAGTTGTCTTCCAACTGTATATAGCCAGTGCTTAGTATTGTACTTCATATATAATAAGAACTTGAAAGCAATTGGAAAATTGAACTACTTTGTAATATGTAAAGGGAATTTTATTTGTTTGAGAGTTTTTAGTGCCAATTTTGAGGTTTTCTTTTTTACTAGTGAACAAAAGCACAAGCAATATTCCTTCAGTCAAAGGATATCGATATAGAAAAAATTGACATTTCTTGTATGCAAGTATATGTGAAGTGTTTTGGATACAAAGAAAATTGGAAAAAAATCCCTGCTCTCAGAGAGAACATATTCTAATGAGGAAGATAAAAGGCAAACTATACTCCTATAAGACATATAAAAAGCTTATCTAAGGTAATCTTAGAGGGAAGGCACATTAAGGAATGGCATTTGAAAATATAGGTTCTTCTAATTTTATCTATTAAATAGAAAAATGAACATTTAAACAACTCTGAGGTATCATCTAATGAATTTTGGACTGCTTATTATGGCCAAAAACTGAAATGATAAATATTTGAGGGGATATTGAAAAATTGAGACAATAATATATGGTTGATGAATCTGTGGACTCATATAACCATTTGAAAGAAAAATTTGGAACCATGCCCAAGGACCATCAAATTGTGCATCAAATTTTGACTCAGCAATGCCATTATCAGGTCTGTATCCAAAAAAGGTCAATATTAGTGAAAAAGGACCTACTTGTGCAAAAATAGTTATTGGAGCTCTTTTTTCGTGGCAAAGCTGAAAGAATGCCAGTCAATTGGGAAATGGCTAACAAGTGGTGGCACATGATTATAGTGGCATGCTATGGGATACTATTGTGTCATCAGAAATAATGAATAGAATGATCACAAAGAATCTGGAAAAATTCATATGAAGTGATGTAAAGTGAAGCAAGCAGAACCAGGAATATGTAATACATAGTAACAGCAATAGCAGGGGTCGGCAACGTATGGCTCTCAAGCCATATTTGGCTATTTTGAGAGCCAGATATGGCTCTTTCTGAAGGAGCCATAAAGTCAATTTTTTTCAGGCTCTGTAACAGGAGCATGCACTGTGAGCACTGTATGGCTCTCATGAAATTTCATTTTAAAAAATGTGGCGTTTATGGCTCTCATGGCCAAAAAGGTTGCCGACCCCTGAGCAATAGTGTATGAGGATCAACTGTGAATGATTTAACCGTTATCAACAATGCAAAGATTGAGGACAACTATAATATGGTGTATGAATGGAGATTTTGAACCTTGGACTTCATCACCCATAAGTCCCTTAGTTTTTCCAAAATTCCCTTTAATCTTTCCTGTGCCTCCATTTGAGCGGTCATGTTATTGTTTTATATTTGGCTGTAACTCCTTCCTCTTCCTCTTTTATTCCTGGGAGCAAACTGGTTAGTAATTTTTTAATTAGGTCTCTGTTAGTTTATTATTAATAAAATATTCATAAATATAATGTTTAGTATTTTGCAAGTTGACTTTAATCTCCACATTTTTGGCTAATCACAGTGGGATAGAATCCTCAATTTTATTTTTTAAAGATTTTCAGTATAGTTAGTAAGTTGGCCCAAGAGCTGAGAGCTGGGGTTTCCCTTTCTCACCCTATCCTCCTGTATTTTGTTTTTTTCTTCGCCTGCCAGCCAGCCTGCCTGCCTGCTTTCACCCCATCTCAGTCACTGCAGACTCCACCCCCAAATCCGCCAGCCCACCAGCCCACCAACCCACCAGCCCACCAGCCCACCAGCTGCCTACTTTTGCTGCTGCTGCCTTTTCACACTCATCTGCTTCAGCCAGCATTGCTCACTGCTCCCTGCCCAGCCTATAGCATGCCAATCTGAACTGCCTTTTTCTAATGGAAGGGTGAGGCCCAAATCCCTTTCCCCACCCCACATGGGTTTTCCAGCCTCTGCTAGCCATTTTTTTGAGCCAAAGTCTTAAGCTGTCCCTGGACAACTGGCTGAGAGAGACTTGCAACTCGGGATTTTTTTTCCACAAGAAGAAGACTTTTCTGCCTTTTCTTTTGAGTGCATAGAAACTAAATCAGTAGATTTGAAGTTTTGGGGATTTTGTCTCTACCTTTGGCCAGTTCTCACATATGAAAATACCCTATTGTTTTCCAGCAAGGTTTTGCTGTTTACTATAAACAAACCCCATTCCACTTTTTTTTTTCTCTAAAGACAAAATGCTATTGCAAAGCATGCTTGAATCTCTGCAGTTGGAATTCCTGGAGCTCACCAGTGTATATTGGCTGTACTTGATTTTCTTTCTAGCAGTTTGCATATTCATTGGTTATTTACCATCCTGCTTCCTTCCCCTCAAGAAGAATGTGCAGAAAGCTATTCTGTTTAAAGTAGAAGCCAAACTGAAATATTTTAACAAAGTTTTGAAAGTCTCAAATGCTCAGTGCAGAATTCTCCCTCACTAAGATGAAATTCAGAGCTCTGACAAATGAAATGGATGATAAATACTGAGCAGGGGAATGAATCTTAAAGATACGTGGAAGTTCATTGCTTGCTAACTATTTGAGTTTTATCTCTCCTCCCTAATAGTGAACAAATCTATTGGAACTGGTAAAAAGAATTTTGATTGCATTGCTTTTTATCTGCTTATATTATTGTTTTTGTTGATTTCTTTAAGTTTAATTTTTTTTAAGTTTACCTGTATTCATCTAATTCTGTTATATGATTCTTTATCTGTACCATTCACCTATGATTTTATAGAACAATATATCATTGTAAAAGACTATGAACATCTTACCCAAAAATTTTTTAAGTTGTAAAAGCCCATAAGTCCTATGTATACTGAAATTGTCCTCTCAACTATAGGTTCACATATTGCCTTAACAATTTTTATTCTATCTTGACAATTGTATACAACCTTGCAGACTATGATACTTTAAGAATTTAAATTGTAATTTTATAATATGTCTTTAGAAATTACTTTAGATACCTAGGACCTTCTGAATGGATGATAGGTTTTCATATTATAAAGAATGCTGTATTAAAAGGTAGAGAAACAAATAGAAGTTTCTGCAAAAACTTTATATATAAAACAAGAAGCCAAAAAGAGTTCCTGCGTGCATGATATTTTAACTCTTTAGTTTAATTTAATTCCAGAAGGATCTAAATTCTTGGTGATGTTCTAGTGTAGCTTGAACCCCTTTTCTGCAATATGAATCTCACACTAGATCCCAAAAAGATTTTCGCGAGCAATACAGAGGTATGTGTTTTTGCCAAGGTTGAAAGAATTGTTCCATCTGTATAACTTGTGAAAAACATCCATTTGTTCATAGATTTTTTTAAACATCACACAGTAAGTGGCTATGTATAAACTCATGTAAGTCCTATATAATAATGGGTTTGTTTGCTATCATCAATAACTGTGCTATTGTGAATTTTGGAAATATGGTACCTTATTGGAATGTGTATTATCTACTCTACTACTTTTTTGTTTTTATAAATCTGTTATTTTTTAAAAATCATTTGTATTCACGTAGTAGATAATGGTCAAGTTTAAAAAGGAAATGGATCTCATTTTTTTGATGAGGAATTTTTGTATTCTAACTCCCCTTGGCTGACACAGTGTGTCACTGATTCTAAGTTATATATATATATATTTTATTTTTAAAACATTTTTCTTATTGTTTTTTTCCTTGTATTTGCAATATAGTATTTGAGTACTTTGAAGTACATATAAACAATATTAATCTTTTTTATTTTACAGTAATATAAGTTTAAAATACATTTGTTCTAATATTAATGCATACCCAAAAAAGCTTTAAACTGTAGAATGCCATTGATTGTTTAAATATTATGGGACTTTGCTTAATGATTATGCCTGATTCCAGAATAAGAAAATGTAAAAAGAGCCACTGCACAGTGCTAAAGAAACACAAAACCAACCTGCATAGTGCAAATCGAGCACAAGGTCAAAGAGACCAACCAATCCAAGTGGGATTGATGTAATTTTGAGCCAAGACAAGAGGACTTGAACTTGTTTGGGGTTTGAGGTTGAGGCACTTAACATATGTTAAGATGCAGGACTTCCTCTGAACCACATTCTATCCAAGCACCTCATCCTGGCTCCCATTCTGGCTCCTATAATCCTATAATCTAGTCCCTTTTTCTGTCTTTTATAAGTGTGGCAAGCTTTCTATAGTCCTGGCTACTGATTGGGTAAGTGTATAATTACTTAAATCACTTTAATTGGGCCCTGATTCAAGGACCTGTTATAGTTTTATTTTTCCTTTACTTAGATTTTTTTAGACATAAGACTTTGACCATTTTTATTTCATCCACAAGTTATTTTTATCTTTTATGTGGATTATTTTTATGTTTTTGATTTCCTTTGCTATTGATTCATATGACTTATAACTCCCACATGTATTCCTGAGTGATCCCTGTTTATTATTATTTTCCTCAAGGAGGCCTTTGTTATTATTGTGAACTTTTATTTGAATTTAGGAAATTTTAGGATAAGAAATTTTCTACCTCCCAGCATCCAGACAATTAAACTGTTTTGAGAAGGTATCGTGAAGATGCCTGCAGAGCCCACACACTGCATCAAGAAGATCCATGGTGAACTTTCGGATGTAAAATTGAACTATGAGGGGTTGAAAGCATTTGTTGTCAATGTATACTCTTCTGCCAAAGGGGATTGCCCCCAAATTGGTTTTTTGTCAATGTAGTAATCATTGATTTTGTTCTTTTTCCCCTTTTATCCACAAATTATTGCAATATTTATATTGATTATGTTTTTATGATCCATTGAGGAGTCTGGTCTCCCAAAGGACCACAGTGACATATGTATAACTAGAGATTTTGAACTGTAGACTTCATCCCCCAAAGTCCCTTAGTTTTCCCAAAAATTCTCTTTAATCTCTCCTGCAGCTCCACTTTTGTTTGGTCATGCTACTGTTTTATATTTGGCTGTAACTCCTCCCTCTTCCTCTTTTATTCCTGGGAGTGGGCTGTTTAGTAATATTTTAGTTAGGTCTCTGTTAGTTTATCATTAATAAAATATTCATATATATAATATTTAGTATTTTGCAAATTAACTTTACTTTCCACAATGGCAATATTCATTGCCATAGAAGGAACTGATGGAATATGAATACAGATTGAAGCACACCATTATTAACTTTATTTCCTCCATGATTTTTCTCTGTTTTAAGAGATATGTATCCTTTTACATGACATAATGAACATGTAAATATATTTCCTGTAATAACTAACACATGTACAATCTATATCATAAATACTTGTTTTTTTGGGAATGAAACGATGGTTGGAAGGGAGAGAGAAAACATGGGTTGTAAAATAACAGAAAACTTATTAATATTGTATAAAATGTCATCTGAAAAAATATTTTTAAAAAGAAAAGATATAGGGTCAGGAGTCAGAGTGTCATTCTTATAGAGAAGATAATTTAATTCATGGGAAATGATGAGCTCACTAAGCAAAACATTATAGAGGGAGAGTACTAAAAAATTTGAATTTGAAGAAGGTAAAAAGAATAAGTAAACTAATTCTAATTTTTATTTAGAAACATTTTATAAAATGTGGGTTTTCTTTTTTTGAGGGTCTTCAATGTTAAAATTCTATTTTCTTGAAAGAACCTTTTCTCAATCTATTTTCTTGTAATTATTTTCTACTTATCCTTCAAATTGTTCACTTGTTCATATTTGCTCATGATCTTCACCATTAGATTGTGAGGCCTTTGAGTTTAATGACTGACCAGTGTATACTACATGCTTAAATATTTATTTATTAATTGGAATGCCACCTCTGGGTTATAACATATAGATTCTTATTCAGGTGTGAATTATTACCTTTAGTTATTTACTTGTTTGTTTGTTTATTTATTTATTTATTTATGCCTTTTATATTCCCTTTCCAATGGGGGCATTCTGTGATTCTATAATTAGTGGTGTCCAGAAGCGTAGTGGGCTGTTTCAAAAGAATAAATTTCTTGTCACTAACAATATTTAAACTAAGATTGAATGATCACTTTTCATAACTATTATATCAAGGATTCCTGTTTAGATATCAGTTCAACCATTTAAAGTATAGGATCCCTTCCAACTCTGAGACACTATGTGTTTATAGGAAATTATTTAGGAAGCTTCTATTGCCATATTGAATTGCATAAAGAGAAATATATATATATATATGTATATACTTATACNTTCCAACTCTGAGACACTATGTGTTTATAGGAAATTATTTAGGAAGCTTCTATTGCCATATTGAATTGCATAAAGAGAAATATATATATATATATATGTATATACTTATACATATATATATATTCAAACTTCCTCAACTATTTGCAAAGTGGTTTCCTTCCTTCCTAAGTCCCTCTCAAAAGTCATCAAAGGTCAAATGTCACCATAAAATTCAGTCCCTTTTCCCTTCCTTATCCTTCTTATTAGGTTCATTCTGTTGAGGCTGGTGACAAAATGTTATTCCTGAACAGTCTTTTCCTTGAACTTAGGAGATGTCACATAGCTAAAAGGGCAGTTTGGTTGCACAGTGGTTAAAACACTGGGGTTGGAATTAGGAAGATATCTTCATGAATTCAAACCCAGTTTTTGATACATACTAGATTTGACATTGAGCAAGTCACTTAACTGTTTGCCTTAAAAATGATCCAGAGAAAGAAATGACAAACCACTCCAATAGCTTTGCCAAGAAAATCCCCAAATGTGGTAAAAGTCAGACATGACTGAAGTCACTAAACAAGACTGATACTTGTACTGTCTATCACAGTGATGGGCAAACTACAACCCATGGATCAGATGCTTTCCCCTGAAATGTTCTATCTGGCCCACAACATTATTCCTAATCTGACGAATAGAATGAGTAGGATACAATACAATGAAACTTCAAAAGAGTTGCCTTAGAAACAGACTGACAGATGAGCATTTCCTTTCCTTTGGCCCCCTCTTTATAAAGGTTGCCCATCACTGGTCTATCATATAGAATCATTTTGATAAAGCCATAGAATGCATGCCAGGGAAACACAGGAAAGGCTGCTCCATTCCCACTCTCCACAGCACCTGAGGACATTTTTGCATGCCCCACATGTGGTGAAAAATTATCATACCAATATATTCTCCAAGATATTATTACATTTATTGAGAGGTGACCAGTCTCACAATAAAGCTGAACTCTTGTCAAGATCAAGACCAAACACCCTGAACCTTGGGAGATAGCCTTTTTTTATGCAAAGAAATCTTATGGCATAATGACAAAATAATACAATCAAAATTTAAATGAAATAGATGTATAAATCTTTCAAACACGCAGGTCCTAACCAATGGAAATGCTGAATAAACTGGAAATACAAAAATAATCACTAAGGGTAGTGGCCTATGTCTATTGTTATGGTTGACCTTTCCAAGACCTCTGCAATAAGGGATTAGTGTCTAATTGTTTTCTGCTGACATTTATTATGAAAAACTAGAAGTCAGCAGTTGGATGAGTGATATTTGCACCCAAGAGCACTCTTCCACCTCCCTTCTGACTATCTTGAACTTACACCTCAAAGCAACCTTCCACTTTCATGCTGACTATTGTACATGCAGCAGAGTATGGTGGGTTTGGTAGAAACTTTTCGGTTATAGGCTTAAAGTCAAAGTGCCTGTCATCATGATTTAATATCACCATAAACTGTATTTTTCTTAGCTAATGCTTATAATTCATATAAAGCAAATTATATTATTTGTGTTATAATCATAAAGGCTAATATTATTATAATCATAAAAGAGGTTGGGGGTTTTACACTCACACACCCTTTTGTTCAGCTACTCAATGTGAGCACTTCTTCCCTCTGCTGTCTGGGGTAATGTGGGGGGTCTCACAAGCAGCTTGAAGTTGCACTTTGGGCACATAATCTCAAAAACATTCACCAACACTGACATAGGATATATCTCAAAGTTTGGGTGTGTATAAACACGCACAAATATAAGGTGGCATGTAGATAGATTAGACAATGTATACATATGTGTATTATAGGGGTTAAACAGTAGGAGTTTGACAAAAGTGAAAAGAGAAGTTTGATAAAACAGTTTAATTTGAGAAGTAGAGATAGAAAATAGAAAGGAGGAAAGAGAGGTTATTATCCTAATACCCTATGTAATGCAAGATTGCTAGCAGAAGCTTTTTGCTTCTGCAATTTCAAACTGTCACAGAAAGACAGCTGGAGGTCTTAGAATCTTCAGAAAGTCAGTTGGAGCCTGAGGCTATAAATAGGGCTGAAGTCCAACTGACTGAAGGGGCTTTTGCTTTGCCTGGGGCCCTCAGCTTTTCAACTTGGCTTTGGCCTTTTTGGCTTCTGCATTGGCCGGTGTTTATTTTGTCTTGGGGAAATTTGGACCTATCTAATTTCTCTGGACCTCTCCCTGATCTCTCCATTATATCCCTATTATTTCCCTGAATTTCCCTTTGGGCCCTGGGAGGAAGGGTGACTTGGTGATTGGACATAGTGGGTTTAGATTCTGTAGGCAAGTAGGGCATCCTAAACAAGTTAACCCCGATTTAGTGATTTGATAAGTACTTTAAGGCAGTCAAATCTTCCTGACTGGGATTGCAGGCTCTCTCAGTCTAACCCCCTCCTGTGACCCTTCCCCCACCATCAACTTTCTCCCTAGCAGCTATTACAAAACCCTATACCCCTCTCTCCTTCTGATTATCCCTGACATTAATAAATCCCCTTGTTACCTACTCACAGCCTCTGGTGAATCATTGTTTCGAATATTAAGGCAAGGGCTGAAGAGGGAAGGAATTATTTTCTTTTATTTATTGAGGGAACCACAGGCATCCATCTAGGCAGGAAGTACCTACCCGAGACTTCCTGCAGCCATCAGTTTCACTGGTAGGGAGGAGCCCTTTTGTCTCCTCCCTCAAGGGGCTTAGAAATTAACAAGAGAAGTCCTTCAGCCAGATATAAAACATTTCTGACTGCACCCCCGTACCTTATAAATACCTTCCCTGCCTGAAGAGTTCAGCCTATCTCCCCAGTATCCTCTGTCTTTACCCTGAGTGAACAAACTTGTTTAAGCTGCCCTCCTGTATGCTCCCTGTCATTCCCCTACCTTCCTATATACCACCTCATCCTTCCCTACACTCACGTATCTCCTTTATTCCCCTTCCAAGTCATCTTATATCCCTTTTATCCCTCCTCAATACCCAAATTGCCTGAGACCTGCCTAGATTATCCACTTCTTTATAACACCTATGACTATACCTAAATTCCTAATCCTAACTAAAATTTCTAAAAAAAAAAAAAAAATACTGTCTTCAAAGGATAGGTGTTTCTTGCATGGCCATACCAGGCCTATCTAACCTACACTACCTAAAATTAATTCATTAATTTCCTATCTACACTAATAAATCAACAGCCACCACCCATGACCTCCTTAAATAAGGTTTTATCCTCCAATTATTAATAGTAAAAATGCCAGTAGCAGAGGTGGTGACAGACCTCCTGCTCCCTAGAGATCCAGAGGTAAAAAACCTCTAACTGCCAACTGATTCCTTCCTTAACCCCCTTGTCTCCTAAGTAATGGAATCTTGAGCTCTGGCTCACTGGCAGCTCTGCTCCTCCTAAAAATCCCTCTTTCCTGCCTCTTAAAGAGACAGAGGGAGAGATTAAGAAAATCCCAGTTAACAATATTTTATATGTATATGTATATGTATGTGTATATGTATATGTATGTGTATATGTATATGTATGTATATATATATATATATATATATATGTCTGGCTGTTATGAAGCTGTCTGGCTGAAGTAACATATTGGTTTTCCCTTTTCTCTAGCCCAAACTCTATGAGGGTAGAATATCTCTTTCTTAACTGATATCCAAAGGCTCCTTAACCCATTTTGGTTAGAGAACACTCAAGTCACTGCTTCTGAGGAAAGAGACTCCAGTTCTCTACTTACCAATATGTCTTCCATCACAAAACTGTAGACTCATTGTGCCTAGGTTTCTTTTTGGTCAGAATTAATTCCTGATTTGGGTAAGCTATAATAATAAGTATCACAGAAAATTTCTTTAATTTGGCTTGAGCTCCCCACCTTCTGCTGACCCCAGAAAATTAGAAAGATAATTACTTTCCTTTTCTCTGAACAATTAGCGATAGCCAGTTTCTTATCTACCTTTAAACAAATGAAATATATACAGAACAATATAATCAGGAATGTGAGGCAAATTTTATAGCAGCTGGCTATATTTGATAATGTTTAAGTTTAATCATTATTAACATTTTCTCTATCACTTTCTTAAGCCTGGGCAATCAACAAAGTGATAAATCAAAGTCTGAATTGTAGTACTGCTTAGTTTGACTCCACATTATAATAGATTGAACTAATCACTTTTTTATTACTAGTATTTAGAAATTAAGTTGAAAAAATATAAAAAAGAACCATGAAGAAACAGATAAACTGTAGAACAGGAAAATGCTGTCATTAAAATGAAGAAAAGAAATGCATAGGAGGATTTTTATGTATGTGATTCTGGCAAATAGCAACAACTACAGTTTTTCTTCCATGTTTTCTGGTCATTTAACCCCACTGAGCTATAATTCTTTCCCAGAATATTCACCCTGACTTATACTCCCCTACCCAGGTTGGGTAATAGGAGAGGCAGTAAAAGTCTTAGGAGAAGGCTTTATTATATACCCACCTCACACTGATCTCTCATTACTTCCTGTTTTTTTTCTAATTTAATTTAATTTTTTTTCAGAAACTGGCATTGAGGTTATTGCAGCAGCCAAAATAAGGCCCTCTTGGCTCCACACCCTGATAGCTATAATCTTTCTCCTTTGTTGCAATTGTATTTGGCTCTTGACCAACCCTTTGAGTGCCTGTGTACTTCCCTCCTATTTTGAAGCACTCTCCTTACTTCAGGAAAAAAATAAAGGGGGATTTTCTTTTTCCAGGGCACTCATAGACACAAATGATCCTTAGATCAAAATAAATTGGTAATTTCTTCCACATTCTACATCTGCAGATGTTACTCTTAGTTGTACTTGAATCCAACATCTTGGATAAAAGACTCTCTCCTCTCTCTCTCTCTCTCTCTCTCTCTCTCTCTCTCTCTCTCTCCCCCTCTCTCTGTCTGTCTGTCTGTCTGTCTGTCTGTCTCTCTCTCTCTCATATGTGTACCTATAAAGGCATATATATTTATGTGTTTTATTTGAATACACTAAAGTCCAGTCTCAAAACTTCATCATGATAAGGAGAGAACACTGGGTACTCTGCACCAACCAAATATAAGCTTTGACAAGTCCTACCAAGCTAGAAAAGTTTTAGGTATGGATTTAGCAATGAATGGTATATCTGTCACCAAGGGCAATAGATTAATAAGTTAAGTTTTACATATTTTCAATCTGTGGGAACTATTGAATAATCAGGAAAAAAAGGAAAAATACTGTTCTGAAAGTGATGTGATCACAGGAGGCAGATTAGGTCTGAACGTGGAGATTTGGGTAACATTCACATAGAAATGGTCTTTGAAGACATACAAGTATATTACATTTACAAAATAAAATATAGAAATAAGAATGTAATGGGGCAAAGAACATTCAAGAATTCTGATATTTAGAGACTATAAAGAGTTTGTATTACACTTTTAATACTATTAAGTACCTCATATAGTCTTCCCCCCCACCTCTTTCCCTCATACTAAGGGTCTTCAACAGATATATGGATGAATAGATAAATAGATAGATAGTCAGACTGATTGATAGATAGATGATAAGTATTCTTTTAAACATCTTATTATCTCAGGTCTTCACATTACCCACTTCTCATCTTCCATCCTATGTCAGCTACACACAGATATGGTTACATCCTTAGATTTGCCACCAATTATAAATGTATTACTTACAAGCTTCTTGTTGTTATTCAATTTTGTCCAACTCTTCATGACTACATATGGGGTTTTCTTGGCAAAGATATAGTGGTATGCCATTTCCTTTTTCAAAGGATTAAAGCCAACAGAGGTTAAATGTTTTGCCAAGAGTCACACAAATAGTAAGTGTCTAAGGCTAAATTTGTACTCAAGCCTTCTTGACTCCAGGTCTATCTATTTATCTATCTATCTATCTATCTCACTGCTGTTCTTTCATGTTTATGAACTCTTCAAATTCCCTTTTCAGAACACAGTTTATTGTCATTCCACCACTCCTTCTGTCTGGTAACTTCAGTTCTTTTTCAACCTTACCACAATCACTAATCTCTTCACTCCTCTATTCTTTACGAGGCCATCATCATATACTTTTCTCTCTTGGTGAACTAGTTTAATTCTACTCTGTTCTCTTCTTTCCAGTCACTTGCCTTTTTATACTATCAAAGTTATATCCCGGTCCTATCAGTTATATCCCAAACATCCCTCAGCCTTAGATTACTTCTACCATTCACTGCCTTCATCCCTATTCAAATGCTATTGAATGAAGATGAAGAAAAACTAGAAAAAATATGGAATGAATCTACTAGATATTTATGTTGCTTGATCTCAACAGGGCCTCCATTATGATAAGACATTGCTTTTATACCTCCTTAATTCACTCATTAAGACACTTTCTAGAGTAGCTTTTCCAAATGTGTTCATATCTCTTTTGAACCTCCTATGTCTACTTTTCCATAAACCATCTTATCTGAAAACCTGACCTCATGTTTCACTGAAAAAAAAATTGAGGTCATTTACTTAGATCTCCTTCTTCTCTCAAGTTCTTCATCTTATATTGCCCAGATCCATTTACAATAATCTTCTTCACCCCTGTATTATTACCATAAGAGGTAATCCTTCTTATGAAAACAAACCTTTCTGTATGCATAACTGAACCTGTTCCATACTGATATCTCCAAGAGGTTGCCATCTCTATCATCCCCACTTTATCTTATTTATCTTCATTATCTTCTGGACCACAGGTTACTTCCATGCTCCTTACAAATATATGTCTCTCCCATCATTAAAATAACTTCACTTTCTGCTACTGCATCATATTTCTCTTGAGATTTTTGGTTAAACTAATTGAAAAAAAAGTCTATACCAGGTGCCTCCACTTTTCTCCACTAACTCTCTGCAATCTAGCTTCTTATCTCATCATTCAATCAAAACTTCTCTTCCTAAGGTTACTGATGGCATTTTATTTACCAAATAAAATAACCTTATCTCAACATACATTATTTTTACCTCTCTGAAACTTTTGAAACTTTCAATTAACTTCTTCTCCTGAATGACTTGACTTTTAAATTCTAACTAACCTTTCTTTGCCTTATTTCTGATGCTTATCTTAACTACTTGATCTCTCTTCAGTTTCCTTCACTAGATCTTCATCTAGATCTATGCTGATGAACCTATGGCACACATACAGGAGGGAGCTGCTCCCCTCTACCTCTTCATACATACCTGAGAGCCTTTCTTATATCACCTGCCCTTCTGCCCAGCAGCCCAATGGGAATGCTTCCTCCCTCCCATGTCTGGGGTAAGTTAGGGTTGGGGTAGGTGGTTCATGTGTGGTTTGAGGATTGCAATTTGGGCACTCAGTCTCTAAAAAGTTCACCATGACTGATCTAGGTCATAGAGGAAACCAATGGATGTTCTCCAAATATTTTCCCTGGGTCTTCTTTTCTTCTCCCTCTCTGTATACTATCTTACTTGATGAGCTCATCAATTCCCATGATTCATTAATCAGCTCTATGCAAATGACTCTATTATCTACTTTTCCAATTCTACCATCTCTTCTTACCTGTAATTTTCAATCTTCAGCTGTCTATTAGTTATCTTAAACTAGATATCTCAATAGATATCTCTGCTCTCTCCAGTCAAACTCCTGACTATCCTTACTTTCCAATAACTCTCTAAAGACTTACTAACAATCTCTCAACTGCTAAATCTAATGACATTTTTCTCAGTTCTCATATTCTTTAACCTACACAACCTTTGAAAGTCTTAATATCTTCTCTTTTCCCTCTCCCATGGATAAAAAAATTGTCTCTCTGCAGATGACTTTCAGATCTATTTATTGAGACCTAAATTTTCTCCACATCTCCAATCTCACAATTCCAATTGCAAATTGGATATCTCAAACTAGATATCCCATAAATATCTTAATTTAACATGCCCCTGCTATATTCATTGTATTCCACTCTAAATTTTCCCTTTTTGATTTAGACAATCTTCGAAATTATTTTTCTCTCTAACACTCTATGATTCTTTTACTATATAATTTAATTTGACTTTTTCTCTTTATACTAATAAATGATATGGTAAAATAACACTTTCCCTAGTCTTTGCTGACCAAAAGGTTTAAAATAGATGGATGCAATTCTGTTATGGATGTAAGAAGATAAACCTTGATGCTAATAAAGGAGCAATTAATTCCAAAATAAACACTATAAAATATAGACAGAAATTATGATAACATGATTATTCAATATACAGTTTACAAAATGCTGTTCACAACAACCCTAAGTAAAAATGTCATCATCTTCATTGTATAAATGAAGAAACTAAGAACTAGGGAGACGAATTTACTTGTACAAGATTTTACAGGGGCAAAAACACTTAGCCCAGTCTAAAGTCAAAGTCTTTTATTTTTTTACACCAATTCCAGTATTCATTTTATTGTCATGCTACCTTTTTTATAAATAATTATTAGGTTTCTTTTATAAAATACTCATATTAAATAGATGTAGTATTTTATGTCCAACAAATTACTCTGATGAGCATTATGAACCTCAACCGTCATAGACTAATAAATATAGAAATTACCTGGAGGCCATTCAAATATCCTACGTGCATATAAATATATATGTATATAGATAGATAGATAGATATACATAGATAGATATAGATATAGATATATGCTATTAAATATATTGAGTTTTCATAATATATTATGTTCCAAATATGCCAGCTAATATTTTTACTAATCTGATTGCTCAGAAAATCATGAAAATCAATACATGTTTACAATTAGATTCACAGTAGGCACTTTGCAGACTGGCCTTTATAATGGTTTTATAAGTTGTCCTGCTTTTGATTTTGTGTTGCATTTATTATGGTCATTTGCCTTTCACTCTTGTCTTTAGCAAATTAATTTCTCTGAGGCTAATCCCAAACACAGTTGCTAGCAAGAATCTTTCTGTGGTTGAGCAGTTCACTACCACAAAATATTAACAGCAAACACAGGGACTTGGGCTTAATCTAAAGCCACAAAAGATAAAGTGGTCTGGAGATGCCAGGCCATTATGCTTTGTAAGAGAATAGAAGAGAATTATAAGCCTCTTCAAAAGCTGAAGTTCTTGATGTCAGCATAACCTATTAGCAGTTTGATTACTCTTTTACATTATCCAGAAGTTATATTAATTTACTTTCCCTCTATTTATTCTCTTAAAGTTAAATAAGTTCATTCTTTAGGTAAAGCTAAGTGACATGGTAAAACTTTTATGACCTGTACCAAGTATCTTTGGAAGGATTCATAAGAAACTCAGATGATACATGAATATGAAACCTTAAATAATAAATTACATCTTTAAAAACTTGCACAGCCAACATTTTCTGTATTTTGAAGTGAGAAATAAAAGACTAGATTAAAGAAGTAAAAAAAAAATCTTAGTAAGTTATTTGGAAACAAGCAGTAGTTAGACTAAGGAGTAGATGATTCTGCATCAGCAGCAATATTTTTCATAATCCAGTTTAGCCTTGAATGTAGCTTCAAAGACAAATTCCTTATGTTTCATTGGTCACAGTTACATTCTTAGAAAAGAATTGAATTTGCAACCATTTCAGTCTCTTAGCTCATGAGGTAGTCTTTTTTATTTTGGATTTCTTTTTCATAGAAACAGCTGCACAGACTAATGTTTATACATGGTCTGGCACAACAAACCTATTCTTGATTTCACTTATTTTAACTGCTGCTGCTGCTAACAGAAAACTAGCCCAGAGGAATCCAGAGTAGATTGAAATTACCTTGCTATTTCTCCTTATAATAATTAAGAGAGCCAGTAACCAATATTATGATAGAAAGGGAGATAGAGAGATTCTATGAGGTGAGTCTATCTTCCAGCTCTCCCCTCATGCCAAATATACACTGGGAGACTTTTAGGGGGTGTCACACCAAAACTGGGTGACCTGGATGGTCTTGGCACCCCACAGAAGTTGGGGCAAAGCTTCCCTATAAGATAAAGTATGTGGTACCCCAATCCAATTCTGATTGAGGGTTCGGTTCACACAAGCCTCCCCTGAGATCAGTCAACTTCACAATGGGTGGTCTGGCTTCAAGATGGAAGCAGCCAGACCAAGCTGTCGTTCCCCTCTCCCCTGTTGTCTCTCAGGCACTTTGGAAAGCTATCTGACTAATGAATGGCTTTTATTATTCACAATTCAAGGATTGGGGAAAGGGGTGAAGGGCAGAGGGTTTTGGGGGTTCCCTCTTCACTATTCCCTTCACTATTCCTATGAGGTCTGTCACTTAGGTGGGAAACCCAAAGGTTCCCACTTCTAAGCTTCTCCCCTTGCCCCTTCTCCTTCTGTTTCTATTTCTATCTCTATTTCTATCCTTTCCTATAATTGTAAATTAGATTGGAAAGGGTATCTCAGCAAGGTTGGTTAATGGGAGAAGGAGACTAAGAGATTGCTCCCAAAATGGAGTCCAAAAACTTAGCTGATTGTATGGTTGAAGTCCTGATGCTAGAGATGCAATGGAATGTCTTTGACGAGGGAATCAGGGTTTCAATGTCTAAAGAAGGATCCTCAGGAAGCCCTCAGGACTGGATCTGAGCTGGGCTGTCTTCCTCCTCTCTCCTCCCAGTCCTCTGCAGGAATTCCTTCTCCTCCTTCTGACTACTTTCCCAGCATTCTCTCTTGTCTCTCAACTGCCAGTAACTGTCCCCAACTGACTGCTACTCCTTCCCTGGCTCTTTTGTCCCATCGCCCTTGCACAAATTCCATCTTTACATCCTTCCTGGCTATCTTTAACCCTCCCTACCACCAACCCCTTCCACTTGGTTTACCTACTCCTTACCCTCCTTTTACCTACCCCACTAATCACCAAGCAGGGAGCCTAGTGGCAGGAATGCAAAATGATGCCACACAAAGTCTATTTCCCTTACAGGAAGTATCCACCTTCAATAAAGATGGGGTCTTGGTTCCTAAAAGACAATATACACCCTTCAACCCTCAAGATTTAGAACGATTCAAAGGAAATATGCCTACTTTTGAGAAAGGACCATTCTTATTTATAAAAAAATTAGAGAATATATTCCGAACTTATGACCCTAGTTGTCAGGATGTTGAAAATATATTAAATGAGTTTCTGACAGCCAGTAAAAAAGATAAAATCATTTCTCGGGCCAATCACAAGAAAGGCAAGGGAGGACCTAAATGCCCCCTCTAGGATCCAAACTGGAATTACAATTCTGTCCCAGATCAAAACAAATTTTGCAATGGCAGAGATGCATTATTGTCAGCCATGAAAGCTTGTGCTGATACACCTGACAGCTGGGCAAAATTCAAAGAAACCAAACAATATATCAATGAAACTCCCTCCCATTTTATAGACAGGCTGATTGAGTTGGGAGACATAAATATGGACCTTGATTTAACCTTGGAATGGGATATTAGCCATGTACGTAGGCAATTCGTTAAGAATTCCTGCAAAGTAGTCAAAGACTATTTTAAAACTAACTGCCCAAACTGGGAATCTATGAGTCTTGAGGAATTGAGGAAAGTAGCATCTTATGTTTTTAAGGGCCATGCACAAAGACATGAGGAAGACATTGACTCAATAGATTCTTTAAAAGCAGAAAATAAAATGCTAAAGGAAAAACTGAAAAATAAAGGAGAGACTATAGCTCCTCTCCAAGAATCTATCAATCCATTATCTGCTACTTCTGTGTGAAGAAGGGCCATACAATAATGAATTGTAGGAATTTCTTAAGAGTAATCAGAAATAATATCCAGTTGAAAGATAACTATAGAAAAAACAACAGGAATAATAATAATAATAATAATAATAATAATAAATTCCAGGAATAGCAACTTCAGGAGTGATAGAAATGCTAGGAATAAATATTGGGAAGATGATACCTCATACCAAATGACTGCAACAGTGTATCTTAAGTGGAGCTCACCCCTGAACTACTCAGAGTGCTAATGCCCCTGGGATTTGGGGCGCCCAAGGAGCTGAGGCATCTTTATGAAGGTGCAGATGGAGAGGGGGAAAGGTCCTTGGAATAAAAAGGGAACCTTAGTCTTTCCAGACCCTGATGCTTTAATGCCAATTATCCCCATACATTCTCCCCCAAATAGTAAGGAACCTCATGTAACACTAAAAGTGGGAAATTCATATTACAGTTGTTTGCTAGACACTGGGGCTTCAAGATCAGTACTGATGAGTAAACCAGATTGAAACTGTAATTCTACTGGCTCTCGAAATGTAGTAGGGATATCAGGAACACCTCAAAAGTTCCCAAAACTTTCTCCTCACATAGTAAGTGTAGGACCCCTAACTGTTAAACACTCCTTTCTTTTTAATGTCTGGATCCCCCACAAATTTTCTGGGAAGGGATCTATTATGTAAACTTAAAGCCACGATAATTTGCAATCCATATGGTTCTATGTCATTAGAATTGCTGGAGGACTCTTTAAACTTGGTACGGGTACTTCTCTCAGAGAGTCAGGAAGTAAAAGAGCCTCCCACCTTTAAAATCCCAGATGATATCCTAAAGTCTCTCTGGGCCACATCTTCTTCTGATGTAGGCCTTCTTAAATCAGCTGTTCCTGTTCAGATTAGAACAAGAGGAGGGCCAGCTCCCTCCATTCCTCAGTATCCCTTATCAAAAGAAGCTATTGAGGGAATCACCCCAGTAATAAATTCATTAATTGAGCAAGGAATGATAATCTCATGCAAATCAGAATGTAATACACCTATTTTACCTGTTAAGAAGCCAAAAATAGGCCAAGATGTAAAAGCCCAATATTGATTTGTTCAAGATTTAAGGGCTGTAAACAATCATGTCATAAAGAGACAACCTGTGGTTTCAAACCCAAACACAATTATTTCCTCTATTCCCAGTACAGCCACTTACTTTATAGTAGTGGACCTGTGTTCAGCCTTTTTCTCGATTCCTATTCATGAGGATTCCAGACATATATGCCTTTATTTGGAAAAATTCTTATGGACATGGTCTTGTCTGCCACAAGGGTACGTGGGAAGCCCCACCCTCTTTGCAAAGATTTTGAGCCAAGACACAGATAATATAACATTTAAAAACAGTAACTTAATTAAATATGTGGATGATTTGCACTTGGCTTCACTAGATGCCAAAACATGTCAAGAAGATAGTAAACACCTTCTTTTATAAGAAAATAAAAGAGGCCATAATATCTCAAAAGGAAAACTTCAGTGGTGTCTCCTCAAAGTGGAATATTTAGGGTTCATTTTAACTGCTGGTGCCCATTATATTTCTCCTAAGCTCATTGAAAATATTCAAAAATTGAGCGATCCTACCACTAAAAACACTTAAGAGCAATCTTAGAAGCAACAGGTTTTTGTAGACAATGGATCCCTTGCTATGGGGAAATTACTAAACCCCTTATAGGACTAACAAAAGATTCAGTCCCTGAACCTCTTAAATTAGAGCCAGAACACCAGTTAGCTCTGTCTAATCTAAAACAATCTATCCTGTCTGCCTGTGCTCTAGGCATCCCAGATTATAACAAACCATTTACTTTATATTTACATGAGCATAGAGGGGTAGCTTCAGGTGTTTTAACACAAACTTTGGGACCTTATCAGCATCTAATTGCTTATTCTTTGGCCCAGCTGGATCCAGTAGCTGCAAGAGCATCACCATGTCTTAGAGGCGTAGCTGCCACAGCTTTGTTAGTAACAAAAACTGTTGATCTAGTGTTGGGATGCCCATTAACAATTATGTGCCCACATGAAATAAAAGCATTACTGCTAAGACATAGAACACAGGTATTTTTTGATCAGAGAATTACATGGTATGAAATAACCTTACTATATTAATGAGAATATTACTTTAAAACTCTGTACAACTCTTAATCCTGCCACCTTGCTTCCTGATTTACCAGTCTCAGAAGAACCATTACATAATTGTGAAACACTAGTGGCCATGGCTGAAAAGCCTTGAGACAATCTACTGGACAGTCCTTTAGACAATCCAGATCTAGTCTTATTTACTGATGGTTCTTCTTTTATGAGGGATGGCATATGCTACACTGGAGCTGCTGTAGTCACAGAATTTGACACTGATTAATCAGCTTCACTACCCTCAAATCTAAGTGCTCAAGGCGTAGCACTCATAGCCCTAAACATGCATGTATAATTGCCAAAGATAAAAAGGCAACAATTTATACAGATTCTAGATATGCATTTGGAATTTCTCATTCAGTGGGTATGTTATGGTTTCAGAGACGATTTTTAATCTCAGCTGGAAAATCTATAGCTAATGCAAAAATTATTAATAAAGTTCTTTCTGCTCTCCAGCTACCAGAAGCCCTAGCCGTAGTTCATTGCTCTGCCCATACAGGTGGCACTGACCCTGTCTCTAGGGGAAATGATTGGGCAGATACTGCTGCAAAGCTAGCAGCTATAGAAGGGCCTGAATTAATTTTAACATTAACAACCACTGATGACTCAAATTTACCACTTTCCTAAAATGAGAAGGAAGTAAAGAAATGGAAGCAGAAATTTAAAGCTAAACAGATGAATGGAGTATGGGTGTCCTCTGAAGAAAAACCCCTGCTCCCTAAAAACTTTCATCACCAAATTTGCCAATCCATTCTTAAAAATAGTCATTTTGGTACCCAGGGCATCGTGGACTCTGTTAAAATGGCATGGATAGCTCCTGGCATCACCACTATAGCCTCTAAAGTGTGTGCAGCTTGCCCTACCTGTCAAGCACATAACCAACATGCCTTTTGTGGCAAGGCTTTTGGTGGGCATCCTCTGGTGTACACACCTTTTGAGCACCTGCAAATTGATTTCATAAAAATGCCAAAGGCTGGACAATATGAATTCTGTATAGTCATAGTGGATCAATTGACCAGGTGGCCTGAAGCATTTCCTAATGCCCAAGCCACAGCGGCTTTTGTCTCCAAGGTACTTTTAAAAGAAATCATTCCTTGTATTGGCCTACCTGTATGTATTGATTTCAGACAGGGGAAGTCACTTTACTGATTCAGTTTTATCTGAAATATATTCCTGTTTGGGAATAACTCCCAAGTTCCATGTACCATATCACTCCCAGAGCTCAGGCCAAGTTGAATGGATGAACAGAGAGCTTAAATCTATGATTGGCAATTTATGTGCTGAGAAAAATCTCCCTCTAGCTCTATTTTATCTTAGAAGCAGGCCCAGGTGAGTTCTACATATCTCACTATATGAGATGCTTTTTGGACCTCCCCCAATACAATCTAAGCCTTTTTCTCCTGCATATACATCACTATTAGGAGGAGATACTTCTATTGCTTCTTATATACAGGAACTGCAACACAAACTGCCTGAACTCCATGAATCTGGAACTTCAGTACAAGCAGGACCAATAGAACCCAGGAGACAAGGTGTATATAAAGAATGTCCAGCTCACTGGAGCAACTCAGCCTTCATGGGAAGGACTGTTCAAAATATTATTAACCACTCCAACAGCTATAAAAATTGGAGAAAAGGACTCTTGTATTCATTGCTCACATATAAAGAGAGAATCTTCTATTGAAACTGATTGACTGTTTCCTGTTACATGCATTGGAAATAACAGTTCATAGACAAATGAATGCTGTTTTTGGAATCACGTTGTATTTTTTTTCCTTTCTTTCTCCCTGAATTTATTTTTTAATTTTCTTATTGCTTTTCCTATTATCTTATAAAATAATAATTCATGTTTTCACCTTTTCTCATTTCTTGTACTTAAAGTACATATAATCACTAGTAATCTTTTTATATTTTTGCAATGATATAATTTTAATATATATATTTGCTGTAATATTACTGCTTACTCACAAGGCTTTAGACTTTGGGAACCTACCCTGTACTGTTAAATGTTATAGGACTGTGATTAATGTTTCTGTCTGATTCCAGGAGAAGGGAACACTAGAGCCATTAAAAGTGCTAAGAAGGTACAAGGTCATGAAGACTGACCAACCAATCCCAATGGAATTGATGAGAAAATCTGCACAGTGCCAAGGAGCACAAGGTCAAAAAAGACCATACAAATACAGGTGGGATTGAGGAACTCCCATGCCAATACTAAGGACTTGAACTCAGTGTAAGACTTGAAATTGCAATTTGTTAAAATATGTTAAGACATAGGACTCTTCGAACTACACTGCCAGTCAGGTACCAAAGGTTGGCCATCATCTTGGCTCACCCATATATTCCTGAAAGTGAAGGTAAATCAGACCAGGGAATGACAGGCCTTTCCTTAGCATATAAATCTGGTCCTTTTTTTCTCTTTTATAGAATGGCAACTTCCTGTAGTCTTGGCTGCCAATGAGTAAGTGCAGTATTACTGCATTTTGTTCTATAGACTAGTAGGATGGAAATTATGTTAATTGGACCCTAATACAAGAGCCTGTTATGAATTTATTTTTGTTTATTCAGAAATTTTACATACATAGATTTTGATAGTTTGATTCTGATTTTAAATGTTTTCTTTCTCCCAAAGTTTCATTTTCTCCTATTTTATTTTATTTTTCTGTTTTTGTTTTTTTTCTTTTGAATTGACTCATACATCCCCATAACTCAAACATGTATCCTGAGCTGATCTGGGTATTTCTTTTTTTAAATATCCTCTTCAGGGGGTGATTATATTTTTATAAAATCCAAGATTTAATTTTTTGTTTGAAAAAAAAATTCTCAGGAAAAGAAGCTTGCTGACTCCTTAATCCAGAGAATGAACTGTTTGCAGAAAGATGCCTCAAGAATCTACATTGCATCAAGAGATCCAGAATGAACTTTGGGGTACAATTGATTGAACTGATGGGGTTCGAACAGTTACTTTGAATGTACATTTTATGCCAATAGGGGACTGCCCCCAATTGGTTTCTTGTCAATGCACCTAGCAAAACATTGGTTTTGCCTTCTCTCTCTTCCATTCCCCTCTTATCTCTAACTATTATAGTTAGAAGACCTTTGTGGGTATAAGATGATTATGTAAAATGATCACTTGGGGTGACTAGGCACCCAATGATCATCAGGGGGGATTGTGTAAATAGAATTAGCTCATCCTCATTCATTGTTAGACTCTAGCCATCAGAAATAATGTCACCTCACCCAACTTAATGGGGAGGGGAGATTAGTTATCCACACGTGACAATAAGTAACAAATCAAGAACAAGGGACTGCCCTTTGGGGAGTCTAAAACAGTGTTGAATCTGCCATTTGTCCACTGGAAATTGAAGGTGGATGCAGGAAGTGATGAAAGATGCTATCTTTTAAATATGATGGTAACTTCCTGTGGAGGCAGTTGGGGCTTTGAACTTGGTGTTGAAGGATCTCTGCTGAGACCTCAAGCGGGTTCCCTCTGAATTGTCAAGTGGGTAAGTTAGGCTGACTTCCTTTCTCCTCCCTTCTGGAGGCTCTACCCTCAAGGAGGCCTCTCTTGCCTCTCTAATTGTAAAAGGCCTTGTGGCTAGTAGCCTTGTTTAATTAACCTCTGTGCTCTTTTGCTGGGGCCTCTAAATTATCCATGGTCCAGGCCAGAGTTTCTCTCTATTTCTCTACCTTAAACCTTCCTAATTATAAATAAACTTCCATAAGAGCCATCCTGACTTGGGTCTATTAATTTTGAATCATGTTGATCTGATTCCTGGGGACCATATTTTAAATATCTAGTTTCCCCTCTTACAATCCTCAGAAAAGAAGCATTATGGCATGGTGGATAGGAACCTGGTCTCAAAGTCAAGTCAAGAATTCAAGTTCCATCTCTTTGAATCTTTTTTAACATTGGCTAGTCATTAAACCTCTATTTACTATAAATAAGTCTCAAAAATTCTTAAGTTGTATAATATGTGCTAATCTTCATTGTTAGACAGGATTTCCCAATCATGAGTTTAACCTACTGAAAGCATAGATTAGTCTTGCTGTTGTTGTTGTTTTACCAGGAAAGCTCATTTTTTAAGATTTCTCTCTGGCTGTTTGAAGTATTTTGTCCTTGGTCTGGTGGTTCTTGAATTTAGCTATTACATTCCTGGAAGTAGTCATTTGAAGAATTCTTTCCGGAGACAATTTGTGAATTCTTTCAATTTGAATTTGAAATTCTTGTTTTGAGGATCTCTGGGCAGTTATTTTTGATAATTCCTTGTAATATGATGTCCAAGGTTTTTTCTTGATCATGGCTGTCAGGTAGTCCAATAATTCTCATTGTCTCTCCTAGATACTCCTAGATCTATTTTATAGGTGACTTATTTTTGTTTTGTTTTTTCCAATAAGTAATTTCATGTTTTCTTCTGTTTTTTTTTTCATTCCTTTGATTCTGCTTAATTGTTTCATGATTTCTCATGAAATCATTAGTTTCTAGATGGTCAATTCTGATTTTTAAGGCCTAATTTTCCACTGTCAGTTTTGGTTCTCCTTTTTCAATTCGCCCATTTCTTCTACATTCACTTTCATTTCTCTTCCTCACTTTTCTTCTGCCTCTTTTAATTGATTTCTGAAGTCTTTTTATTTTAGCTCTTCCAGATTCTATGTTCAATCCATATTTTTCTTTTGGAGTTTGCATGTGTTTCCTTTGCTCTTGTTGTCCCCTTCCGTGTCTATACCTTACTCTTTTTTCCATAAAAATTATTTAAAGTTAGGTGCATTTTTGTTGTTTGTTCATTTTTCCTATCTAATTGTACGTAGTCTCTCTTTTCTGGGAACTTGGAGTACTCTCTTAAACTTCAGTCCTTCGTTGATGATATTCTTAGCTTATTTTCTTGGTTGTTCCTAGTTTACCAGATGGTCTGAGGACTGAGAACTTTGAGAGCCCCCTCTCCATGCTGATTTAATTGACTCTTGAGATGCTGATAACTTAAATACTTTCCTCAGACTGCTATAAGCTTTTGATCTCATTCCAAACTTGAATAGGTCAGGTGCTGATCAAATTCTAGGCCCAGAAATAGGCTCAAGTTTTTGGTCTCATGGTTGGGTGTTCTTTATCCAATCAGGCACACCCTTGATTACTCTTTCCTGCAGCCCAATCCTTAGTTTTGGGCAAAAAGATCTGGGGTGGAGGAGAGGGCTCCCCCTGTGAACAGTATCCTTACCCAAGACTATTGATTATGTCCTCATCTCAAGCCTAGGCTTGGATTCCTGGTTTCACTCTGGACACATACAGATCAGTCCCCTTCAGCCCAGATTGCCCTGGGCTGGGACTCCAGACTTCTCTACAGGTTTGAAATTTCAAGGGTTGTGGTTTGGCTTGGACCACTATTTGTCCAGGCAGGATCTCAGTGTCTGACAGTTAATTAGGCCTTAAGTTCAGAACCTGTGACAGCAGATGTGGGATGTGGGGGTGGGGGGTGGGGAATGTGGTTTGCTCTTGGCTTGCTCTTCACTTCTTGCTACAACCTCTTGCTGGCTCTATTCTCCTATCATCCCAGTGCCCCAGATGTTATCTGCCTACCATTTGCAATTTTCTCTTCTCAAAAGTTCTTTTACTCTGTTTGTTGTTTGTTCTTTCACTCCTATAGTTGTTTTGTGGTGATATTTTAATCTTTCTCAGAGAGGATTCTTGTGGTGGCACAGAGCTGGTGCTCTAATTACTCCTCCATCGTCTAAATGATCTTTTAAATATTTCTCAACATTTATTTACTTTATATTGAGAGCATTAAAACTTCACCAAAACAATTTTCACATTAACTAATAGATTATTCCCCAAAAAAGTCTTTCTTATAATAAGACCAACAGCAGCCTTTAGTTCAACTATCTTTCTAATTAAAAAATCATGTTTCAGGCAGCTTAGAAGGCTCAGTGTATAGAGTATTAATCCTGGAGTTAGGAATATTCATTTTCCTGAATTCAAATTTGGCTTCTTACTAGCTATTTGAAATGGGGCAAATCATTTCTTTTTTCGTGCCTTAGTTTCCTCATCTGCAAAATGATTGGAGATGCAAATAGCAAATAACTCCTGTACCTTTGCCAGGAAAACCTATGAGGGTTCATGAAGAACTAGACAAAAATTTATAGGGCTGAACATATTACTCATAACATGAGAAAATGTTGGCTTTCTTCTACACTGATTGTAGTTGCAAATACATATTCTAAGTCCATTTTTTTCCTGTGTCATGTTCTGTTTAGCAAGTTCCCTTTATCCAATTGTTCGAGATCTTGAAAGATTATTTTTACCACCCAATCTTTAGCTTTCACTTGTCCTTTGTTAAGAGGAAGTGGTATGCACTGTCTTTTTTTACCCTCACAACAAGCCTAGAAGTGTCATAATTCAGATATTTGTTATCACCACTTTATACATGAACATAGAAAGGATTTGTAGTACGTGTTTTTTACAAGGCCAAGTGGAAAATCCATAATTCAGGTAGGCCTTCTTACTCCAAATTCAGTGGTCTTTCCACTATACCTGAATAATTTGTTAGTTAATTAAGGGTTAATTAAGAAATTTGATTAGTTAACAAGATTTTGTATAAGAAGGTCTCCACTTTAGAGAAAGATTGTGGACAGGTTACCTTAAGAAGTCAGCTGGAATTTTCATGAAGGTTCTTCAAGGGATTTTCCAAGAGCCCTACGGGTCTGAGGAAAAATAATGGTCACTCTGAGACTTTCACTTTTAGAGGTTGGAGGTTTAGGGTTTTACTCAGAAAATGTTGAGAGAAGTTAGTAACAATTGGTTGAAAAGATTTTGGAAAATGTGGAAAGTTGGTGGATTAGATCATCAGTTTGGAGAGAGACTGGCTGAGATGTTTCTCTGTGATGTTACAGAGGTGAAGGAGGCCAGCAGGGCCTGGAGAGAGCTATTCTGCTGGGAATCTGTCAAGAACTGATTTCTCTAAAGATGGAGAAAAAGAAAGGAATTATTTATAAAATTAAATTAGAATAGCTTATATAGATAGAATAAGGGCACAGATAGACTAGGAAGTTTTAGGTCAGTCCTGATTTTTGTCAAGAAAGAAGGCAGTTCTTGCAAGCTAGAATTTTGGGTTTGGTTATACATAGAAATATAGATTTAGGATACATATATATGAATAAGAAATATTTTCCTAAATTTTTTCCTTTCCTTTCCTTTTTCTATAATTTTATTATATGTGTGTGTGTTAACATATATATGTTAGTCTGAGCAGCATTCTTTCAACTACTTAAACTCAGTCATCTTCACCAACTGTCAAAACTTAGGATCTAACTCAACTCAAGAACCTGACCACAGCCACCATCAACTGTTGGTTAACACCAATACTAATCAACATTTAGTGTCCAGATATCCTCTAAATTACATGCCTTAGAAGAAGAACAGCAATTATGGTGTCTTTGGCTTTTTGCTTTGTTTTTGAAGCATTATTTAAATGTATTTTGACACATAGAAGGTAAAATATTCTAGTAAAAAGTCAATGGAAAAGAGAATATGTGGAATCATGAAGAAAAATTTAAAGTTCAAATAATTTTTAAAAATTGATTACTTCCAATTCATAATTCTAGTAAACATCATTTGGGATATTTATGTATTTCCTTTAAAGTAATTGCATTATGTCAGAATTTAAAATGAACATTTTACTGAAAAATAGGGGTAACTATTTTGTATGAATTTTATATATATATATATATATGTTGTCTCCTTGTTAAAATGAAGTTCCCTGGAGGTAGAAACTGTTTTTTATCTTTTTTTTTTCTTATCTTTATCAAATATCAAAGTTCCTGAATCATATAAATGACTTAAATGTTCACTTGTGGCTTTGAACATGCCTTTTATTTTTAAAGAGGCACAACTTATAGAGGGTAGCAAATGTTTTTCTTACTTTCCTCCATCCTTCATTAGAGTTCTTTCTTATTTGGAAAGAAAGTTTTAGCTTTGGGATCACAGAAATACTTTTTGTATTTAAATATATATATATATATGTACATATATATGCATATACATATACATATATATATATATATGTCTCCATGATTTCCTAATAACTTCCACCACCATGATATCTGATCTTCTTAACACCCCTGCCCTTAATAGTCACATACCTTAATGACCCCTGACAGAATATATGAATCTGCCCAAAAGTTTTACCACTTCTCTACAAGAAGTGTTCATCCCAAATTTCTGTAACTAAATTTAGTCTTGACATTTGAATAAATGCATTCTTTCAGTGTTGTCTTCATTGTTATTACAGTATTCAAATCTATATTACATCTGTAACCCAAGGCCATTCAACAATTCTAGGTCCATGATGAATGAAGGTTTAGTCCAAGTCTGACCTCAGACAATTTTTTTCTGTCTTTGGTTCTTTGTATCTTCCTTGGTATAAAACTTATATAATGAGATTAAAACTTAGGAAGAGTTTTGAGTTATCTCAAAACAAAGCTCCTAATTCCAATATATTCACTTAGCACATGGGTATTGTGCATGAAATAATTTTTTTATCATCCATCATAGAAAAATGCACAAAATATATGGGGTCACTGGAGGGTACAAAAATGGAAAAATAAAGATGAAGTCCATTAGACACATCAAAGAAGAAAGACATATTTAATGATCTCCTGAAACACTTTCTTCAGACTTGTACTAGTTTACAATAATAATTGTATTGAAAAACTCCACTTCTCTTGTCTAATCATTAAAAGGCTTTCTCTGGTGAAGATTATTCTACTTCTCCAATTTACAACCCATTGAATGAATCTGATTCTGGGCAGATGGTGTTGTTATAAGGAAAAGATGAGTTCAGGTTTGCAACACATAGTGGCATGAGACTAGCAGAAGGGGGAATTCTGGAATCTTAGAAAATGGGGTTAAGCTGGAAAAACCTCAGGGACTCTTAGGTTGTCTGTCTGACTTTGGATTTGATCCTGGAGGATGGGGATGCCAAGTCCTGGGAGTTTCACCCACTCCTGTGTTACTGCTTTTTTGCTGCTTTGGTGCTGTGTTTCCTGAAGAATATCTGAGGAAGCTGTCTCTATCTTGTGTCATCTACAGCTGTCTACAAAATAAGGTCCAAACCCATCTGGGTTTAGGATCTGTCCCTGTATCCCTGTCTGATATGGTATTTGCCAGTATCTCCCATAAAGGCCAGAGGATTAGAGCAGACTAGCTATATAGGGAATGGTATTAAAGTTTAGTATACCAGGGAGATAGTGTAGGACCTTAATTCTAAGAAGATCCTTCTTGAAAAGGCTGTAAGTTTGGGGGTACTTTAGTTAGTAATCTATGCTAAGATTTCTCTTTACCCTCTCAACCTTTCCCTACTTTACTAAAATACACTCCCAGTTATTTGTTTTGTTATCTGTGTATTGTTCCTAGACCAGACACTGTATGGACTGGGTTCTGTTGGCCTTCTCAAACTATAGTTAACATTCTAATACTGGCCCAATCCTAACCATCTGGTCCCATCCCCTATACAACCCTCTTATAGTTTCCAATTCTTAAAACCAGAAACTCAAATTCAAGATTGTTCATAAAGATTGCCCATTATTAAAAATATGTTTTCACAATTATTCATATCTGGCCTAAGCAAAAGAAGGAAACAAAACAAATAGAAAGGGGTTGGTGGCCTGAAACTCCTTGTTCCATAAACTTCTCTCTCAGACTTCCCCCAGTAGAAAGAAAGCACATACAAAATTCTCTCTTTCAGTATAGAAGTATAATCAATAATCAAGAAATATTTATTAATAAATAATAATTAATAAATAAGACTAAAACCTGGTATTTTGAAAAAAAACAGATAGTCAAAGTATTGGTAAATCTAATATAAAAAAGAAAGAAGAAAACCAAATTAACACTATCAAAGATGAAAAAGGAGACTTCACATCTAACGAAGAGGAAATTAAGGCAATCATTAAAGAATATTTTGCCCAATTATATGGCAATAAATATAGTAATCTAGGTGTTATGTGCATATTTACAAAAATACAAATTGCCTAGATTGACAGCAGAAGAAATAGAATACTTAAATAATCCAATATCAGAAAAAGAAAATGAATGAGCCATTAAAGAACTCCCTAAGAAAAAATCACCAGGGCCTGATGGATTCATAAGTAATTTCTAGCAAGCATTCAAAGAACAACTAATCCCAATACTATACAAATTATTTGACATAGTAAGCAAAGGAGTCCTACCAAATTTCTTCTATGAAACAAATATGGTACTGATTCCAAAGCCAGGCAGAACAAAAACAGAGAAAGAAATCTACAGCCCAGTCTCCCTAATGAACATCCTCTTCCCTCAAACCTATCCCCCCTGGATTCCTCTATCCCCTTCCTTCTCCAGCTACCTTGTTCATCTACAAAATAAACCAATTTGCAATCAGATCAAGGAGAAATCATTACAGGAGGCAAAGAGGGAAAAGGGGTTTGAGCAGCTGCTTTGCTCAGACTCTATTTTGAGTGAGACCCCTTGAGGTGCTGACATTGGCTGTGGGGAGGCTTTTGTAGGAAGAGGTCATAGCTTGATCAACCAGCATTTCCACCCACCTCTCCACATAGAAAAACCTTCTCTTCAACATCCAGGGCTGGATCCCTGGCTGGATGCCCACCATTCCAGAGAAACCTCCTCTGTTGCCTTTAGTAAAAGTAGAATATTGAGAGGGGAGTTGACATTCACACCAGGTCTGTCACTCTTTCCCGCATCAAACCCTCTTCAAAATATACCTATATTTTTACAGGAGAATATTTAAAGATTCTCATAACATAAGAGGTCATGGATGTTTTCATATCTTTGTTGGATAGAATATCCATCTAGCACATTCTCATTAAAATATCCTTTCTTCTACTTAAATCACTTAGCTATATTTATTGTGATTTATGGAAGAATGTTGACAGAAACCTATCTTCCTAACATCTTCTTTTTTCTAGTTTTTCCTGAAATTTAGGTCAACTAGAGATTCCTTTCAAAGAGGTGTTCTTGATATTACTAAGAAAAAAGAGGCATATCATTATGCTATGTTTACTTGCTTATATTACTTCTTATCTAGGTTGGTCCACATTTTAGCTTTTCTCTATGGGTATAAATAATATTAATGATTACTACTTTATAATATAATTAAAGACACAATCCTGTCACTTTTTTATTCCTACCTTTATTTTCTTCACTATTGAAGAATTCTAGACCCTTTATTGTTTCTCTAAGTAACATATTCTTAGCCTTTCTTGTAAGTCATGGACCTATTTGAACATTTGGTGATACCTATAGACTCATTCTCAAAAGAGTATTTTTGGGGGCAGCTGGGTAGCTCAGTGGATTGAAAGCCAGGCCTAGAGAGGGGAGGTCCTAGGTTCAAATCTGACCTCAGACACTTCCCAGCTGGGCAAGTAACTTGACCCTCATTGCCTATCATTACCATTCTTCTGTCTTGGAGCCACTCCAAGACCAAAGGTAAGGGTTTTAAAAAAAAGAGTAAAATAAAAAAGAAAACAATTATATTAAAGTAAAGTCATCAATACACACACACACATATATGTTTTTCTATGAATCTATGTGTATTAAAAAATCAAATTTACAGACTCCAGGTTAATCCGATTCTTATTTTTTAAATTATTGCTCCTCTTAGCATAAAAGTAAAAAAAAAAACTGATGATATATTGGAAGATTTTTTTTAAATTAGATTATTATATATCTTTAAAGAGAGGTATCAGAGTGTAAGTATAAAAAATTGATAAGTGAATGTTTAAGTCTAAAGAATAAACCTAGGACTTTTCTAAAGGAAAATTAAAATAGATTTTAAAGTAGAATGAAAGGAGTGCTTGGAGACAGATATTAATTGTATTGTTTTTACTAGTACTAGTGCCACTATTATTATTAACAATAATAATCATAATAAAAGCAATGACACATTTGTAGAGAAATTGAGGATTTATAAGTGTTTATTTTTTCCCTCTCAAATAGATCCTGATTTGCTCATGATTGCATAGATAATATGTGCCAAAGCCAGGATTTCAAGAATAGTCTTATAGACCATTGCTGGTTTCATAACATGAGGTTGTTTTCAAAAAGAGAATAATTTTAAACTTTCCAATCTTTTAATATATCAAAATTAGAGAAGAGATATGCTGCACATTCTAGTCAATGTGCTAATTAGCCAATTTTATTACAGTGCTTTGCTGTGTTTATGATATTTCATTCTTTCAACAATGCTGAAAGATAGTACAAGTGTCATTTTCCAGATATAGGAACTGAAGTTGAGAATGGTTTTCCAGTGGCACATAGCCAGTAAGCAGCAGAGGCATGGTGCCAGCAAGGCCTTTGATTCCAACCCCCTGGGCTTTCCACTAGACTACAGCTGTCCTCTGTTTACCCTTATCTTGGGTAATTATTAATCCCAGACAAGAGCCTATAAAAGTAAAAACTGGGACTAAATGTAAAATCAGTTAAAAGCAGGAAAAATAAAATGTCCTCTCAAAGTATTAAAACCTACATTGAAATCCAACAAAAAAAATTGAATTTCACTATAAAAATTGAGTTGTGATTATAGCAGTAGACAATGATTCATGACAACTTGGAAGACTACCTCATATGTTTCAATTTCTTCATCTGTAACCTGGAGGCAATATTACCTGCCCTATTTTATTCACATGGTATTGTATAGAATATGATGACATCTATGAAAGCATATTGAAAAAGTAAAGTGGAATATAAATATAAAATAGGACCAATATTTTATTATTGTTGCTACTATGATTTAGAGGAGTGCTTGGGTAAATCCTTAATCAAGTGAAGAATTATCTGAGTCAGGTCATAAGTAGCCTTTGACTTAACTTTTTAAGATAGCCAAATATTCATCTATCCTACAAAATAAATACATATAGTGGACCCATCTGTCAGTGACACCACCATCTAGCCAATTTCTTATGTTCACATTTATTTTCAATTCTCTTTCTCTCTCATCTCATGTTCAGTCAGTTGCAGAACACTGCCAACACTATATCTCTGAAATCTATCCTACATTTGCCATTCCTTGCTACCTCATGGTACTTCTCCCTACTTATTTGGAAGATACTGAAAAGTACTTACCTCTACTCTTTGTTGTGTGTATGTGTGTGAGGAGGAGAGTTAGAAACAAAGAAGTATTAAGAGTTACTGTTACAAGATCAACACATCAAAAAGTTATAAAACAGTCTGAATTGAAGGTGAAACAACTGAAAGCAATAAGGGAAGATTTTCTCTGTCTCTACCCTTTATTGACCACCTCTCCAGCCCTATGTATATCTTATACAGCTACCAAAATAATCTCCTTTATGTAAAGATTTGGGTTGTCACTTTTCTGATAAAAAATCTTCAGATGCTCACTATAGCTTCAGGAATAAAGCTTGAACTCATCTACCATCTAAGGCATTATACAGTCTCATGCAAATCCACCTTTCAAGCATCAACTAATGTCACTTCCCTGTTCTCTTCAGTCACAGCTTCTTCCCCAATTATATTCTCCTGTCATATTGGCCTTCCCTTTATCTCCTCTTGAGGTAACTAGGATACTCAGTGGAAGGAGTTGGGTCAGAGAGCCCTAAGTTCAAATTTGAACAACCTATATTTTTCTATGCCTGTTATCTGGACATTCCATTCAATTTCTCTGTCTAAACTTCCTCTAATGTAAAATTAAGTTAATAAGACAACCTATTTCTTAAAGTCATTATGAAGACCAAATAAAATATTTGTAAAGTGCTTAGAAAAGTGCCTGGGAAACAATAGGTGCTGAAAAAATTTTGTTTCCTTCTTTCTTCAAGATTATCTGTCTTTTCACCATTGCTTATGCCTAGAGTGTTTTATGTACTCCTTTTCATACACTGAATCCCTAAAAAATTGAAATTCTCCTGGAAAATATTTAAGTTCTCTAACAGTAGGAATTATATAACTTTAAAATGTTTTTATCTCTAGCACCTAATGCAATTTTTAGCACAAAGTCATTGCTTAATAAATGATTGTTAACTGATTATTGATTAGAAAATCAAATACTATCTCCTCCATAAAATCTTCCCTTATTGCTTACAGTTGTTTCACCTCCAAATCACACTGTTTTAGAACTCCTTGATGTGTTTATTTTGTAACAGTACTTATTATTCGTTTCTTATCCCAATGCACACACAGGTTTTTGTTTTTTCCCCCCTCTCTTAATTACCTCTTGAGTTCTGTTTTTGGAACTTTTCTGTTTAAAGCTGATCTTTTTCTTTATAAATACTTGGAAGTCTTCTATTTTATTAAATGACCATATGTTCCCCTGCAAAAATAGTCAGTTTTGCTGGGTAGTTGCTTCTTGGTTGTAGGCCTAGTTCCCCTGTTTTCCAGAATATCATATTCCATGCCTTCTGGTCCTTCAGTGTAGATGCAGCCAGATTCTATTTTTTCCTTGGTCTGGTAGTTTTTGAATTTGGTTATAACATTCCTGGGTGTTGTCTGTTGGGGTTTATATGTAGGAGGTGATCTGTGGATTATTTCAATTTCTACTTTTCCCTCTTTTTTGAGAATGTCAGGGCAGTTTTCTTGGATAATTTCCTGTAGGGTGATACCCAGGCTTTTCCTCTTGTCATGACCTTGTAGTCCAAAAATTCTTAAATTGTCTCTCCTGGATCTATTTTAAAGGTCTGATATTGTGTCAATGAAGTGTTTCATATTTTCCTCAATTTTTTTTCATTCTTTTGATTTTGTTTTATAGATTCTTGCTGCCTTGTGAAGACATTTGCTTCTAGTTGTTGGATTCTAATTTTTAAAGACTGAATTTCATCCCTGGCTTTTTGGTCATCCTCCTCCTTCTGGTCGGATTTTCTTTGTAGGTCATCAGTCACTTTCTTTGCCTTGTTTTCAAGCTGGTTAATTTTGGATTTCAAGACACTATTTTCTTATTTGAGTTCATGTATTTTCTTTTCTCAATTGTCTTTAGCCTCTCTTGATGGTTTTTTTGAGTTCTTGAGTTAATTGAATTTTGAGTTCTTCCAAAGACTGTGTTCTTTTCACTGGAGTTTCTGTGTTTTGGCTTGGTGTTCCTTGGTCCTCCTCTGATCCATTAGCTTTTTGTTTATTTCCTATATAGAAGCTGTCAAATGTAATTTATTTTTTCTTTTTCTGTTAGTTACTCATATTTTCCCCTTCTTTCCCCCCTGTAATTGGCTGTAAACTTGCTCTTCTGTTTATTTGCTGGATCTGTGGGTTTGGGCTATTCTGTCCTGATGGGGCTTCTTCTCTGTTCTGCTGACTGACTAGATTAATGAGCTCTGTTATGATTATAATAACAGATAGTTTGGAGAAGCAGATAAATGTTTCAGGGCCAAATATAGCTTTAAGTCAAGAGCCCTAGATTGACAGACTACAGTGAGGAAAGGTGGGGGTAAAACACTCCTGGCTCTCAAGCCCCTCCCCCTCTAACTGCTTCTGCTTCAGTTGGTAATGAAGACAGCAATAGGATTCTTCTGGTAAGTTTCTCTTATGGCTGAAACCCCAATAATGTTCCTTTCTTAAATTTATATTCCTCTCAGGTCAGTTAGAGGAGATATATAGAAATTATTTATCTAACTGTTGAGGACAGAGGAGATCTTAAACTGGCAGCCAACAGGATTCAATCAAGAAGTTCAGACTGAATTGTAAGTATCTTCCAAATGATTATCAGGCACAGCTTTGAAGGTAAAAAGTTATATTAGGAATTAACAAGGAAAATTATATAAATCCAGGAAGGGTTTAGGATATATGAAAGGTGCCCCTAAACTGTTAAATTGATGCTCCCTTCCTCCTCTTCACTGGAGAAGATGAAGCACTTAACTAAAACTGGCTCTATTGCTATAGATAAATATCTTACTCTCTAATTACTAAATAATTATATAACTATATTAATGAAGAATAGAAATGACAAATAGGCTAACTCTATGAGTAGAAACTACTGGCTTAAGCTACAATCCTTTCTCAGGAGAAACCCTGAGTCAGGAGAAACAAGCTAAGTCTCTCCTCACATGCAATCCCACAAATTAACTGTCTTCAACCCTTCTCAACTGCCCCTCACCCTAAGTTCTCCAGGGGGGTCCTCTGGAATTCTGGGTGAGGCTCTCCCTGTACCTTTGCAGGGATTCCATGCTTTGCATCTGCACACAACAGCTCTGAGGCTAGATCTTCCCCACCTAAATATGTAATTAGAGCTACATTCACTGTAGTCGAAGGGGGAGGGGTGTTGGGACTTCCCTACCCTCTAAAGACTTCTTATCTGGCCTATTGATAAGATTAAGCCAGGATGGAGTTGATTTGCAGAGCTCAATGTGCTCTGAGGCAAAAAACCCAGAAACTGGGGTGGGGAAGGGCCTCAAGATGGAGTGTTTTGGCTGTGACTGGGCTTCCCTCTCTGCACTTCTCCTTCAGCTACCTCCTTGTCATCTGTGATCAAAGCCCTGAGCCTGGCACAGCTGTGTCCACAAGGCACTCCCTATGGACTAATGCCCTTGCCTACCCAGAAATTCCAGGATCTGCTGGAGACTTAGCATATTAGGTATGGGAGGGGACCTTGGATCTTCCTTCTTCATTTCCCCTCAAACCTGACAGTTCAAGAATTCAGGCATTTTTTTCACGTACCTTGAAGTTGGGTTCAGCAGGAGGACCCCCCAACTCTGTTCTGTTGTCAGATTTGGTTTTCTTTTCCCTCAAAGCCCTTTATCCTTGATTGATGTTAAAGGATTTTCAGAGGTCTGGAGCCTTGCTGCATCTAAGCCAACATATTCCCACAATTTCTCCCAAAGAGATTATAGAAAATGAGAAAGGACCTATTTGTACAAATATTTATAGCTATTCTTTTTATGATGGCAAAGAATTGGAAATTGAGGGAGGTACATCAATTGGGGAATGGACGAACAAATTGTGGTATGTGTTGTTTATGGAATACTATCATACCCAATGTTAAGTAAGATTATTTCAGAAAAAGCTGGAAAGATCTGCATGAACTGATAAAGAATAAAATAAAAAGGTGAAATGGGAGACCACTTTATGTAGTAACAGTGATATTGTTTGATGATTAAATGTGAAAACTTTGCTACTTTTAGCAATGTAATGATCTGGGACATTCCTAGGAGAATGCTATCCACCTTCAGAGAAAGAACCATTGGAGTTGGATGGATATTGACCACAGCATACTCTTTCACATAAGTGTATTTATGGTTTTATTCTGGGGTCTTGATTTTGTGTGACTGTGCTATTGCAACAATTACCAATATGGAAGTGTGTTTTGCATGATACTAAAAATAAAAATTAAACAAACTTCAAACAAAGCCGAGCTGTTTGTTTTATTTTTAGATCACATTACATTTCCATTGGTAACTACTCAGTATTCTATAAGTAATATATACTTAATAAATGCTTGTTGAATATACCATTGAACTTTTTTCTAAAATACAATAGGTTCTGCAAGGCACTAAAACAGATACAGTACCCAAACTAGTTTTTGTATATTCTTGAAGTTAATATAAAATTCTCAAAAACTTCTTGCCACAATGCACAATCTCAATGGGAATAACCTGCCTTTACTGATTATTTTTTTATATGTAGCACATTGATAATGATTATCTCAATCAGAACATTATTTCCTATATACATAAGCTGGTTTCTCCTACAAGACAGATTACTTGATATGGTATGATATTTAAGCTCCCTCCAGGGAAACTTACATGGTAAGCAAACTCTTTCACTTAACTGAACTGTGCTGAAAAGTATAAATCATATGACATATTGTCTTTTTTTCCTCTATGAACTAGAAATAGCTACAATTGAAACTGACCAGTTTTATTTGACAGAGGAAGACTTGGGTGTAATTCTGAAGGCAAAGATTCAATAAGACTTCAATGTCATGAGTGGAAAGCTGTTGACAGATGAAAGTGATATTGTGGAAGCTGCTGAAGCTGTTTTCATAAAACAAACAAGAGCAAATATTCTCTAGACAAAATATATTTTCCAAAGGTGAATATGAAATGTTAGGACTTTGCCACTCCACCAGAGCAGATAATTAAACAATTAGAATAATTAAAAGTTGAGAGAACAACATAACACAAGCAACCCAGGTGGATTATCTCCTAAGGTTGTAAAAGAAATGGTAAAGAAACAGTGGTAAATATCCATTGATATAAGGGCAATGACACTTTGAGTCCATAAAGTGATTTCTTTCTAGTTCAAATCACTATATATCTTGATATTTTAATGGTTTGATGGCATAAAAAATGTGTATATTTCCTAGCTAATATATTCCTGTTATATGAATTATCATATAACATCCCATTAATGACTGCCCATTCTGTGCATTCTTGTCCATTTCCTCAAGTTTAACTTCCAAAGCTAGTCTATCAACATAGTTGGGGGCGGGGAAGGATTTGCTTTTAATCCTTTGAAATTCCGATGGCCTCCAATGGAGAACAGAGCATTAAATGCTCATACCTGTAACACAAACACCAGCCAAATGCCACAATACCCATCTATAGACTCTGTGATCAGAAATAGGTTATTAAATTTAACCAAGGATATAACATAAGCTATTAGGGGAAATATTAGAATTTGTTTCTGAAGATCTAAAACTGAATTATTTTTCCATCAAATAATTGTTTGACTTTATAGAAGACAATTTCTTTTTCTGTGCCTTACTTTCCATATGTAAAATGGCAATTCCTCAACTGATTTCACATGTGTGAAAATATTAAAATTAATTTCAATATGGTTGTCAAAATTATTATAAAGTTAGGGAAAGAGCATTAATGGAGAACTCATCTATGATAAAAAAAAAGATCTGGTTTCAATTTTCAAATTCTGAACATACAATACAAGAACAATGAAAAAGATCTTTTACCCAGACAACAGACTGCATTGCTAGAGAGAAGCCCTCATATGCTAAAATTACAGGATGTGTATGTGTATGTGTATGTGTGTGTGTGTGTGTGTGTGTGTGAGAGAGAGAGAGAGAGAAAGAAAGACAGACAGACAGAGCCAGAGAGACAAAGAGAGGGAGGGAAGGAGAGAAAGCTCTGCAGTATTTGATTACCAGTGTCATCCCATGGATTTTTATTTCTCTCTCTCTTTTTTTTTCAAGGCTAAACTTTTCTGACCACTTCTCATTCTCCTTTGTGGGGACTCCATTCATGTCATCCTCACAGAAGTTGATTATCCCACAAGATGCTTAGGATTTTTTTTTCTATTTTTCCTTTTTCCTTTCTTACTTGATGATGCCATGAACTCCCATGAGTTCAATTATCATCTTTCTCAGATCATCATGATTCTCAGATCTTCCTATGCAATCCTAGTTTCTCTATAGAGTGCCAGTCTCCTATTGCTGGTTTCCTATTAAATATTTCAAGCTAGATGTCCTATATAAAATTCAAACACAATGTATTCAAAAGAAAATATGTTCTTTCTTTCAAAACCTATATTTTGTCAAAAATTCCCTTTTACAATCAAGAGCACCATATTATTACCTATTATACAAGTTCACAACTTTGTAGTCATCCTTTATAGCTCATTTTCATTTACATTGCAATTTCTATCTTCAGAAAACTGTCTCATTCCCCACACACACCTTTTCCCATGCACAATACCACTAACCTAACAAAAGCTCTAATCAACCAGGCTATTATTACAATGACTTTCTAATTGCACTCCCTGACTCAAATTGCTTCCCACTTCAGTCCATCCTCATCTCAGCTTCCTAAATGATTTTTTAAAGCATAGGTCTAAATATGGTATTTACTTAACACTTATTTATTCCTATTAACTCTAAGATCAAATATAAATTTTTCTTCCGCTATCTTGCTGTGGTCATTTTCCCCAAGTCTATTCCATTGGTCATCTCTTCTGTCTCTTATTCAGTACCATATTGTTTTGATGATCACTGCTTTATAGTAAAGTTTAAGATTTGGTACTGCTAGGCCCCATTTTTCACTTTTTTCATTATTTCCCTTTATATTCTTAATCTTTTGTTCTTCCAAATAAACTTTCTTAATATTATTTTCTAATTCAATAAAAAGTTTTCTTAGTATTTTGATAGGTATGGGACTGAATAAGTAAATTAATTTGGGTAGAATTGTCATTTTTATTATATTAGCTCATCCTACCCATGAGCAATTAATATTTTTTCCAGTTATTTAGATCTAGTTTTAATTGTGTAGAAAGTGTTTTATAGTTGTGTACATATAAGTACTGTATTTGTCTTGGCAAATAGATTCCTAGGTATTTTATATTGTCTAGGGCATTGATGGGTAAACTTTTTAAAAAGGGGGCCAAAGGAAAGGAAATGCTCATCTGTCAGTCTGTTTCTAAGTCAACTCTTTTGAAGTTTCATTATTTTGTATCCTATTCATTGTATTCATCAGATAAGGAATAATGTTGCTGCCAAATAGAACATTTCAGGGGGCTGTATCTGGCCTGCAGGCCATAGTTTGCCTATTACTGGTCTAAGGTGGTTTTAAATGGAATTTCAATTTCTAACTCTTGCTGCTGAATTGTGTTGGAAATATATAGAAATGCTAAAGATTTATGTGGGTTTATTTTGTATCCTACAACTTTTCTGAAGTTGTTAATTATTTCCACTAGTTTTTTAGTTGATTTTCTAGGATTCCCTAAGTAGGCTATCATATCAGCTAAAGGGTGATAGTTTAGTTTCCTCACTGCCTACTTTAATTGATTCATTTTTTTCCTCTCTAATTGCTATTGCTAGCATTTCTAGTACAATATTAAATAATAGAGTTGATAATGGGCATCCTTGCTTCACTCCTGATCTTATTGGAAAGGCTTATAACTTGTCCCCATTGAAGATGATAGTTGCTCATGGTTATACTGTTTATTATTTTGAGGAAATTGCCTTCCATTTCTCTACTTTCCAGTGTTTTCAATAAGAATGGGTGTTGTATTTTTAAAGGCTTTTTCTGCATTTATGGAGATAATTATGTGATTTCTGTTGTTTTGATTATTTATATGGTCAATTGTGTGGATGGTTTTCTTAATGTAAAACCATCCTTGCATTCCTGGTACAAATCCCATTTGATCATAGTGAATAATCCTTGTGATAACTTGCTGGAGTCTTTTTTCTAGAATTCTATTTACAATTTTTGCACCTATATTCATTAAGGTGATTGATCTGTAGTTTTCTTTCTCTGTTTTTGGTCTGTCTGGCTTTGGAATCAGTTTCATATTTGTGTCATAAAAAGACTTTGGTAAAATTCCTTTTTTATCATTTTTTCAATTAGTTTTTATAGTATTGGGATTAGTTGTTCTTTAAATGTTTGATAGAATTTACTCGTGAATCCTTATGGCCCTGGGGATTTTTCTTAGGAAGACCCTTGATGGGTTGTTCAATTTCTTTTTCTGAGATGGGATTATTTAAGTATCCTAATTCCTCTTTTGTTAATGTAGGCAATTCATATTTTTTGTGAATATTCACTGATTTCACCTAGATTGTCATATTTATTGCCATATAGTTAGGCAAAATAGTTCTTAATATTTGCCTTAATTTCCTCTTCTTTAAATGTGAGATCATCCTTTTGATCTTTGATACTGTTAATTTAAATTTCACTTTCTGATTTATTGATATATGCACTTAGGGTTATAAACATCCCCCTGAATACTGCTTTGGCTACCTCCCATAGATTTTGATATGTCATATCCTCATTGTCATTCTCTTCAATGAAATCAATAATTCTTTCTTTGATTTGTTCTTTGACCCACCAGTTTTGAAGAATTAGATTATTAAGTATCTAATTAATTTTAAGTTTGACTTTTTTAAGCCCTTATTGATTAGGACTTTTATTGCATTATGTTCTGAAAAAATTACATTTACTATTTATGCTTCTCTACATTTGTTTACAATTCTTTTCAATCTTTATATATGTGCCATGTGCTACTGAAAAGAAGGTATATTCCTTTTCCCTATTTCTTTTTCTCCACATATCTATTAACTCTAATTTTTCTAATATTTCATTCACTTCCATTAATTATTTCTTATTTATTTTTTGGTTTGATTAATCAAATTCTCATAGGAAAGGTTGAGGTCCCCCACTATTATGGTTTTACTATCTATTTCCTCCTTATGATTCTTTAATTTCTTCTTTAGAAATCTGAATGCTATAACATTTGATGCATATATATTGAGTACTGATATTTTTTCATTTTTAAACAGCCTTTCATCAAGATATAATTACCTTCCTTATCTCTTTTAATCAGATCTATTTCAGCTTTAGCTGAGATTATAATTTCCACTCCTGCCTTTTTTGTCTCAGTTGCAGCCCAGTAAATTTTGCTCCACACTCTTGCCTTTACCCTGTGTACGTCTACTTGCCTCAAATGTGTTTCTTGTAGACAACATAATGGTGGATTCTGGTTTTTAATCCATTCTGCTATTTTCTTTTTTTTTGAATGAGTTCATCCCATTCACATTTACAAGTATGATTATTTTCTGTGTATTCCCTTCCATTTTGACTTCCTCCTTTGATTCTGCCTTTTCTCTTATTCCTCTTACATTCCTTTCCAACTTTTTGCTTTTAGACAGTCTATCTCATTTCCCCTCGCTAATGTTATTCTCCTTCCTATCCTTTCCTTTCTTTTTATTCCCCTTTTATTATAGTGCCTTTTAAATGACCCTCCAAACTCTTCCTCCCTTGTATTGTTCACCCTCACCCTCCTATCACCCTGTTTATAATCATTCTATTTCTCTATAGGGCAAGATACAATTCTCTGCCCCAGTGGATCTGACTGTTCTTCCCTCTTTGAGCCAATTCCAATGAAGGTAATATTTAAGTATTACCTGTCACCAATCTCTTCTCCCTTCCATTATATTGGTCTTAACCTCTCCTTCCTCTATGTGCTTTTTATGAAATATATATTTACCTCATTTTATTTCTTTTCCCATTTTTCTTGGTATTATCCTCTTTTTTACCCCGATTTTTTTACATATTTTTTGACATTTAGTCCTTTGCTATTTATCACTGTAACCTTTAAGTATACTTCTTCTAGTTACTCAGATTATTATAACAATATTTAAGTGTTACCAATATCATCTTTTCATAATGCAATACAAATCATTTGAATTTATTGGGTCCCTTATTTTCTTTTTCCTTTCTTAATTATGTTTTGGTGGTTCACTTGAGTTCTGTATTTGGACATCAAACTTTCTGTTTAAGACTGGTCTTTTCTTCAGAAATGCTTGGAAATCTTCTATTTTATTAAATGACCATACTTTCCCTGAAAAAATATAATTAATTTTTCTGGGTAGTTGATTCTTGTTTGTAGACCCAGTTCCCTTGTTTACCAGAATATTATATGCTTTGCCTTTTGGTCCTTCAGTGTGGATGCAGCCAGCCCCTGTGTGATCCTGACTGTGGCTCAATAGTATTTGAATTATTTCTTTTAATCAGCTCATAGTATATTTCCCTTAGTCTAGAAGTTATTGAACTTGGCTATAACAATCCTGAGTGCTGTCCATCAGGGATTTAATGCAGGAGAAGATCTATGGATTTTTTCAATCTTTATTTTACTCACTATGTTCAAGAATATCAGGGCAGTTTTCTTGGATAATTTCCTGTAGAATGATGTCCAGGCTTTTTCTTTGGTCATGATTTTCAGGTACTCCGATAAGTCTTATACTGTCTTTCCTGGATGTATTTTTCCGGTTCATTGTTTTATCAATTAAGTTTTTCATATTTCCCTCAATTTTTTCATTCTTTTGGTTTTATTTTGTAGATTCATTGTCTTATGAAATCATTTATTTCTAATTATTTAATTCTAATTTTTAAAGACTGATTCATCCCTAATTTTTTGATCCATCTTTTCCATTTCATCTAGTTTTCTTTATTGGCCATTGTTTTTATCTTTTACATTCTTTGCCTCATTTTCAAGCTCATCAAATATGGCTTTTAATACACTATTTTCTTCTTTTAGTTCATATGACTCTGTTTCCAGATGACCTATTTTGCTTTTAAGTTCTTTTCCTGATTTCCTTCAACCTCTCTTAATTGTTTTTTGAAATGTGTTTTGAGTTTTTCCAAAGCCCAAGTCCAATTCACTGGCTTTCTTGAGATTTTGCTTGATGTTCCTTGGTCCTCCTCTGTTCCATTTTTTCTTTGTTCATTATATGAAATGAAGCTGTTGATTGTAATTTTTTTCTATTGTTTGCTCTTATTTTTTTTCTTCCTTTCCCCATCCTTATTGGCTGTATTCTTGTTACTCTGTTGGATCTGTGAATTTGGACTTTTCTGCCCTAAAGGGGTTTTTCTCTGCTCAGCTGATTAAGTGGATTAGGCTAAAGGAGCTGACCTGTTGTATTAATGTGCCCTAGGGTCAGATGTTTCCCAGCTGCCAGCAAAGGCTGATGGTGAAAGTGAAGGTGTGTAGGCTGAAGATAGATATCCTTGCCTCTCTGCTCTATTCTAGCTGCCCCCTTTCCAACTGTGGTCAGAGCTCTAAGTTTTGGGTAGTTGTGGTAGCAAGGTACTTTGTCCTGGTTGGAGCCCTGAGATCCCACTGACTGCCTGAGACTCAGAATATTATGTGGGGGAGTGACACTCAGACCTTCCTTCATACTTTTCCTTAAACCCAAGAATTTAACCTTCTCTGTGTACCTTTTAAGTTGAATTGAGCAGGAGGGTCCCTCAGGTCTGTATTCTTGTTAGATTTGTTTTTCTATTTGCCCTTGAAGAGTTTTGTTTTTGATTTGTGTGAGAGGAATCAACTTTTGCTGCTTCTAAGCTATCATCTTGTCTCCACCCATTACATTTTTTTATATTTCCATTTATTCATAAAGTACTGCCTTCTACTCCCCTACCCCTATAAGAGATAGAATGTTTTCCCTTTATACCTCTTTATTAAAATTTCTAGTTTCCTTCAAATTTGAGCTTGAGTGCTGCCTCTGGCACAGGACCTTTAATCTTTATTCTTACCATAGTTTATGTCCCCCTACAAAGTTACTTCCTATTTCTTTTGTTATATTTTTTATGAATTTATCTGTGTTATTATAGCCAAGAAAATATAAACTCCTTAATGGCAAGAAATGCTTCATTTCGGTTTTTGTATCTCTATTGTCTGGTATACTGCCTAGCACAACTGATACAAACACATAGTAACCACAAAGTAAACAATTAATGAATGCTCATTGAATTGATACATATTATAAATACATATATAATTATGCATGTATTTTAAATCCATAATTACACATGTTATTATTAAGGGACTAAGGCAAATTATATAATTTGTTTTTATTGCAAATGATAAATGAAGATAATATGACTGATTGAGTTAATGAGTGGAAACAGGAAACATACATGAAATTTCAAGTCATTTATCTTACCTCTTTTACAAACCCATTTCTGGACTGGAAATTGCCACTGTTTTTGTCTATAATAGAAGTCCTTTGCAGTGGATTCAGTTTTATGAAGTTTTTTGTTTTGTTCTTTTTCCTGCTTGAGAACCTTGGCATAAATGCAATTCTGAACTATAAAAGACTTTGCAGTTGGAATTTCATTTACCAAAGCATTATCCTGCATTAGTGAACAACTCCTTACCTGATTGTTTGTTCCCCTCCATCACACTAATGGCAGGAATTTAAGCATACTGTAGTCAGATTAAATGGAGTTTAAAAGATAAACATGGCTTCTTCCTCTTACTATGAAATCAAATCTAACAGAATGGACAAGAACCATGAACATTCTAAAGATTTACTACTGAACTGATTTTAGGATTGTTTAAAAATACCAATCGTTATATACATCATAAATAATTATGTTCCTCTACCTTTATTCAGATCTTCAAGAAGAAACAAATTTATTAGTGCTGTAGGTAATAATGCAGCAATTCTTTGCCCTAGGCTTGTACTACTTATCATAGGAATAAACCTTGCCAAGAAGGAATACTTTAAATTTAAAATAACAATAACAATAATAATAATAACAATAATAACTAAACTAATTAATGCCTTAGACATAAAAAATACACTATTGTTGGAATAGGACATCCCACTGGAAGAAAGGAAATATTCTATAACAAAAATAAAGTATTATGCCTTGATGCACCAACCTACCTCATTTTTTGTTTGATACCACTTTCCATTTGTATAGAATTTTCAACTGAGAATTTTTCTGATCAACATTCTTATTTTCTCTTTATAGTATACTTTCTAGGTTCTGATTAAAGCTAATAACAATTCTGTGTATTCAATTTTTCAGTATTTTAAGTTAGAGTTACAGAAAATATGGAAACATTCAAACACAATAAAAATATGTAACTGAATTCAAATAATATGATTAGAGGGAATTAATTACTTACATCAAGTATGCCTGATCTATACTGTCATTCCCACTTGACATCTAATTAAGTAGTCTAAGTGACTTTTTCAGATTAAGGCATTTGGTTAGTGGTAGGGTGAAAATCAGATCTCCAGATTCTCAAAGTTATTATCTTTTAGATCAGTAAAAAAGAAATGCTTTGTTTTATATAGGGAATCTTCAGTGTCAACTTTTTAAATTCTGATTACTAAAAGTGTTCACATCTATTTAAAATACTTCTTCAGAATCATATATTCTATGTTTTCTAAATATTAACTAGGAAAATGTTCATAGCCTCAAAAATATTGAAACTCTATAGACTTTGTTTCATAAAAGTTCATATATATATATTTACAAAAGAAGAATAAAATTTAAATGTCAATCAACATAGATTTGTTTTCTTAGATGATTTAAATGTAAAAGTAAATTTATTAAATATGAACACCTTCTCACAATGCATGTGGATATATCACCTGGCTTCAGAATATCTATTCATATATCATTTTTGCACCAAGACAATCTAATATGCTTGTAACAATCCTTCTTGCAATACTTGAACTTGCTATATTGCAAAGTGGTAGACATTTCTAATGTCTCTAGAAGCTTAATTTCCTCCTAACTTGGGGAGAAAAGAAGCTATTTCAAGAGTAGAAGTGGAGAGTAGAATTTTTGGTCAGAGTAATACAATTTCCGTGAAGAACACATAGATTAACCCCTACTTTATTTTTGGATTATGAAAAGTTAGTCTAATTAGAAACACAAATCCAGTATATATTAATATAGACACAGCTTTTATGGTTACAAAACACTGAAAGTAAAATGAGTGCTCACCATTTGTTGCCTGATCTAACAAGCTATTGGGACATGAAATGGCATATTCTTATCCAATATGAGGAATTCAGAGAAACAAGACAGAGATCATATGTACTGATGCAGAGTGAACTGATGAACTGAGTAGAATAAGTAAAAACAAGTATATATATTCACATACACACATACATAATTAGAGATAGTAAAAATTACAGAAAGCAATATATATATATATAAATATATACATATATGCCATAGCATATATGTATATATACTATCTATAATTATGTTGGTAAAAAAGTGATGAATAGAAAGTTGAACTCTGGAATAATGATTTTCTTATTTGCTTAGGCAAGTCAAGTAACCTTTTTAAGATTCTATTTTCTTCATCTTTGAAAAGAGAAGGCTGATAACTTCTTGATTTTCTCATGGTTCTAGATTTATAGTCTTACTTGGTATTCTGAATGAAAGCTTTTTTTGTTATTATCAGGCACCTGCCAATAAACATTTCAAATGGAAACCTTCACAGGCATTCTGTGAGAGCACCATAAAATGTAAAGTTAGAAAACTATACTAATCCCTATTCCAGTTTAAAATAGATTGTTATAATTTAGACTATGTAAATGAATAATGGACAATACTGATGCTATAGTAAATTTCTTCAAAGGAAGAAACTAGCACTGTCTAAATTTAAAGACATTTTCATCATTTGAGACATGAGAACTATCAACAGTTTTATTATAAAATAATTAGTCCTGACAGTTTTGTGTAGTAGACAGCATTGGAAGAATCACCAGAAAATACCTTGATTATAATTTTCGTAATTTTGAATTATTATATTTTCAAATTATTTAACATATTTATTTGTTCACCAACTGAACTCTTATGTTTTACTTCACCACCATCACCACCATTGAAAACCATCTCTCCTACTTTCCCTGCTTTTCACTGTGTGTGTGTGTGTGTGTGTGTGTGTGTGTGTGTGTGTGTGGTCTTCCTCAATAGTCTGTGAGCTCATTCAGGTCAGGAAATGCTTTTCTTTATGATCATGACAGTGCCTGAAACATAATAGGTACTTAATAAATATTTATTGCAATGTATTAGATGGCATTGTAAATAATTTTATTTCTAAAGCTGTGGGAACAGATACCAGAAAGTGAAAAGGCTATTGTTGTTTATGTTGCTTTCTAATCAATATTGGAATAAAGTTATTCAAAGTAATTTGTATCAGTCATGCATATAATCTTAAAGTAAAAAATCAAAGATCTACTACAAAAAGTTGGATTGAGGGAGAGAAATAGTAGCAAATTTCTTTAGTAATTCAAATAAGTCACTTGATTCTCACAAAGTATTTGAACACTGCTGAGTCAATTGTATCCATTTTGTTTGTGAACTTCCTATAGGAAATTTACAAGGCATAGAATTATGATTTCCATTCTGGGATTTTAACTGATACTTGATTCAACCTCATTAAAGTCTCAAGAAACTAAATTTAAACGAATGAAGAATCAAAGTAACAACCCTCTCTTAATGAGTAAAGGAAGCCAATAACCCATTAAGCCAGTATAATTTTTTGATATTTTAAGTTGACAAGTCAATAAACATGTGTTAAATGCTTATTATTTAGAAAACACTGTCCTCAGCATCAGAAATGAAAATACATGCAGAAAGACAATACATTCCTTCAAGGAACTTATATTCTAATGGGAAGAAAGATATAAAAGAGACAAAAATCTAGCATATATTATTTCTGCTTTTATATTTCTTCCAACATAATTATTCCCTAAACATTGAGAAAATCTTTCTGATATACACATATATAAGATAAGTATAGTATATGTGTCTATTTAAATACAGAGATAAGTTCTCCATACAACCCCTGTTAGGTCAAAATTGCTCACATTACATTTAATATTTCTACCACCTAAGTTCTAAAAACAGTCCCCACAATTCCTTACCAATTTATCACAGTAGGATAGCCTTGGAAAATAAGTGGTAATAATGAAAATAATACTGTGCTAACACAAAATATTGGCATATCTAACAATTCATCCTTCTTATGTACAATAAAATATTTCTTTAATATTAAGAAAAATTGACTACACAAAGGCAACTATCGATAATATGTAAGTCTTGATTTATCACACATGTTTAAACCAGTGGAAATGCACATTGGATATGGGGGTGGGGCAAAGGAGAGTGAAGGGGAAAGTAAAAACAAGAATCATGTAACCATGGAAACTTTTTCTAAAAAATAAAATATTATTAAGAAATGAAGAAAAGAAAAATTAATATTAGAGTTATGGATGCCTGTGGGAGTTAGGGAATTTGCTTTTTGTAATTAAAAGAAATATTGAGATAGATAACAAATTCCCAAGTTGAAATATGAACTTTCATTAAAACACTTGTGCTAACATTCAGGATTTATGAAAAACAGTACCAATCATAAATGATTTTTGCTTGACGTCAATGCTGTTTGAGGGAAATGAGGCAGTGAGAGACACAAACCTTCATTATTAAGTTCAAAGTTCATAATGTTCTCTAAATCTCTCTCTAAGAAGAATCTCTGGTTGCTAGATCTGTGTTGTACTCTGTTATTAATAAAATTATTTGTTGATGTTGGTTTTCCAGATTTATATTTTTATTAGAGTACTATAAAGCAGGTAATTTTTGATAAAAATACTATCTCCAGCAATAAAGAACAAAATTGTCTTACAAGCCCTTCTATTCCAATATCAAAAATGATGGAGTTAGGAAGGAACACCCTGAGGTCTCCCAAATGTACCTCTGAATAACCACAAAAAATGCCTTAAATAAATTCAGAAATAGTCAGAAACAGGAAAACTTTGTACTCAGGAATAGGAATATTATGGAATGATCAACTGTGATAGACTTAGCTATTTCAGGAATATAATGACTCAGATAAATTATGAGGGACTTGTGACAAAGAATGCTGTGTTCCTTGTTAAGAGAGTTTTTATTAATTTCTCATTTTCATATTTAAGAGGAAAAGGAGCAGTAATATTTTTTGGTAAGAGACCCCCTGCTATGCAGGTTGTCAGGGGCAGAAAAGCAGAAATAATAAATTTACCCTTTCAAGACTATATTGAAGTAATTTTCTTTCAATAAAGCACTGTAGAAAGATGAAAAATTAATTGGAAACCAAACAATTTAAAAATAAAGAATGAATTGATTAAAAAACAAATAAAATCAGTAATTTCATTAAAGAGAATGACAAAGAGACAATATATCCATATTTATGGGATAAAGAAATACTTATGGGAAATTGTATGTCTTTAAATGTTTACATCAGTAAAATAGAGAAATAACAAATCAATGAATTGGACACAAAAGAAAAAAATGAGAAAAATCACAAATAAAAAAAATCTCAAATGACAATTAACAAATTCTTAAAATGAAAAGAAATAAAGTTGAAATTGAGAAAAACATTAATCTAATAAATTTCAAGGAGATGGTTCATTTAAAAAAACATTAAAAATATGTAAACTATTGCTTAACTTGATTAAAAATAAGAAATAAAACCAAACTACCTGTACCAAAAATAAAAAGGGTGAATTACTAGTAATGAAGAGCAAATTAAAACAAATATTAGGCATTATTTTGCCCAATTGTATGCCAATAAACCTGACAATCTAAGTAAAAATAGATGAAAATTTTAAAAAATATAAAAATTCAAAGATTAACAAAAGAGGAAATACAATACTTAAATCATGCCATCCTAGAAAAAGAAATTGAATAATCTATCAATGAATTCCTTAAGGAAAAATCCCCAGGTGTATTATATGGATTCACAAGTGAATTTCATCATTTTTTTTTCATTTTTTTCAATTGAGGCAGAAAATTGCAAAAGAAAGAGAGGGAACAGAATATGAATTTTTGTAGATAATTATAGTCTATGGTAGGTAGTGATGAGGATGATTTAAAAAAAATTAGACAAAGTATTCCAGGAAAATCAGTGGAATATGAGAAAACAGCTTGGAGAAATACTAAAAGATGAAAAAGTAGTATCTGAAAGCTTGAGATGTTTTTAAAAAATAATAGAGAGCATAGTAATAAATGCAACTTTCCTTAAAATTATAGGCAGCATATATCTAAAACCATTACCAAGTATTACCTGTAATGGGGAAGATAGAAGCCATCCCAGTGAGATCAGGGGCAAAGCAAGCATTACCATTATCATCACTATTACCGTTATTATCACTATTATTCCATTGCACTAAAAATGCTAGTGATTGAAACAAGATAAGAAAAAAATTGAAGTAATTAAAATATGCAATGGGGAAATAAAGCTACCTCTCTTTGCAGATGATATGATCTTATACTTGATGCCAGTTTTTGTTACTCCTGTTACACTTCCAGAAGAGAGAGATGGCTATCATTTCTTAAATCCAAATAAGTTTGATTTTAGGTAAAGGGTAAAAGGTGACTAGAGTATATATTTATACATAAAATTCAAATGATGTAAGATAAAGGGAAATATTATTTTATCTTTGCAATAGAATTTGGAATTTTAAGATTACTTTACTTCTGAAAATATCAATATCCTTTATAGGTTTCACTGAATTCATCTATCATTGGCCATGAGCAGACATTAATCAATTTCTTTATAAATAAAATGCATTGGGACACAATGGTAAACATGTCTAATTTCAATTACCAAGGAGTGAATTTATGGAGCAAAATAATAACCTGTAAAAAGCGACGTCTCAGAACAAACCAAACTAATTGGAGTATGGCAATCCTGAATTAGAGAAGGGTCTGCTGTAAAATATTGTAATGAAATGCAAATGTACACAGTTAGATCAAAGTAAGCCACGAATGTATTGGCAGGTAGAATTGCCTTTTTCCAGGAATCCGTGAATAATGAGACTGAAATAATCAAATCAGTGGTTTGCTTGTGAATGTGTTCCTCTAAATTATGTCCGTGCTCCCCTCCTTATAATCAAATTTACAGTAATTTTTACACTATTTACAAATTTATACCATTTAACCAACAAGCATTTATTAAGCAATTACTATTGTCAGGAACTATAGTGGATATTAGAAACATAAAGGAAAAAATGAAAAAATTCACCCCCCAAAAAAACTTACATTCTATGTAGGTGGACAATGTGTACTGATACTATTAATAAGTGAAAATATATATGCAAAATAAATAGAAAGAAGTTTGGTAAACAGGAAGCATTAGTATATGTATTTTCCCATATGGGAAGTGACATTTGAGTAGAGTTCTAAAGAAAACTCGAGATTCAAAAAGGCAGAAGTGAGAAAAGAAGTTCATTCTGGGAATAGCTGGAAACCTCTTTAGTAGTCAGAGCTTGAAATTTTTTTTAGACAATTATCATGAGTTTTCACAATGAAATTACCTTTCAGACACTTACCACTCCAGACAATTACCTTGGGTCACAGAAAAAATCTCTAGATTACTGAATGTTATTATTATTGTTGTTGTTGTTGTTGTTGTTACAAAACTTTCTATTCGTACTGTTTTGTAAAAAAAAATTCATTTATTTAGAACACGTAATCCACTTCGTTCCTTCTTTCTGCTTTCCTTCAGGTGTTAGTGTCTAGTTCTTGTGTGTCAGTAATCTAATTACTAAACCCAGAGACATTACCTATGCATAAGAACCAAATCTGTTTCAAGGCACCAAAATTTATTGAGCCACTTGCTCCATTTTTTTCCTACCTTTGTGGCAACCTGATCATATAAGGCATCATCAGGAAGAGAGATATACGTATATAAATTATATCTTTCACGTTTGCAATTTTCATTTTATTCTCTGAAGGTACAATTCACAAATTATTCTTCAAGTATTAAATCTATATAGCTTATTATAATATTCTCTTAGTTTTATTCATTTCAGTGTTCAATATCTTGTGTAGTTTATTCCAAGTTTGTTTTTGTTTTTGTTTTTTTTTTTAAACCCTTGTACTTCGGTGTATTTTCTCATGGGTGGAAGAGTGGTAAGGGTGGGCAATGGGGGTCAAGTGACTTGCCCAGGCTCACACAGCTGGAAGTGGCTGAGGCTGGGTTTGAACCTAGGACCTCCTGTCTCTAGGCCTGACTCTCACTCCACTGAGCTACCCAGCTGCCCCCATTATTCCAAGTTTTTTTAATCAATTATTTATTATTTTTTAGAAAAAATTTTCCACGGTTATATGATTCATGTTCTTGCTTTCCCCCCACCCCCTGTAGCTAACACACACTTCCAGTGGTTTCTTCATGTGTCAATGATGAAGACCTATTTCCATATTATTAATAGTTGTACTAGGGTAGTCATTTAGAGTTTACATCCCAAATCATGTCCATATCAACCCATGTGTTCAAGCAGTTGTTTTTCTTCTGTATTTCCACTCCTGTAATTCTTCCTCTGAATGTGGGTAGTGTTCTTTTCTGGGAAGATGGTGGCTTAGACGGAGCAGAATAGGAATCTATCTTCCAAATCATTCCAAGTTTTTTAAAATTAATCGTATCATTATATTTTTATGGCTCAGTAGTATTCCATCACAATCATATTCCACAATTTGTTTAGACATTCTCCAGTTGATGGGTATCCACTTAATTTTCAATTCTGCCTCCATAAAGAGGGCTGCAATAAATATTTTGGAAAATACAAGTTCTTTTCCATTTTCCCTTATCTCTTTTGAAAATAGACCTAGCAATGGAATTATTGAGTATACAGATATATGCAGTTTTGTAATTCTCTGGGCATAATTCTAAATTACTCTCCAAAAAGGTTGGATCAGTTCACAGTACCACCAATAGTATATTAGTGTCCCCATTTTTTTAACATCCCCAGAAAGGGTGTATTAGGGTCCCTATTTTTCACTATTCCCTCCAATTTTTGCTATTTTGCCCTTTTGCCATTTTTGCTCATCTGAAGGGTATGGAACATGTCAGAATTATTTTAGTTTGCATTTATCTATTCACGAATTATTAGGATTATTTTTCGTATACTCATCTATGACTTTGGTTTCTTCATTTGAAATTTGTTGGTTTCCATCTTTTGCCCATTTGTCAGTTGAGGGATGGTTCTTCTTCTTGTAAAATTAACAATTATTTCCTTTATGTTAATTCCAACATTCTTAGGGTGTGGGTAATGGTGCCTCAGGCTTAGGATTTTTTTGTTTCTTAATTCCTAGGTCCTATTTATTTCTTCTAATTTCTATAATCTAGGTTCAAGTATACTCTCTGCCCTCCTCCTCACCCTCAAGCCCCAATCTGGAGTTGACTTCAAATGCTCAAGCCAGAGCCCACAAATAGTCCTGCCACTGCAAGCAGATAGCTCACTTACCCACTGTGATGACAGCAAAAAAAACCTTTTTTTTTTCTTTTAGTAAGCAGTCTATCCATAGCTATGAATGAATGAGGATCTCCATAACCAAGGCTGTACGGTCTGTGATTGATTATATGGAGTTATTTTTTTATTGTTTGTCAGGTGTATAGGAAAAAAAAAGTTATTTCATGCATTTCCACCATCTTCCCAAGTTGATATCTTAACGTAAATGTCCTTTAAATGTCATTAACATAAATATCTCTATCAGATCATCTCTCATGGAGAAATGAACAGTTTCTTCAACAGAGTCAGTGTTGGATTACCTGCTCTCACATATGGCTGAATTGAGGGTTTTGAATAAGTAAATTCAGAGTTTCTATACAGTGAACCAAAATTTCTATTTATTATTTTGCCTATACCTATGCCAGAACTTTCTACTTCCTTTCTTCTTCCTCTCCCTCTTTTTAACCTTTCTACATCTTTCTTTCTAAATTGCTCCTCTTTCCTTTTGTCTTCCTCTTCCTCCTCCTCCCCTTTCCTCATCTACTTAGTTTCCCACCCTCATTCTCTTCCCTATCCCTCCTTTTCACAGGAAACGTAGAGTACTAATGTATGTCCCTGATTTTTAAAAAAAATCCCTAATAGTGTCTTTTATTTGTCACATAAAAAGTGCCTGGAAAACACTCAAAACTGTTACTAGAAGTTCTGCTAATTCTTTGGCTATATAAAACAGCCTGCAGTCCAAACCTTTATTACTCTTTGTATTTTGAAATAGTTTGCCAGACCCAGCCATGGTCTCAGTGTTTTATTTTTCTTAACATTGCTGACATAAATTAATTCATCCAAACTGATGAAATCAAAACGTAATCCAGTTCTGGGTAAGTTGTATGTCTAGATGAATAAAAAGTATAATCCCCTGTAGATGGATTTCTCCAACTCTCTTTGTGAATGTATTCTACCGTGTTCAGATATTTGCAGACTAAAATCAGTGTCCCTGATCCCTAAAAATTATAACAATGAAAGGATTTATCCATCATTGCTTTCATGACTCTATTAAATTATTCCTTTCAATACTCCAACTTATGTAATATTTTTTCAAAGCTTCTTGGGGGAAAAAGGGTATATAGAAGTCTTTTTCTGGGGCTACATGTTCACCATTACTTTAACTTCTGGTGGTTAAGAGGAAAGCAAAAATTCATTAAGTATATTTATTGCATCAAGTAGATTATTTCTAGGTATCATCAAGAAATTCACCTAGGATTTTCAAGACTAATTTCAAAAATATTTTCATTAACCTAATCCTAGAAATATGTAGTTAGTAGCCCAAATTATTATTACAGGTGATAATTCTATTTGGATTAGTAATCAGCACTTTCTTTACCTTACAGTGTAAGCAGCTAGTATGAACAAAGTTTGTTAAACTATGTTTGGGAATGATATCCTCCTTAAAATGAATAAGAGACATATTTGACATATAGTATATTGCTATAATCCAGATTTTTAAAATGTGTGATTCCATTAAGAGATTTGACCAATTAGTCCTCAAGCAGTTTTTTGCAAAATTTTTAATCATGGAATCTCATTATATCTTTCCTTTGGAAATTTTTTTTTATATTTTAACCCTTTTTCCTTGATTAATTGTACTATTCTAGTTTGATGAGCATCTATTGAATTTTTCAGATATTCTCATAATAAACCCATTGATTATATAGGATAAGTCATATTTTCAGAAATAAAAATATTAGAAACTAGAGCTCAAAAGCTGAAGTGTAATTAAAATTAAAATTTCTTTTTCCTTTATATGGTCACCATTTAACCCCATAAAACCTTTCTGATTATGCCTAACCAGTTATCTAAGGAATATTTCAGATAATATTCAGCCTCAGAAAATACAGAACGATATAGCAATTATCCTAAGGGTGAGAGTCCTAGCTTTGATTTAAAAAAATTAATTTAATTTTTATTAGCATTTCTCTTATCTCTATGAGGTACATTGGGGATACAATATGTTCTTTTGGTAAAATGAACAATCACAAGAGGGAAACTCTAGTGGTTCTTAACTTTTACAGCCATCAGATCTACTGCTATCTTTTTTATCTTCCCATCTTTTTTCAATCTTTCTTTTTCTATATTCTGAAATACATTGACATGCTCATTTTGTTATTGCAAATATCCCATGAGCTTTTCTGCTTGTAATATTTTGGCTTTAATTTTTGTATCTAGAAACATTGCCATAATGTCCCGTGGGCATGCAGTGAACATTGATGATTAAAGCATTTCTCTTTTTCTTCTTTTTTATCTCTCTTCAGTTGAGCTGAGGAGCAGAAGGAATTTGGTTCTCTCTTCCTGGTACACAGTGAAGGAAAGATTACGTCTAGATGGACAGTGGGTCACTAGGGTAGAGAAAAATGTCTCTTTTAGTCTCACACCTCATTTTACTTTGAATTCAGAATAGTAGGAAAAATAATTCTTCTCTGAGCAATGGCAGGTAAAAGTATTGCTTTGTTTGTTTAGCAGGCAGAAACATCTTTCTCTACCTTCTCTTAAAATTATCTATTTATATAGGATGGGGTACCTTCATAAGAATAAAAACATTTAAACTGAAAGGACATTAAAGATCATCTAGTCTAATTTAATCCATTTTATAGATGAGCAAACTAAATCTGAGAGGCTTTAATGTCTTGCTCAAGGTGATATAGGTATGGGACATTTTTATGGCCAAAATATTAGTTGCTACTTCCAAAAGGACCAGCGTTGAGAATAAGGAGAGATCTTGGATTTTATCCTGCCTCTGGTTGTTACTAGCTATGTTATCTTGAGCAAGTCTTTAACAGTTTTTTAGCCTCTGTTTCCTTATCTGTAAAATGGATATAATAAAATTGAAATATTCACTTCATTGTGATGCTATGGGCATCAATTGACTTAAACTATGTAAAATTCCTTTTAAGGGAATTAGAAGACAGAATCAAGGCAAAAAACCCTGAAATATGAAAAACCCTTGAGCAACAGATTTATTCTTATTTTTCATCTATTAAAAATAGAAAGTTGAAAAGTATTAAAAAGTAGAAAAGTTTGAAAAGTCGTAGCATATGTGATTTATCCTTTATGAAAATTTTGTAGGTAAACATTGAGAAGAATCTCACAGATCTCACATGTACGACTATGATCAACATTACTAGAGAGTTTACTGATACATCAATGAGACTGTGTAATCATTAAAACAGAGATGCCTTAGATGCTTTCCCAATGACTGATTCAGGGGTTGTACTGGAGTGCAGGTAGCCAAAAGAGCTGAATAAGGATAACTGTGAAAGCCAAAAATGAACTTCAACTTTCTGTGTGGTAGTCTATTGGGAACAAAAAACTAATTAAGAGACATTAGAGGGTCCCTCTCACACACAAAATCGAATGTCTCATGTTTCTTTGTTCATAGCCCATGTTACTGTGTTCCTGGCCTCAGTCATCACAATGTAAGACTAAAAATAACCTATCTAGGTTCTGTAAATCCTTCCACCTCCTTGGAGATACCCTTTTGTGAGTGCCAATGTTTGATTTTTCTGCTAGTAGGAACATATAGATTATAAGAGAAAAAATGTAACTGTAATCTTAAACAACTTAATATCTAAACACTCAATTTTTTTAGAATCTGTTGTCATTCCTCAGTCTATAAGCTCTCCACATTGTTTAGGTCCTTACACATTTAGGTCCCTATTGACAGTACTCTAACTTACAAGATTGATTCATACCCTTTAGAAAACACATAAAAATCATGGTGTTAGGATCAAAAAATGCCTTATTTATTAGGTCTTTGTTGCCTTTTTAGTCTTTTGTCCTCATTCCTTTTATCATGATGTTATCCATGATTATCGACTTTTTTGTGATATTTGAACCATACTTGTGTCACAATCCTGAAGTTTTGTGGATTTTTGAGTCCTCTTTCCCTACCCTTTACTCCCTTCTAATGAACTGTCCTACACTTCATGTCTGTGATTGCACTAATACTTGTGACTATAATCTATTCTCTGACCATCTGCCCAGATTTTCACTCTACATTACCTGAATCTAATTAGCACAGTATTATGGGTCACCTAATCCTTCTCTTGATCAGACATTCTCATTCATAGGTATTCATATGGATAAAAATCCCCCATCCAAGTGCCAATACCAGTGGTGTGGTTCTGACTTACATCTACACCAAGAAAAAAGTCCATGAAGGACAAATGTCTGAATATACAACTTACCCTATCCAGCTCCCACATTTATGACTGAAGTACAATAGGGGATAACACTCTAATTAAAGGGCCCCTGATCTGAATAGTTTTAAGGCCAATAAGAGCAAGGCCAAAATTAGCTTCCCTGATCTGACTACTGACTTCTCTGACTTCTTTCAAGTCTCATCTAAAATTCTACCTTCTATAGAAAGCCTTCTCTAATCTCTTTTAAGTCTAGTGCATTATCTCCCAATTCATCTTGCATAAAGCTTGCTTTGTATATATTTGTTTGCATGTCTCCACAATTATTTGGTAAGCTCCTTGAGGGCAAGGACTGTTTTTTTGTCTTTTTCCTATTTCGATGCTTAACACGGTGCCTGGCACTTAGTAGGCACCTTAATAAATGTTGATAGATTGATAGAAAGATGGATAAATGTTATGTTAATTGAAAGATCATAGAGACAGTCTTCAATTCATTTTTTCCCTCAGGAAAAGCTAGGAAGGAATATCACTGAAGAGATTGCATAATACAGGAGCATATTACTTTCTGTGTGTGAATATTATCTTATTTCAACTCCCTAACAAGTCTATTTTTTTTCTATTTAATGGTAAGAAAACCTAAAAGAGATTATTAGTCCAGATGCTGCCTAACTAACCCTCATGATATTTTTGGTTAAGGCTTAGCACTTGGGGAGAAGATTAGTTTTTTTTGTTTGTTTTGTTTTGTTGTTGTTTATTTTATTTTTTGTAATCATGAGGCAAGAGAAATAATAAATTATGTACTTCTCTCTAATATTTATGATATGATTTAGGAACATTTATACTTCTTTAGTGTTTGAAATTCATGATGATATATTTCATATAATACAAATATATATACATATATATGTACACACATGTGTGTATTTCAGACACTACAGAAGCATAAAGTTTAATAAGTAGTACATGTGACCCAAGTAACAAGTTGCTATTTTTGCCCTTGAGGTTTGAGCATGAGTTAAGACAGATGCTTGAGCATATGGGCCTTAAGGCAATGACTACCCTTGGGATATAATTTTATGGGTATTTGGTATGAAGATTAGGAAAGTAGATAGATAATATTCAGTTCACATTCATTCCAGTGGGTAGAGGCAGTGTAAGTGCTCCAATATCTATGATGCACTGAAGATGCCAAGTCCTGTGGCTCATAGCCATAAGTTGTTTCCTACTTGTGTGCCTGATTGTGTTCCTACTTAATAAAAATTGAAAATGTTCAGCTTTTATGTGTGATAAAAGCTTATGATCAATGTGTTTTTCTTCTCCTCTGATGGGAAGATCTTTTACATCTAGGTTACCAGATGGACCCAAATCTAATTTCAAGTTAAACTCTGTTAGGGGAAGGGTCCATAAGAGACAACTCAGAAATAATTGCTGTTTGATGTGTTTACTATTTAAAAAATAAATAAAATGGGCAAAGAATCAAGTTTGAAATAATAAAAACCTATCATTTTATCCTCGAAAAAGGTATGGGAATTTTTCTACTTTGGGAAAATAAATTATTACTCATTTATATAAATTATTTAAGTAAAATCCCAGGGAATAGGCATGAGATGGTATAAAGAGAAATAGCTGCTGGACAATTTCCTTTCAAAAAATGTAAAACTCGATAGTAACTGGAAATCATATGGGAGGAGTATGTTAGAACTAAATAAGTTATATGGCAACATGTTTTTTAACTCTTCCTTTCTTAATAACAGCTCTAAGATGGAAGGACAAGTATTAGGCAAACAATGCTATGTGACCAGGGTCACACATATAGGAAGTATCTGAAGTCAGATTTGAACCCAGTATTTCAGGACTAATTGGGAATCTCAACCACTGTGCCACATATTTGCCCTCAGCAATGTGTTCTTAAACCATTTTGTTTAACAAATAAGCTGTGTGCCTTTCAATTACCTCCCTCAATTAGATAGGATAGACATTATTGAATGAGGTAATTTTCATGTTTTGAACATACAAATGAGCCAAGAAATAATCTGATATGATAGAAAGCTGGTCTGGAAGCCAGAAAGAGTAGGATTCAAGTAGTGCCCCTGACACATATTGGCAATGTGACCATGGAGATTTCACCTTTTAGATCTCTTGGAAATTCTTTAAGACAGTTGTAATTTGCAGTGAAGGTGCCAACTTATATTGACAAAAAAAGTTTTCTGATCTAGAATTTCTTTATACTAGTGAATCCGCAAGTCTAATTCCTATTTATCTATGCACTAATAAGTGTAAGTAGTGCAAAACTCAGGCATGATTGTTAAAAAGGATAGCTGTGTTCCAAGGAAAAAAGGCTAATGAAACACTTAAACAAGATTCCACACTGCCTCAATGAATGTTTGGGTATTAGAATTCATTCACCTTGGGCATTTTACTGGACCAATAAAACAGAGCTAATGGCAAAAGTGAGTGCTGTGAAAAAAAAGGTTAACAAGGATGATGGAATCTTCTGTAAGAGGTAGTTTAGTTTTAGAAGTTCTGTCATTTTAAAAAACATTGAACATTCTTATCAATTAAGGTGTTCAACTGTTTATGGAATGTTGCTTAATATTTTGAGGGAATATACACCATCATCAGGATCATAACAATTCCCATTTTTTCCAATAAAAGACGCCTTGGATGGTCCTATATTTTCAATATTTTCTCTATTTCTTAATCCTTGATAATAGAGCATATCTGAAATAGACTCTGTTTAAAATGAATACATAAACTAACACAACAGAAGCATGTACATTAATGATCATATTTTTGTCATAATTATATTTCAACATGCTCTTATTAAAATATTCTAATTATAAAAGTTTTACTTTGTATTGTTAGAAATTAAAGGCTGCAAGGTATATTTTTCATTTGGTCTTATTCCTAGGATACTCCATTTCAATCAAGAGAAGTCTTCACATACTTGGGATAGATACTTCTCTAACTCTGTATTGGTTTGGGGATACTTGGGTTACTTTCAACCTGTTTGAGACCATCTGCTTAGATGGCGTGTGGCCACTACACATGATACAGCTTTTTGTACCTATAGGTAAGAATTGAGTGCCAGATGGACCCCAAAAGTAGATGAGTAGTAGATGATGTCTCAGGAAGTTCTCACACCAGAGGGGTCATTCCTTGAACACCCTCATACCCCAATGCAAACAATTCATTCTAAAGGTCATGAAAGTAGATAACACGGGCACTATGAAGTGCTTAGAGCTTGGTCAGACATTGAAGATGCCAAAGCCCTGCAGCCCAGTCCACCATCATTTATCCTGACTTTTGTCTTGTCAATGAACTTCAATGCCTGCAACTGTGACTCACTTCATCCAATTTGTGCAGAATTCAAAACATTATCCTGCAATGTTTTAGTCCATTTGAAAATCAAATAACAAATAATACTTCCTAGAACACTTTACTATGCATCATATTGCTTTTCTAAGACATATCAACCATAGTAATTTAGCCAAAGATAAAAAAAATAGATGAAGTAAAGTATTTCTAATAATGGTCCTTTTATTCAACCCCCTTATGTCACCATAGTATTGATATTACTGTTCTATATGGCAAAAGATGGTACAAGAAACATTCAAGTGTAAAAAGTGAGAAAGAGCTCCTCTCTACTGATTTATGTGGTCATTGTTTGTTACTTTGAAGGAACATAATTTTTTCTGAGATGACCTAAGTCAAAATATTTCATATTTGTTATAGAAGAAGCTCTAAAACATTAAATCTCTGCTTTCTCACAATAGTAGGGATCATCATTCAATGCAACTCATATAATACATTTTAAATGAATATATGGCCTTAACATTAAAGATCATGCTGTAAAAAATATGTAAGGCAATTATGCCATTCATAGCTATTCGTAGAAGATATAATCTTAACTAAACAAACTATAAGTCCAATCACAATAGATTACAACCTTTGATCTGTGTGAAATTGAAGAGCTGTTTAAAATACTAATGCATCTATGATAACAACATAAATAGTTGGAGAGAAAAAAATTCTTCATTTAAATTTCTAAGATAAAAATTTGGCACTCAAAATAAGTAAAATACTAAAAGAAATACATAATCAAAACCCACATCTCAAAAGATATGTGGTCAAAATAGATAAACAATCATTTGTAAAAAGATTTGCTAGGAATTAACAAAAAAAACTATATGAAAGAGTATCAAAAATCACTAATATTGGTTCCGGGTTAAGATGGCGGCAGAGTAAGAAGCAGCTCTTAACCTCTCCTGACCGAAACACACAAAACTCCTCAAGGGGACATAAAAACAAGTCCAGACGAATGGAGGAACTCCACAACAGGGCACAGCATGGAAGGTACGTGGAATTGAGACATTTCCAGGCTATAAAGGGCTCTCACTAAATCACGGACTGAGCAACCGCCCCACCCCCACCCCTCCACACACAAGATCTAGAGCTCTGAAGCCAGCTAAAAAGAAATAGAGCAAGTTTGGGGCACCCATCGAGTCATTGGCAGCTCTGAGGCCTGTTCCTGAGAGCAGCAAGATTTAAGACCCCAGTAAGCCAAAGAACGCAAGTGAAATCTGAGCGCCAGAGCAGAGAGTGGACGCTGGGCGCAGAGCGCAGGCTGAGCAGAGCACAGGCACGGGCAGAGGCGTGGGTGGAGACAGACATAGCCAGGAACTAAAGCTCTGAAAACCTGAGTGGGGAACCAGTGCAGACAGGTATGCAACTATGGAAGCAGCGCCATGAGACGTGTAAAGGAACCTCCTGAAGAGGATCAAGTAAGGGGGTCCACCAGGGGGCTTGACCTTGGAAAAAACCAGAACTCAGACCTCAGGAGCCAATAAACCACGGACAGACACTGAGCGAGAGGATAAACCTGAGAAGCTGCTGGGCTAATGATGGCTACCCAGACTCAGGAAACTCAGAAGAGAAAGAATAACAACAAGAAAAAGAAGCCTTTAACACTCGACAACTTTTACACAGAGAAAATCCAGACAACCGAGCAAACAGAGGAGGAGAACAAACAAGCATCCGGACCCTCCTCAAATAAGGAAAACTCCTCACAAGCTATGGAAGAGTTCAAAACTGAGATTTTGAGGAAAATGGAAGAGATCTGGCAAGAAAATAACTGTTTAAAAGGTAAAATCTTGCAATTGAACACCAGAAATGACCAGATTGAAAAGGAATACCAGAAGATTATGGCCGAAAACCAGAAGATTATGGCCGAAAACCAGAAGATCATGGCCAAAAACCAGAAGATTATAGCCAAAAATCAGTCCCTAAAGGCTAGAATTGAGCAATTGGAAGGTAATGATCTCTCAAGACAACAAGAACAAATAAAACAAAGTCAAAAGACTGAAAAAATAGAAGGAAACATGAAATATCTCAATGAGAGAGTGACAGACCAAGAAAACTGGTCTAGAAGAGACAATTTGAGAATAATTGGTCTTCCAGAAAAACCAGAAATTAATAGAAACCTGGACTCTGTGCTAAAAGAAATTATTCAGCAAAATTGCCCTGAAGTCCTACAAGAGGGCAATATAGACATTGAAAGGATTCATAGAACACCCACTACATTCGACCCAGAGAAGAAATCGGTTAGAAATTTAATTGCCAAATTCAAAAGCTTTCAAGCAAAAGAAAAAATCTTACAAGAAGCCAGAAAGAGACAATTCAAATATCAAGGAGCACCAATCAGGATCACACAGGATCTGGCAGCCTCCACGCTAAAAGACCGTAAGGCTTGGAATACAATATTCAGAAAGGCAAGAGAGCTGGGCCTGCAACCAAGGATCAACTACCCATCAAAATTGACTATATATTTCCAAGGGAAAATATGGGCATTCAACAAAATTGAAGAATTCCAGGTATTTGCACAGAAAAGACCAGGGCTAAATGGAAAGTTTGATATCGAACCACAAAAATCGAGAGAAACCTGAAAAGGTAAATAAGATACAGAGGGAAAAGAAAGAAAACTTATAATTTTTAAATTTGCCTTTTTAAGGGCCTCAGTGAGATCTAATTATCTGTATTCCTATGTAGAGAAATGTTATGTATAATTCTCTGTAGTGAACTCTATTCACTATTATAATATTCACTATTATAGTAATCAGAAGAATAATTCACAGGGTGAGGGTGGAACACTAAATAATCTAAGATGGCGTGGGGGATAGGAAAGAGGGGGTAAATAGCAGGGGACACCAAGAGAAACTTGAGTGAAT
>NC_058130.1:577712717-577730758 GCF_016433145.1 Gracilinanus agilis
CATTATTCCCTCTTTGACCCAGTTCTTCTTGCATTGCTTTCATTTCTCTGCACCATTTTTCCTCTGCCTTTCTTACTTAATTTTTGAGCTCTTTCAGAATCTGAATCCAATTCATATTTTTCTTTTGGGCCTTGCTTATGTTTGCTTTGCTTTCACTGTCCCCTTCTGTGTCTGTGCCTTGCTCTTTGTCTTCATAAAAATTCTTTTTGGTTAGGTGTTTTCTCTTCTATGTTTGCTCATTCTCTTTTTTAAAGCAGGCTTTGTTCTTTGGGAAGTTTGGGTTAGTCTTTTAAACTTAAGCCTTTCCTTTATGTTACCCTTAGCCTTATTTCTAGGTTTCTGCAAGTTTCAGTTCTTCCAAGATGGCATGATGGCCGGTGGGCTAGAACCTCTGATAGCTATCTCTCACTACAGATTCAGTTACCCTTGAGACTGATGATAGCACAAATTCTAGCCTTAGGCTTGGGTGTAAGCTTTTGATCACACTCTGGGTTTGAACAGGTCAGGCACATAGCACATAACAGACTGCCTTTCTCTGGGTCTTCATCTTGAGCTTTGTCCGGTGTAAACCAGTCTCCCTCAAGTCAGCACCCTGGGAACTGTCTCTGCCAGAGATGGGAAAAGGGTGGCAGCTCTGGGTCTGCCAACTCTAGTAAAATAGGATTTATGTCCTTACTACAAGCCCAGGCTAGAAATCCTGGATTTACTCTGGGCCCACACAGAACAGACTGCACAGCACAAACTGCCCTGGTCTGCAATTCCAGACTTCATGGCTGATTTGCTTGGAAATATAAGGGGTGTGTTGGGTTGGAGATCTCTTAGCCCAGGCAGGGTCTCAGGGTTGAGATATTGGCTTTGGCCAAAGAAGAGAACTTGGAAAAGTAGATGTGGGATGTGTGTGTGGGACTTCCAGTTTCCATGCTCCTTACTCCTTGCTCTATTCTAGTGCTGATTATGCTTCCCTCTCATCTCAGGGCCCAAGTTGTTCTTTGCTTATCTTTCAAATTGTTCTCTTCATGAAATTTATTTCACTCTGTCTCCTTTTTTTTTCTTTCACTCCTGTATTATTTGTGGAATTATTTTAAGATTGGTTGGAGAGGATTCTTATGGTGGTTTTGAGCTTCCCTACTTCTACTCCATCATCTTCATTTTATTTATTGTTTTGACTGTTTTTAATTGTATTTTTATGAATATAATTTATTTATTTCCAGGTATCTCAGCTTCTCTCTCCCCTCCCCATACCAGAGAAAGCATCATTCAGTAAACATATATTAATTAAATACTGTCTTGTACTAATATATTAATTAATATATATTAAATAATATAATAATATAACTAATAAAATTAATTAAATACTGCCTTGTAGTAATATGTAAATATTACTACAAGGCAGTATTTAATTCAATTTAATTCAATACTTAATTTAGGACCTATGGAGTTTGGGAAGCTTGATTCCACTTTATCGGGAAGTTCACAATAGAATGATCACCACCAGTTTTGAGGTGAATTACTCTTCTCTCAGTATAATCTACTTTTTTCACCTCTTGAGTGTGTAGCCTTGGACAAATCTCTTTATTTCTCTGGGAGATAGTTGTACTTGTGAAAAGAGATCATTGGAATCAGCTTGACAGTACAATGGAAAGAATGCTGGGTTTGAAGTCAAGAAGACTTCCAATTGGTCTTCAAATATTTTCAAGTTGTATGACCACAGTCAAGTCATTTAACTTCTGCCTGCCTCAGTTTTCACAACCATAAAATAGGAGGAATAATATCCTTTACCTCCTAGGGTTGTTTTCAGGATCAAAAGAAGTAATAATTGTAAACTTCTTAGCACACTACCTGGAATTTAATGTGTGGTATAAATGCTAACTATTATGATAATGATGATCATACATTCCTCCAACTCCAAATCCCTGATCATAAACCCGCAAAACATTTTACTTGATGCTGATGTGTAATAAGTTCTTATTAAATTGTTTTAAATTGTCTTTTGTATACAAAGAAATGGTAATAGTAGTTAGGGAGATGTGTGCTATGACTACGTGTGCTCTCACAGGTCCTTCAACTGAAAATCTGTGTGTGTGTACAAAGCTAATTAGTCTATTAAGAACTACTGATTAAAAGGGTAGCCTTGTTGGCAACATGCTCTAAATCATCACATTAATAATTCCAGGATGAAAGTTTGTTTGAAGACAAAACAAGAAACTCACATAGTCATGTTCTTTTCAGAGATAACACTGAGCATTTCATTATTTCCCTCCTTTTGCCCTCCTTTCATTGATGTATAGAATCATAGCCCAATTATAACTACTAACACTATAAATTCTAGCAGATGTTCCTATCATTAAATTAAGTTGTTCTTCAATGTATCATTATAAGCTTATAAGGTAAAGTGAGATGGCAACTGATAAGGGGAGAAAAGAAATAGTATGAATGTATAAATATGCTTTTCTTCCATGTAGACCTGTTGATTGCTGATCTTCAACTCTCAATAAAGTAGCAGAAGAAAAATCCAAATTCCATAACTCTGTATCAAGTCTGGCAATTGAATCAGTCAATTATCAGGTATTTAAAAGTGCTTACTGTGTGGAGCTGTTCTAAACTTTTAGGGTTTTTTTGTTTTGTTTTGTTTGCTATGCAATTTTAGACAAATCACTGAATTTAATGCTACCTTTTCAACAAGAAGCATCTATCTTGTAATCATGAAATAATATTTTCCTTACCTTTTGTATTCTAGGTAGATGACTATGTACCATGTCTTCTTACCTAACTAAGAAGGACATTATGATTGTCATTCAGATAAATCTATTTATTTAGGACAGAAACCTGCAGTTTTATCTATTATTATTTACTTTGGGTATTGTATGGTCCCAATACATTTTAAATGAGAACAGATTTTAATTTTACTTTTTTCAAGATGGAAGATTATTGAATAAAATATTCTTTCTATAGTAGGAAAGATAAAAAACACAGAAAGACTGAATAACTAGTAAATTCACGTGTCTTACTGAAAATATCCCATGAAAAATATTCCAACCTAAGGGATTATTTATTTTTCCAGAACATTGGGGATCTCTCAGTGTCATGGTGTTGATTTTGCATAATTTCATAGCAGCTAATGAGTAAAAGAAACATTTAGAGAAAGAAAGAATTATCATAGCAGTTTTAATAACATCAAATTGAAGATCCCATATTCCAAGATTAACATCTGTTAAGAAAATCTTGCTTTTTTACTTTGATTTTCAAAGAGGTACAGAATCCTGGGTCTGGAGAAGCCTTGAGGTAATTTTCTGCCCTGGTCTTTTTTCTTTTTTATGTATACAAAGAACTAGAGCATTCTTTGGAGAAAAAGCTTCAAAGTATTGTTCTACCACATATTCAAGAATTAGCTACTTCTATGCTCAACTGAAGTTATCAAAGTTTCAGATTCTTCCCCATGACCATGACTTTGTAACATTTGAAAGTAGTATATGACAGAGGAAAGTATACTATATTCTATGTTAGAGGACCTTGGTTTGAATCTTCATGATAGATGTCACCTAAGATCCCTATGTGGATTTTAAAATTAATAATCAATAACTAAATATTATTTAATAAAGTTTTGTTAATAATAAACTAACATAAAAAACTAACTAAAAGGGTACTAACCAGCCCGCTCCCAAAAGCAAAAGAGGAAAAAGGAAGAGTTACATCCAACTATAAAATAATAACATGACTATGCAAATGTGCAGGCGCAGGAGAAATTAAAGGGAATTTTGGGAAAACTAAGGGACTTATGGGGGATGCAGACCAAGGTTCAAAATCTCCATTTATACACCTAAAATTAAAGGATTGCCATAAATGGCCTCTAAGCTCTTTCTCTTAGAATCTAAAATTGGATTAAGCACTCCCTCTCAGTTCCATCATTACTGACAGTCACCTAGAAGTAATGATTATACTTTAGAACTGCAGGTACTTGGCTTAAATATCACCTAGTTCAAATCTGTCTTGTTCATTATAGTACAAGAGATAGTCAACTTCTTTGATGAAATGTAATGGAAAACTGACCTCAGCACCAACAATTCATTCCTTTCTATCATGCTTGAGTATTCGTGATTCTATTTGGTGTTTTCTTGGCAAAAATATGAATGGTTTGCCTTATCCTTCTCCAGCTCATTTTGTAGTTAAAATGACTGGAAATCTACAATTAAAGAAGGGGGAAAACTACTAATAAAAACTAGCATTTCCTAGACAAGCATAATGATCAAGTCTTAGAATCTGACAACCAGGTAGAAGGGTAAGAAGTAATAAATCTTGGTTCTGGTATAATGGATATATTTTCTCTCAGAAGCATCTCAGTTGATCTCTGGGAAAAGAAAATCACCCATTCCTTTAGGTAAAAATGGAAGCTTTGTGTTCAAATGGGAAAGAGTGCCTTCTTAAGGTTATTATGAAAGAATCTAGAAGTCATTACTAGAGTTGCCAAAAGATCTGAGGGATTTCTTTAAAGCAGTGTTGGCAAATCTATTGCATTTATGCCAGAGGAGACTGCTGGCTTCCCCCACCTCAAACATGCCTGAGGATATTTCTCACATCACCTGACCCTCTGCCAAGAAAGTTCAATGGGAGTGCTTCCTCCCTCCCTTGTCTGGGGTAAGGAGGGTGCGGGCTCACATACAGTGTTGTAACAAGTAAAATTAATGTAAAAGGATGTATTTAAAAATATTAAGGATTTAATGTAATCTATATTGATAATTAAGCAAACCACTTGCCTGCTAAGATCTAATTTGAATGGTCCGCCATGCCTTCCCCTTGGCTGCTTCCTAGCAAAGAGAGATAAATGTGGATTTTAAAATTAAAATCCAATAACTAAATATTATATTTAATAAAATTTTATTAATAATAACTAAAGTAAGAGATCTCGCTATTCAGCCCACTCACCAAAACAAAAGAGACCGAACAAGGCAGAGCCTTAGAACTTATACAAACATGACCATGCAAACATAAACAAAGGGAAAAGCATTCTAGGCAATACAGAAAGGAACTCTGGGCAATGCAGTTTTTAGGGATTCAAGATTTTCCTACTATACAGTGTGAGGGTTGCAAATTGGGCACTTGGTCTCTAAAAGATTCACCATCACTGTTTTGAAGCATTGCCATCTTTTGCAATAACTTTTTCCACTTTGTCTTAGTCTGGGATTTCATCATTCTAAGACAAATAAATTCCTAACCAAGTTGTGTTGTATAATTTTTTTTTAAATTTGGATCCTGGGAATGATTGCATCTATGTTAAACAAAATATTGTATTGTATTCTAATTGCTTTCAGAAATTCTTCCCAATGAAGTTTGTTTGCCTTATAAAATGTATCTTGGTCCATCTCATACACTGTAGAATCTCCAGATAACTGCTTTCAGTATGGGTATTTGGTCCAGGGTATGTGCAAAAGTCACTCATGCCATTAATAAAATTAATATGTATTATGCTAATGATTTCAGTAATACTTCAAATAATCTATCATCTTTATATATTGGAAGTGGGATCTCGTTCATTTTTTTAGTACCTATGCTCTGGATTGAGAATTTATTCATCCATTTTCAACTGTGAAAATATGTTTCTGGATGTAAAATTGTAACCCCTCATCTGTTTCCTGCATCATTTCTGTCTCTTATCAGGACCCTCAACTATATTCCTGGTTTTCTACTCTCAAAATACTAGGAAGCATGTTTATAGAGAATCAGAATTCAAATTTTCCTAAGGAAAATGTTCAATAGAAATTTCAAGTTATATTTTTGAAATTATATTTTTAAGGCTAGAATCATAAATTTTCATTTTTGTTTTAGGTGACTTGGTATATCGATGACATATTTGAAGCTAATAAAACATACTTTATTTCCTCCCCTGTAGAAGTCAATTTAAATTTAAAACATCAATACTAGTATTTGTTTTTGAGGTTAATTCCAAATTCTTTACAAATGAATCATGGCATGTAAATTTGAAAACCCCCTAGCATCTTACAAACAATTTGCAGTAGAAATAGTTTACTCCTTTGGAATACATCAACACCTTTAAATATGAAGTGATCAGGCTTTCTAAAATTAGGACTAGCACATGTGGCATGGAAGTCTTGTTCAAATTTCTTTTAATGCTCTTCAGTGTAAGACTGCCAATTTGCCTTGTATAACCATTATTCATGATTGCTGTTCTCTCAAAGCATTTAGGACCTGGTGGTACTCTTGTCCAGAGGATTATGATAACAGGAAGAGCTGAACTTAGCATTTTAGGTAATTGGATAAATATAGAAAATATAATTGAATCAAATTTGTAACTTATGCTGTGAAATTCATTTTTGAAATAAATTCAAATTCTTATGTATAGAATAGAACACCATGGGATAGTGGTCGAAAGGGATGAAACACCCCAGAAAATAATGATGTTATTTCTGGGAAGGTATTAAGACTTGGAATAACTCATCTATGATGCAGTTGGCTAAGGATAAAAGCCTGATATCTAATAGCTTCCAAATTTAACTTATTTTTTGCTAACTAGGTGTTAAATTCATTTGTTATTACAGTTTTGAAAATGTGCGAGTTGATGTTAAAATTTCAGTGTAGAAAAATTGAAATCACATCATGTTTAGAATTTACTTTAAACTTTTAGATCCACTAAATATCAGTGTGTTAGAATGAAATCCTAGTTTCTTTGCCCTAGTTATTTTTCTGTTAAGAAGAACAATGAGAATGTTGTATTGTGTTTATTGTCACAGGTAAATATCTGATAAGTATTACTAATTCTTATATTGCAACCTGAACAATGATGGCAACAATCATCCGAATTTACTCTCAAAAATGTCCCCAATACCATTTTTAACATTCGCGTTACATTTAACATTTGCTAAAATCTTCTACATTAAGTATTGCTACCTATGTACTCTAATTCTTGAGCTTATTAAATGTTAAATTGCCATATTAAATGTTAAAATATTGTCATATGCAGTTGTTCACATTATTTTTCAATTTAACTATTACTTAATAGTCAAATACTTAAATTGATTTATAATCTCATCAATGTGGATATTTCCATTGATAAGCCCACTCATGCCTGACAAGCCTATCACACTCCTTTGCATGTCCTCTAATAATTTCACAACAGGAAATGTATCTGATATTTTGTAGATCTTCATTTTCCTCTACCAACATGAATGGGGCAGTTTGGCTATGTATGTGTTATCTTATATTTTCCCCCATCACCATTGCCACTTTTTATCATATGCTAACCTGATGACATCTTCTACTCATATCATTTTGAAATTTCTCATCAGTTATATGTTATAGCCTATTGATATTCTAAGTTATAATCATTTTAATTCTTTGGGTACTGTGTGAATTCAATATCTGGGGGACCTTTAACCCAGTCCAATCCTGAAAGACTTACCACAATAAGTAGGCTTCACAGAGTCATGTGTATTAATTTGCCAGCATGGCAGGTAAGATTCCTGACAGGGGATGTGATATCTGTAGACTAAGGGAAAACCTTGGCCATTTGGAGGATCCTAGGGGAGGGTTTAGAATGAGCTTGAAAAGCTAGCCCATGAAGTGTGTTCATTGTCTCTGCCATTCTTTGCACTTGTGAAAGGAGTTGTCTCTCAGCCATCTAGGCACTTATCTATGTAAGTCATCTCCACAGTGGGGACCAAGCTGGACTAGGAATCTGGGAACTGCCTTAATTTGTCTGGCCCAACCATGTGGGTAGCTGGAACCCCTGGCCCCCACTTGTGAAGAGGCCCAGGACCCATGGAGAATCTAGGACCTGATGGAGCAGAAGTAACTCAGCTGAAGACTTTTTAAATTAGGCTAGAAACATTATTTCTCTCTTTCTTTCTCTTTATTAATAAATACTTATAAATTTAGTGTGTAAAGTCTCCAAGAATAATTTTTATTCATAACATTACAATTTTATTCCATGGTTTACTCTAATAGAGTAACACCAATATGGTATTGTTATTTTTAAGTGAAATTTTCTATTAAAAATGGCTAAACAATTTTTAGTAAATATTTTAAATGCAAAGTTGCCTTGGCATAAGAATCATTGAATATAATAAATATTTTAAAAATCATAGGAAGACATAAAAAATAAATAATATCACTACAAATACAATAATATCAATAAAAATATCAAGCCGAAATGCTGCAAAATTTTGATTACAGAACAAACTTGGCCCAAAATAAGAGCTACAGAAAGCATTCCCCTTCTTTTCAAAGGGAGGGGTATAGGTATGGGACACTACATTCAGTGTGTTGACTAGTTTTGCCTTAGTTTATTTTTTTATGTGTAGTGGATTTCTGGAAGAAGAAAGTAGGAAAATATTGGAAAATGTAGTTATAAAAATAAGAGTTATTAACAGAAAATTGATACTCAAAATTTATAGGTCTCTACGTATCACTTATAAGATATAATAACATGTATATACCTATTATAAGTATAAAATAAACATATTTTAATAAATATTATATATACATATAAATATAATATTATATGTGTGTGTATAAAAGGGCAGTTAGATCATTCAGTGGATAGACAGCTGAGCATGAAGTTAGGAAAACTCATCCTGTTGTCAAATCAGGCCTCAGACCCTTTCTAAAGTGTGGCCCTGGACAATGCACTTAAAGCAGTTCATCTCATTTGCCTGGTCTGTGAAATTAGCTGGAGAAGGAAAAGGCAAACCACTGTAGTATCTTTGTCAAAATAACCCCAAATTGGATCACAGAAAGATACAACTGAAGGGACTGAATTGCTATCTGTGTATATATTCATATGTATACATGTATGCATATATGTATGCATACGTGAATGTATGTATTCCTTTTGTTTATATCCAGTAGGATATAAAGAGTTTAGCAATTTTTCCAAATAAATCAATTCTGCCTATTCTCTTCCTCTCCTTCAATAATTAACAACTTTTTCATCGTACACTGTGTACCAGGTACACATCTGAGGTACAAGCTATATGTTATTCATAAAATACATATCTTTATCAACATGGTCTTATGTTGATGTACTCTTCTGAGTATTTCCAATTCTATGAGGTTTTGAAGTATTCTCAAGTTGGCTTTTGCCATTTTGGCTTATTTTACAGACCAGGAAAATGAGGTGAAGTGCTTTAAGTATAATCTAAAAACAGGAAGGTCTTGTTATTATCTTATATTATTATCTACAAAATAATCCCTCTTCAACTTGGATTGTGGCAGATCTCCTCTAACATAGTGGTGAACATATTTTACGAAAGATGAAGCCTATATATTTTATGCTTTCCCTAATCATTATAATCAGAACAGGATTGTTTCTATCCCTCCATCATTGAAGGAATTTTGAATGATTTTACTATATAGATAGTCAAATGTTTTTATGAGAAAAAATAAAGCCTTAAGATGGAAAGTGAGACTTTTTTCTGCAGTCAAATGTAATAAGCAAAAGAAATGTTTATATTCTCTCCATCTTTCAGTCAGCAGCGAAATGGTAAAGATTTGTTTCAGTGTTTAGTCTCAGTTGCAAAAGCATGTTTTTTCCAATGATATTCACATCGAGGATGACAAGGATTTGTGTAGAGAACACTCAGATCAAGACTTCATATAAATCAGTGAGTAGACAAACAGACTATTGATGTTTGCTCAATTGCCTTTTCCACCTTTTAATATAAATAAGATCTGATATCCTCTTCCTTCCTATACCTTAAATATCAATCATTTAATACTCTCATAATTGTTTCACCTTCAGAACATTCAGATAAACTCTTTTCTCTTGGTCTAATGGAGCTCCTTTTAGCATCTTTGTTGTTATAATGTCACTCTAATGGTGAAAATAGTTCATAAAGTACATTTATTTCACATGTATTTTCTACTTTTTAATTTATTATCCTTTCATTTTGATTGTTAAATATTTACTGATTTCCTGACTGTCTTAAATGCCTTTGCCATTATTTCACTTATTTGAATCTCTTTTATATTATCTTTAAACTGTTCTTTCTCTCTTCTCTTTCTTTCTGGGTGATCAAAGATATTTGTACATAATTGTCTTACATCTTCCTTTGTAAGGTTTTACCCCCAAAATTTTATATTCAAAATTTTTTTCTCTTTGGTAATATACTTCTTTTCTTAGCGAGTAAAGTAAAGTGTTCTGTGAGCTTCTGCAGTCTTTTTGTTGTGACAATGGGTTTATACTAATAAATTTCCATGTGAAATTATATTAATGAGTATTGATGTCAACTTTGGTCTTCATTTTCATTGTTATTTTTTTATTTAAATAGTCCTGGGTTCACATGAATCAATTAAAAGCATGCCTAGCTAAAAATGGAATGTATTTCAATAAAATATTAATTCATAGATACTCAAAGTTGGAAAAGACCTGAAGCCATGGCATAAAACCCATACCTTCATAGGAATTTCCTCATAACTTTTATGGTATGTTGTCTAGAGACTATATAAAAAGAATCTCAAAGATGGGAAACACATTATCTTATTACACAGACAATTGTGCTTTGGGGCAGTCCTTCCACTAAATATGTCTATTATTTCTCTTCAACTTCCACACATTGTTCCTAATATTGCCCTATGGGAAGCCAGAACAAAACAAACAAATCCAATGTCTCCTATTCATATACTCCATAAAATATTTGAAAATCAAAATCATGTTCCTTCTAAGTTTTCTCTTCTAAAAAATGAAGACTCCTAATCCCTTTGAGAAGTCTTTAGATGGCAGAATTTCCAGTTGAACCATCACCTTGGCTAACCTAACCTGAATATGATCCCATCTTCATCTTCCTAAAAGATGATGCATATTATTTAGATATTTATTTTTGTTGGTTTTATGGATTTTTTGTCTATAAAATGTTCATTAACTAACTTTAAAAATTCGAATTATTTTTTGCCACCAAATGATTCAATATATTTTATGAAATATGTAAAGTTGCATAGTTTAAATCTATCCAAAATGACCTTTCAAGAAAACTCTGTATGAAACGAATTGTAAACAAAGTTGCATGCTTTTTTTTTTAGTATAAAGGCATTAATGGAATTCTAATGAAAAATTATGAAGAGTACAATCACTTCCCATCAAAGTGAGGGCCAAAAGTGTCAGCCAAGGCTTAATTTTGAAATGCCTGGGCAACTAGCTGTGCTTTAATTGATTCTGTGAATTTTCTGCCACCATATTGACTCTCCAGGTTTGGTATTTCAGCCAGGAACTGAATATCGATTCATTTCTCAAGAACTGCAAGGAACAACTAAGCAGATGCACTCAGTCGGCCTTGTCAGCTTTTCCCTCATGCAGGTCCAAATATATCAAAGTTTGATTAGCTCTGTAGAGAAAAAAGACCATCTGCTCCTAAACATTTATGTTCAATCTCACACAAATGCTAAAAAACTGATTTTACAGTCATGTTTCCACACTTTGAGATTTTGCCATTATTTACATACACAAAGGAAGGAAAAATAAAAGAAAACCCTCAGAGTATCAGCAAAGTGCTTTGTTCAAGTCCACTCTGGCACACATACTTCTACAAGTCCTCTGACTGAATCTAATGAGATTAAGGACACCCCTATCTCAATGGACAATTATTATTTTTAGCACTTAATCCTAAACAATTTAGATTAAAGTCATATTCAAATATGTACTTAAATTCATATGGAAAGCAGATTAAGCACACACTTCCTAGAACCTTGCTTAAATAGAGCTTGTGAAGTCAATCACTAGAACTTTTTTCATTTGAGGAAAGAACATATTCACACTTTGAGGAGTACTTATACACCAATTAATGTTATATTTTGAATGATTAACATTTTAAACATTTAACATTTTAAAAGTTACAATATTTTAAAAGAATTCCTAGAAACAATATATAAAATGATATTTAAAAGTATCTAATGTGTATTAGACATTGTCCTATTCAGAGGGAATAGGAAACAAATGAGGTAATCTCTGCCATCAGGGACTCTATAAAAGGAAAGCTTATATTCAGTAGTAGCATCATTAATTACCATGTCACGATGCTGACTCATGTTAATCTTGAAGTACAACAAATCTTGATTTTTATAAAAAAAGACAAATCATAATCTAACCATACCTTATATATTGAATTTGATTTTTTGAAAAGTATAAAACATCATGTTGATCTCTAGTAACTTTCAACTTACTGGGTAAGGCCTAGTATTCGAATCCATATCTCCTATTTTTGCTATGTAGAAATTAAATTAACACATCATGTATATCATTAGTCATATTACTGATAATTTTATTTTCCTTATAAAACACAGAAGAAAAATAAAAAGCAAATAATTCTTCTAGTTCTTGTTTGTTTTCAAATCTTCACATTGCAACCACCTTCTTTTTTTAAATCCTTACTTTCCATCTTAGAAGCAATACTGTGTATTGGTTCTAAGGCAGAAGAGTAGTTAGAGCTAGACAATGGGGGTTAAGTGTCTTGCCCAGGGTCACACAGCTGGGAAGTGTCTGAAGCCAGATTTGAATCTAGAACCTCCCACATCTAGACCAGGTTCTCAATCTACTGTGCCCCATCATTGTCCCCCAAAACCTTTAATAACAGTTGTATACTTTCTTTGATTTCTTTATTTCCCCCTATTACTGCTAAAAATCCCTTTCTTTACCTTTCTTTACCTTTCTTTACTCTGTTCACCTCCATATTTCCATTATCCTTCCTGATACTATTCTTGCAAGTCTGTCACATGGCTATATCTTCTCTTGACTAAACTTAATTCCACCTTCTGAACTTGGTTCTTTTAAAATCTAAGTTGGAGTCCCCTTGTACATCCACTTAATCTTTTCAGACAACCCTCCTCTCACCCCCCCATGCCTTCATCTTTCTGATCATATTTCATTCTCTTTGAATCTTAAGAATTCATTTTTTTGAGATCATCCCATCTTTCCTATGGTAACTTTCACTATAGAATTGCAATATGTAAGATACTGTCTTTTCTTCCTCTGAACTCTTAAATATAGTCTTCCAAAACATAATGGACATGTCAGATTATGTCCACTTATCACAGAGTGGAAGATGGAAATATCTTTTCTCCCCTGTGACCTAGTCTCTCTAATTCCAACAGTCTAGAAAAAGAAAAGAATTATGGATTCCTATCTCATGGGTTTCTGTACATTTAAAAGGCAGAAAATTGTCACTAAAGCAAGTCAAGAAATTATTAGCTATTCTCCTTTAGAAAGAGTTTCAGCAGATACCCAAATAATTGAAGAAGGTCTCTACTATAAATTTTTGTATAACATGCATGAACCATCAGTTATTATATTATTTCCAAGAAAGTCGTCATTATAAAAAGCATACTGGAAACTACATTTTGGACTTCACCTTCAGAAACTATTTATGATTAATGTAAGAAAAGCAGTAACATTACTTTACAATTATATCTGATTTTGTAACAAATTTCTTATCTAGCTGGGGTGCCACTTCTGGCATATTTGACTGTAAATTATTTTGTGTATTTCCAAATAGCATATCTTTTCTCAGAAGACAAAGATTTCCCATCCTTGAGGATGCTTCAAAGCATAGACTTCATGCAAGTTCAGTAGCAGAATTCCAGAAACAAAAGAGGAATGACAGCATCATGGGAATATTAATTCTACCTCTCAAGGTAACTATGCTGAGGGAGGAAAAGTCTATTTAGAGGTGTATTGCAAATACAAATATGGTTTTTTAAACTCTTACTTCCTGTCATATTAGCAACTCTAAAAACAAATAACTTACCTGAAGGCACACATAGGGAGTATCTGGGGACAGATTTGAACCCAGATTCTCCTGATTCCAGACTTAGCTATCTATTCACCATGCAACCTAGCTATCTCCCAAAATATATTTTTTAAACACTTATCTTCCATCTACTATGTAGTACTTCTAAAGCAGAAGAGCCTTGAGTGCAAGACAATGGATATTAAGTGACATGCCCAGAAACACACAGATAGGAAGTATATAAGGCTAGATCTGAACCCCGAACATCCCATCAGTAGATCTGGCTCTCAATCCCCTTTAACCAACTTAGCTGTCCCCCAGTATGCGTTTTACCTAATGTCATATTATTTTATAGTATTTGCATATATTATTTAGTACTTGACATTGGTGCTCTAAAAGTGAATTAAATAACATAGGGAGACTTCTTAAAGAAGAAATGTTGTGATATTACATTGATAACACATTTTACAGGTATAAAATACATATATGGTCATTTCCTACCTATTTTAATTGTTAAGATAGCTTTTTTTTAAACCCATAACTTCTGTGTATTGGCTCCTTGGTGGAAGAGTGGTAAGGGTGGGCAATGGGGGTCAAGTGACTTGCCCAGGGTCACACAGCTGGGAAGTATCTGAGGCCAGATTTGAACCTAGGACCTCCTGCCTCTAGGCCTGACTCTCAATCCACTGAGCTACCCAGCTGCCCGCCTGTTAAAATAGCTTTAAGGTGCAGGTAGTATATTTATTTTTGTTCTTATTATTCAGACATCTTATATTTGGGAGAGGATTATCCACTACTAAAGAATTCAAGGAGACTTGAGGACTATGAGCTGATTTTTTTCCTGTTACATAGGATTTTAATTTGTCTGTTATTATTATACAAAAAACACTGTGTTTAATCATATGAACTTAGATAGAAGCATTGCTAATAGGGATGACATGCTGCATTGAGTTAAACTAATACAAAAGAAATCTTTCCTGGTTGATAGAAGCTTCTTCTTTTTGCAGTTGTGCTAAACAAATAAATCACAGAAATTAAATATTAAATGAAACAAAAAGACTATCTCAATGACTAGAAATTTTAAGTGAACAGAAAAGTCAGATTATCCCCCTTGCTAACCTGACCTATTTTACTTTCTTTGTAATTACTGTCTTAGATGTCATTCAGAGGAAGGCTGCAGAGATCAAAGCTCTCAGCAATGCTTGCTGAGTCATCATTGCAGGGATATGACTTTTGGAAGTACTGAAACATTTTTTGAAGTTCATATTTTTGGATAGCATACATATATGAGTATATACACACTGAATATATGTGTCTGAGTATGTGTCTGTATTTTAAGATTTACTGCACAAATAGAAGACAAACGTAAGAAAATAAAGGCATTTCTTTTGTGTTTCCCAAAAATATTGTAAGGTAGTTATTAGAAATGTTTTTGTTTGTTTTTATTTTTGCCCCATTGGACCTATGATTTTATTGGCCCCATCTCTCCTGTTAAGAAAATCTGTTTTATCAATACAGATCAATAACTGTTCTTCACCTCACTGTCTTTGAGAATTGCCTATGAGAGCTGAAAGAGTAAGTCACTTACTTGGGCTCCCACAGCCAAATGTGTCAGAGAGAATCTGAATCTAGCTGCTCCAGAATCTGAAACTAATTCTATATAATATCCCACTTACTATTGACAGTTCTTATCTCTGTTTTACTAATGAGGAAGCTAAGGGCTAGGATAAGTTATGCTAACAAATGTCAAAGGCAGGGTTGAAATCCAGATTGGTTTGGGATCCATTGCTGGGGTTATATATCAAGTATATTATTTCACAAGGAAAAATATTCATAACTGCTTTATTTGTAACAACAAATTAATAAACAAACTTGTGTCCAATGATAAGGACATGACAATATGAGTTATGATATATTCATTTCAGACTTTCTGTTGTGCTCTGAAATTACTAATACAAAGTATACAAAATGATAAGAGGTTATATAAATTGTAGAAAAACAGTATCAGCATAAGAACCACATTCATATTGAGTATAACTCTAGACCTTCCTCCCAAATAAAGTACATAGAGATTCAGATGGGGACAAAAATTATAAAAATTTACCCTGCATGGAAATAACTTAGGAAATGGGCAGTATTCTTTATTTTCTTCTTCCTACATGCCATCAGTTGACCTAGTAATTTCAGGATATATTCGTGTCCTATCAGAGGTTCATCTAATGACCATAGTCAGTGTCCACGTCTACAAGAGCTGATGACAGTAGCCATAGAACATGGATATAGTGACTGATTAACAGCCCTGAGATGGGCAAGCCAAAACACTTTACAAATATTATCTCATTTAATTAATCTCCACAACAACCCTGGAAAATAGATGCTATTATTACCCTCATTTTACATTTGAGAAAAATGAAGCAAATAGAAGTTAGATAATTTATATAGGATCTAGTAAATGTCTGAGGACAGATGAAACTCAAGTTTTTTCCTGACCTTCAGGCACCACTTTTTATCTACTGTCCCACCTAGCTCTCTCTAAGTTTGAGCCCAATTTCTCCATTATCCATATGTGTGAAGGATGAGAATGTATTCCTGGTTTGAAGGGAACATTTTTGTAATTATTATTTTTGTTATAAATGTTTAGTATATGCCATTTACTAAAAGTGAATTGAGGATGACTGGATTTTAATCAATCAGAATCATAGTAGAAGCTCTCAAAAACAGACCTAGAAAGCTTAGCCCTGTGGGGTAACTTGACAAAATCCTGATTAGAGATCAAAGTTATTTAGTGTGCATCTGGGATCCCAAACTGAGAACAAGTGTGTATTGTGAGAATAGCTCTAGAGTATGTTAATTGATATGTTTATATGAAAGAAAGGCAGAGTAATTTGAGGTAGTAGCCATTAGCAATTTTCAAGGGATCAGAGAAAGCCACATGTAAGAAAAAAAACATTTGAGTTCAGCTTTGAAGGAAGGTAGAGATTCTCAGAACCACAAGTGAGGAAAGAATAGATTTTGAACACAGAGGATAGGCTTTGTAGACATACATACATACATATATACATACATGCATACATACATACATATATATATTTATACATCCCTGTGTCTTTTAATGTATTATATGTATACTAATAATATATAATAATATGTAATATTATATAAAATATAATATATATACATAATTCTTAAAAAATAGGTTGAAGGTTGATAATGAGATATTGAAGGTCACTGAGCAGAGGAGTAACATGAACAGACCAGTGCTTTATGAATATGATTTGGAAAAGTTCTAACAAAAATGAATTCCAAAATGAGATTTAAGGTAGGTTTACTAGACAATTATCTAATAATCAGTTTTCCAGTCACATATAGAAGCTTCTCAAGCCTATTTAATAATAATGTGCAACTTTATAAATCTTAAAACTTTTGAGGTTACATCTAGTCTGGGGTTGTAGAGCCCCTATCCACTGTCTATTACATATCTACAACTGCAAAAAATAGTGCTCTTTGCTTCAAGCAACAATGCAACTAAAAGGAGATGGGTAATACAGCATTTCATTGATGGGAGTACTTTTGCTTTTATATTTCCTGGGAGAATAGTATTCACAGCAACATCTTTGCGGGAAGTCTGTTTTTTTTTTAAGCTACACTGAAATAATCACAAATTATGCTCTGGTGACTAATAGAGGCAAGTGTGAGTGCTTTGCTGATGGTTACAAAAGACTATACTTGTAAACTGGAAAAACAGAATCAATTTCAGCTGTACTTTTGTACTACTTTTACATCTTACTCTGAAACTAAAATGTACACTGAGACTAACCAGTTTGATTTTCTGCTTGTAGGAAGAGCCTTCTTTTGTCTTAGACTTAAGGTTATTCATGAATTGTATGTGAAACCTTTTTATTGTGGCACTTTAAATGAGTTACTTGCTGAAAAAGTAGGAATACTCTTATCCATAAAGGGAAATATTACACATTCGTTTTCCATTGTTATTCTGTCTATATACCTTCTATACTGCCAAATAAAGATTCTAGATATTCAGGAAGCACTTTGTATATTCAATACAGCATTGCCAGCCAGTATGAATTGTGACTGAAGGACTCTCTTTTCAAGCATTAATATTTATCCTATATTTCATTTTGTAGATCAGTGTGGTTCAGTGAAAAGAATACCAGAATGCAGTCAGATGATCTGGATTCAAACCTCAGTTCTACCACTTCCTATTTGCATGACCTTGGACAAGTCATTTTCTTTTCTGAGCATTTTGTGGGGAAATATATATATTATATATATATATTTTTTTGGCAGGGGGAATAT
>NC_058130.1:577731152-577759477 GCF_016433145.1 Gracilinanus agilis
ATATATATATATATATATACACATATATTTTATCACAATAACATGGATCAGGGCAGGATCAATCAATCAGCAAGCATTTATTAAACTTCCATTATGTTCTGGGAAAACTGGACAAGGAGTTTATATCCTGTTGAAGTTTGATAGGGTGAATTTTACTGTCATTAAGCAACCTTTTTCTCTTGAATTTTACAACTCCTTTCTCTTTCCAGTTTAAATTTCCATTTGCTAGCAGAATCACAGAATTATCCTATTCTTTTAGAGTGCCCTTACCATGGTATAACACCTTTGTGTCAATCATGCTAAACTACTACTACTGTCTCAATCAATCCTGAAAATATAGATGGAGAGATTCCAGAAACCTAAAAACAAGAGCTTTGGAAATAATGCCTCCCAAACCACAAGCCCTTCTTATATCCTAACCCTCAGAAAAGACTGGAAACAATAGGTATCAAGCAGTACCACTTTTACCTTCATTTCTTCTTGTACCCTACTGATGACAGCTTAGACTCCTGAACCTAAGTCCTTGAGAAATGCCAACGCTCACAAAACCCCATAGTCCTAATGCCAGGCCAGACCCCAAAGTGATTACTGAAGGGGAAAATCAACATAGAGAAATGTTTTACATTCTTAGCTGTATAAATGCCACCAACAGGCAGGTAAACATAGGAGGCCCAAGCGAGACAATATTTCCCCTCCTCAGCCCTTCAGTTTTGCTTCTCAACCAACTTTCCCCTCCTCCCCCCGACCACACTGTCATCATCCTGGAAGAAAAGTTATTTAAAGTTGTTCTGGCAAGGGTTCTGTGGGCGCTGTAGACATAGCTGCTGAAGATCTAGAAAAGAAAGTTCTTATTCCTAAAGTCCAATAGAAATGCCATTAAACATGAAGTATTACCACCTGCTTTGCTACTATACCCAAAGGACAATGAGACCTTTCCGTTTGATCTGAAGCTGAAAATATTCATGTCTTGTCTCTCCTGCTCCCCTGTAAGAATGTGAGTTCCTTGAGAGCTAGAACTATCTTGCTTTGCTACTTCTTTCCCTTGACCCTTGCACAGTGTAAGTACTTCTTAAATGTTCATTACTTCATTTTATTTTGAATTATACTTGATTTTGTGTCAAAAATGGCATAAAAGATGAAAGACAACACAACATACAACACAAGAATCAAGAATCAAAAAGATATTAATTTGGGACTGAGAAAATAAAGATTTGAAAAGCCAGGGCTAAAAGGGAATGAGATGCTAAGGGAAACTCTAACCTATTTCCCTCTATGTTTAGGAAGCTGAGAGATAACCTTTCTGAATAGGAAAGCATAAATTTAATCCTGATTTGACATAGGATAGACCTAATAAATTTAAGAGATTCTAAGTACCCCACGGGTTGCATAATACTTAATCAGATGTACTTTTTAATCATTATCCAACATTCCACAATCTTTTCTAGCTTGGTAAGAGCTATTTTAGGTTTTCTTCTGCTGGCAGAGCCTTTGAGAGCAATGATAAAACATGACTGTAGGACTTTACTTTCATGACCTACTGATATACTGAATATCATTTGTTCTTTGACCAGCTAGCCTATGTTCTGAAAGTATTGTTGCCAGATCAGCCTCTGAGTGATAAGCTTTTTGAGCATAATAATTCTCAAGACCATTAAATAAGTTGTAAAATGGCTGTAATCAGTCAGTAGGAGTAGGACCTTCATCAGTGAAATCTTAGACCCTTGAATTATTGTATTCAATATTCTTTCTAATAAATCTATTGCAAATTCCTTGAATAACTGATATAATTTCCTATTAATCATGTTGAAATAATTAAAAAGAAGGCGACAGAATTAGAAGAAACACTGATCGATGCTAAATTGAAAAAAGCTCCATACATCTCTTTTAATGAATACTTTGTTTCTGATGATTATCATGAAACACAATAAGACATCACCAGTTCAATTCTATCGTTTATCAGAGTTAGGAGTAGCCACTTCTCTGTCAACATCACTCTCCTGGTGAGAGTGGAATTATATATTTTTTAAAATTCACATTCTTCCAAATCATTACAAGAAATAGCTAAACAACCTTCAGCCTGCCAAATACTTGATTATTCATTTATTTACATTCATCAAAGAAATACATATTGAATATTTACTATTTCCAAGAACACTCTCCTATTTACAGTTTAATAGAGGAAACAATAGGGGGAAGGTGGGAAACTTTGCTGAAAAAAAAGATAAGATACAATGCAACATATCACACAATTCAAAAAGACATTAGTTTGGGCTAAGAGCATAAAAATCAGCAAAGTCAAGGCTAAGTTCCATTATTCAGAATAGAAGTTCCATGATGAGCTAGCTATATTCTATTGAACAAGTTAGTTTACCACTCTGGGTTTCAGTTTCTTCATCTCTCAAATGAACTGGTCATACATGATGATCCTGAATTTTTTTCTAAAAAATAACATAACATTTCCTGTCATTTATGAAATTGAGAAGTTCTTTTTTACTAACCAATATTTTATGTCCTTCCCATTTTTATTATTCAAAAAATTGGGGGGCAGCTAGGTGTCTCAGTGGATTGAGGGTCAGGCCCAGAGATGGGAGATCTTGGGTGCAAATCTGGCTTCAAACACTTCCTAGCTGTGTTACCCTGGGCAAGTCACTTAACCTATTACCTAGTTCTTACCACTCTTCTACCTTGGAACCAATATATAATATTGATTCCAAGATGGAAGGTAAGGACTTTAAAAAAATTAAAAATAAAATTAAAAATAAAAAAACACAAAAGAACATTGGTTGGCCAGTTGAGGACATGGTAAATTAGGCTCATATTTGTATATGTTAATATTTACAAAGCACTTTCGTCTTAAATATTCTTGCAGTGTTTGGATCCAGATTAGAGAGTTCATAGGCAGAGGTTCCACCTATTGAAGATCAAAGATTATTCCTTATTAGAGAATTGCTTGAGTCACTGAGCAAAGTTAGTATATGTCAGAGGCAGTTAGTGATCTAGGTCTTCTTGAGTCCAGATAGGCCTAATACTGTGTTATATAGGGAAAATAAAATCAGAGATAGAGCTGAAAAGTACCTAAGAGTCAAACATTCCAAAATTTTCAGTTTAAAAATAGAGAAACTGAGGTCTAAAGATGATGTGGCCAAAGTCATACAAGTAATAAATAACAAAATCAAAATTTAAGCCAAACTCATCTGAGTAAATCTGAATTTATTTCTGATATATCATGTAGTCTCAAGAGTATTATAATGCCTATTTTTAAATGAGCAAGAGTTTACTATGGGTAAAAAGGGTGGTGACATAGCTCATTCTCCCATGAGTTGGGACACTACTACTTCCTATATTAATAAATGTTGTCTAATAATATCATCAGTCAAATTTTCCCAGGTAAGAAGGCACTCTACCACTACTCGTAATTGGAAATGGAAGAAAGAGAAAACACTTCACTTTGGTTTTTTTGTTTTTCTGTTTCCTATAGGACATTCCTGGCAATACTCACTGTTTGCTATGCCAAAGGCTAACGAAACAGAAAGCTATTAATATTCCCTTTTGATAAGTGTTTTGGGTTGAGTGAAAAGAATATGAGGATATGAGGCTGTTCATAAGCTACGTGCTAGAATGATCTACTTTGAAATAAAAAAGTAAAGCAACATGTACTAGATATTAAAACTTGATTGACCATATGAAAGTAAAAATCCAAGTCGTCATCCTTTGATAATTTCGAAAATCTTCTAGTTGTGCCTATCCATAGTCAGCACCTTTAGATCAGCCTCAATTCTATTAAACAGTTTAAATTTTATCACTTTTGCCATTTCTTTTACCCCTTTAATAGAGTTATAAGAATTCAGGTATCCTTTGGGAATTGAGCTAATTCAATTTCTTATCTAAAGAGGCAATGGAGAGTAGGGAAAGGAGAGAGGGTTTGGAGGCAGAGAATATTGGTTCAAATCCCAGGCCTACTATTTGTTAAATGTATGATTTTGAGCAAGTCATAATCTTTGGATTTGAGTTTCCTTATCGATGAGATTATGGGTGAGGGGAAATGGAACTAGATGACCTCTAAGATCTCTTCTAGTTCTAATTTAATAATCATAAGATTTCAGAACTTAAAATTTCACAAATAATGAGTGTCATTGTCACTCAGTTGTCATATCTGACTCTTTCTGACTCAGTGGTCCATAGCATGCCAGGCCCTCTATCCTAAGTTTGTCCAAATTCACATTCATTTTTTTCCATGACTCTATACATCCCTCTTTAAATCTACTGCCATCTCCTATAGTTAACTATAGTATGTGTCTTCATGTCTGGCCAGTAGGGAGTAATTTACTAACAAACCAAGATACAACCTACCAAATTACATTATAGCCAGTGCAAACAGTCAAGGAATCAAGAACATCTTAGTCCAGCCAGAGCAAAAAAAGCAAATTCCTTGCTATAGAGAATTGTAGATGTCATAGGCTTCCTACAGAAATGTAACTGGGGCAGTAACTGAGGCTGGATCCCAGAATGACAAAGGGAAGAGGATACTGGCAGTACTTGCAGTCATTCGGCAGCATAAAAGACCATTGAAATTACATTGTTAGCAAGTAAATATAATACAATGGGAATCTTACAGATAGAATGTTTTTCTCTTTCCTTAAATTCTTTCTTCCAAAACCCAATTGAGCTTCTGCACAAACTGTCCTGACATTCAACCTGGTGATTATAGCCTCCCTAGCAGTGATATCCCCCTGTTTGGGGCTCTCTATCCATGAGTACTGATTTGAGGGCACATTTTTGATGCCAGGTATATTTTGTTTACTTGATCAAATTACAAAAACTACCAAGAATAGTTGTCATTTCCTATAACTCATGATTTTTCTTACAGTCCTTTCATTTCAGATTTCTCTTCTTTTTTAGCATTTTACTTATTAGTGTACAATAAGGAAATGGGCATATTGAAATTGATGGAAAGAAGGAGATAAAATCTCTTGCTATAATACTTAAAGTCTAGGGATATAAAAGTACTAGAGACTATGAGGGACCGTGATTGACGTACCTCACCCTATCTAGGTCTCTTTCCTCTCCAGAGTTTCTCTCCCTGACTATCACTTTGGAGAAAAGTAGAAATGTAGAAATGAAGGGAAATACAGTTATGATGTCACAACTTCAAAGTTTTTGGTACAAAGGTAAGTATAAGAATCCATTCTAGTCCCCAAGTCTAACATCAATGCTCCCTTTGGCCCAGAAAGCTGATAAGGATAAATGTATAATTGAGACCATAGGAATATTTTCCTTCCAGTCATTATAAAAACTACAGGAGAACTACTTTAGAAAATAATGGCAAGACATCACTAACTAGTCTTATTTAAGAAGAAATATGGAATAACTGGTAATATGCATAATGAAATGAAGCAATATTACATTCAAGACCACCAGTTCCTAGAACTGAATCAACAAAGTGTTGGAAAATTGTGGTCACTGCTCACCTACACAAAAGAGTAAGTAATGATGGATTCTAATTAACATGATGATTGCTTATGACAATAAATTTATCTAAAATTCACCCTCCTTTAAATAGATTAAGAAATTACCTTTTACATTTTTGAAAATGCCCAAGGTCCAAACTCATATCTGAATTTGTATAAAAATTTTTATTAAGTTTGTCTTTTGTAACTTGTGTGATGTACTGCCATCTAAAATTTTATTCCAAAACCCAGTTATCTTCCCTTAAATGTTTTCTTCTTGACTTCTCTATATCTCCTTATTGCAGAATTACTGTGTTACTCATTCAGGCTTAAAAGATTAATCACTTAGTATTTCTTTCCTTTGATTACACACAAAATCCTCCCCTTCCTTCTTCCCCTTCTCCACTTTCATCTCTTCCTCTTCATCCTCATCCTCTTCATCATAACTAAGGCACAGCCTGCCATAAGGATAAAAAAATACAGATCTAATTCCATTTACACACAAAGCCAGTAAGACTTGGGTTCATGTGATGCTCCTGACATATGATGACCAGTTGATCATAAGCAATAAATTAATCTCACAGTATTGTAGGCTACTTTTTATATCCATAAATTGCAGAAAAAAATCAACTTGCACTAATAAAATTTTTTCAAGCAAGAGTTATTTACATTTCATTAAAATCTCATCCCATGGGGGCATTTAAGTGGCTCAGTAGATTGAGAGCCAGGCTTAGAGATGGGAGGTCCTAGGTTCAAAACTGGCCTCAGACACTTCCCAGTGGAGTGATCCTGGGCAAGTCACTTAACCCCCATTGCCTAGCCCTTACTAGTTTTCTGCCTTAGAACCAATACATAGTATTGATTCTAAGATGGAAAGTAAGGGTTTTTAAAAAAAATCTCATCCCCTACAACCGTACAAACTTTCAAATAGTATAGAACAATTCCCATGGGCCTGTTAAGCCTCCTTTTCTTAATTGCATATGTGTCCAGTTCATTGGTTTACTTCATTCAATTACTCAAATATTTATTAAGGAAATACACTATGTCAGGCACTAGGGTTAAAAAGACAATACTGAAACAGTTTCTGTTCTCAAGGGACCTGTCTTCTAAAGGAGATGATAGCATGTACATTGATAGGTATATACAGAATCAATAGAAACCAAATGCGTGATAAATTAAAAATGTGAATTACTAGCAGTTATTGAAAGTGGGCAGGTATGGTCAGGAAAAGCTTTACTAAGCTAGGTTTTGAAGCAAATAAAGGATTCTACAAGAGAGAGGCAATAAATAAATACATTATTAGAATAGGAGATGGCCATTGCAAAAGCATGAAGATGGGACAGAGCAAGAAGGTCAATTTCTTTGGGCATCAGAATATAGAAAGTAGAGTAACGTGCAACCAATCTAGAACAGAACGTAGGGGACAGGTTGTGAAGGACCTTAAAAGTCAAATCATTTATATTTGGTCCTTGAGACAATAGGTTGTAAGTAGAGCTGACTGATTACAAGAGTGACATGAACAGACCTATATTTAAAGCAAATAATTTTGGCAATATGATTAAGGATGGAATGGAGTAGGAAGAGATTTGAAGCAGGAAAGCTATTGCAGTAGTCTTATCATATGATGACATGGGCTTTAACTAGGCAGGAATACAGAGAAACATTGTTGAGGTAGAAATGATTCTATTTGGCAGCTGGTAGAATAGTAAGACAAGGAAGCTGATAATATCAAAGTTGAAAATCAGATGAAGAAAAAGGAAAAAAATTAGCAAGCCTAAAAGATGGTGATTGGGGGGAATGAGTAAAGATAAAAAATTATATTTTTGGACAAGTTGAATTTTAGATACTTATGGGATAGATAAATTTAAATATTCAATAGGCAGTTGGCGATGGGAAACTGGAACTGAGGAGAGAGATGAAAGACCTGAATATACAGATCAGAGACTTAAATAGAGAAATAATAAACTCCTTGAAGTTGATGAGGCAGCATGTGAAAACTAAAGAGAAAGGAGCTCAGAACAGAGTCTTAGGGTATACCAATATTTAGAGAACATGATGTGAATAATGAAGTGTCTATGGAGACTGAGAAGGAACATTCAGATATGTAGAGAAAGTAAAGCCATGAAATAGAGAAGAGAAAGTATCCAGGAGAAAATACAACATTGAGATTGAGAAAGATGAAAATAGAAAAAAAATAAGATATGACAATTTAGGCATGAATGACAGTATTATAGAGAATTAGTTCAGTTGAGTGATGAGTCAGATTAAGAAGTCTTATGAGAAATTAAGAAGAAAGTACAGAGAAGTAGAAGCAAATATTGTGGGCAGATTGGTTTACTGGGGGGGGGGAGGATTCCACTAAAATATTAGCTGAGAAAAAGAGGAAATCTAAAGGTTTATAACATGAAATGATGGGAGGACATGACAAAGAGTTTATTTTTATTAATTTCCATATTTTTGGATAATAAGATTTTTGTGTGAAAGAAAGAAGTAAATATGTGGGGAGAATTTTTAAATGCTGTAGTGCTTCGGTTTCTTTCAATCCTCTCACCATCTTCTTCACCTTTTTCTGGATATACCTATCTTTTCCCGTCTAAGATATCATGGCCCCTAAGAGAAAAGCAAAACAAAACAAAAAACATTTCCTTCAACTCTTATCTGAGGTGGGGAACTATGGATAAGGAACTTTAAATCTACTGCCACACTTTATTGATGTGTTAATTAGTTTTCCTGAATCTTAATTTATTTTTAATTCTTTGCTAAAGGAATAAATCACTAGCTGAATAGCAGTCACGTTGTACTCTCATATTTGAAATCATACTTGAAAATTAGAGTTATATAAAAACAAAAAATCCATTTTTAAAATGTCACAGATAGAAATGACATAATCCTCCCCTTTTCTGTGTAACTATTCTAGGACAATAACTTTTTAGGCTATTCAGTCATACTGTTAATTCATATGAAGCTTCTGGTCCAATAAAAACCATTAAATTTCACATGAATTATTTTCTAGCCACATACCATATTCCCATTCATTCAGCTTCACATTCTTGAATCTTCTCTTTCTTACTGCCCTTTATTCAAGTACTGCAATTTTACATTCACATCTCTTTTATAATCCCTCTTCTCTCCTCTGACACTACTACTATGCTAATACCTCAAACCATGCTCCTCTAATTTGCTTATGATATTGTTCTTTTGATTGTAAGTTATTTACCCATTTGGGGTTCATCTTGATATATGGGGAAAAATATTTACATGAAGTTTCTGCTGTACTTTTCTCCAGTTTTCCCTATAGTTTTCCATTAAATAATGACTTCCTGCTCCAATAGCTAAGATCTTTGGATTTTTCAAACACTGGTTAACTATGATCATTTACTTTGTATGTTAGATACTCAATCTCTTCCACCAATAAACCTCTCTATTTCTTGCTCAGTTTCAATTTGTTTTGATAATTATGGCTTTTAATACAGTTTGATATGTGGTGCTTCTAGACACCCTTCTTTCCTACTTTTTCTCATTAATTTCATTGATATTCTTGACCTTTACTTTCTCCAAATGATTTTTTTTCCTGGCTTCATTAAGTAATCTTTGGTAGCTTGTTTGATATGGTACTAAAAAGTTAAATTGTTTAGGTAGTACTGTCATTTTTATTATGTTAGTTCACTTTAAAGCAATTAATATTTCATCGAACACTTAGATGCCTTCATGTAAAGTATGTTTTTTAATTGTGTTTATAAAATTCCTATGTGTATCTGTGTCTTGGCAAATAGATTCCCAAATATTTTATACTCTCTATGGTTTAATATTATCTATTGGTATTTAAATGAAATCTTTTCTATCTCTTCCAACTGGAATTTTTGTAACATATAGAGATGCTGATGATTCATGTTGGTTTTCTCAATTTTCTTGAGATGTGTCATTGTTTGTATTAGCTTTTTAGTTGACTCTCTAGAGTTCTCTAATCAAAACCATCATATCTGCTAGGTATAAACTGGTTTCTCCCCTCTTCATCTAAGCTTACTCTTTTAGTTTTGTTATTTTTTAATTGCTCTAAACAGAATTTTTAGTACAAAATTGCATAATAATGATGATACTACACTTTGTTATTTTACTACAGATTTTGTTGAAAAGTCATCTAGCTTAAGCCCATTACAAATAATGTTGGTTCTTGGATATAGATGGATACTCATCATTTTAATTAAATCTCTATTGCTGTCTAGTGTTTTTTTAAAGAAATGAATACTGTACTATATCAAAAACATTTTTTCTGCATCTATTGATATAATCATATAGTATTTGTTATTTTTGTTAAGTAATATGTTCAAATATTTTTATTATTACTATTATGGAAACAACCATATATTCTTAATATAAATCAATCCATCCTGATCCTGCTATATGATTTCTAAGATATGTTGCTATAATCTCATTGTTAGTAGTTTATTTAAAAGTTTTGCATTAATATTCATTAGGGATATTGGTCTATAGTTTTTGTTCTCTCTTTTTACTTTCCCTTGGTTAGGTAACAACTAATATTGTATCATCAAGGGAATTTAGCAGAATCACAATTTTTTCCTATTTTTTCAAATTGTTTATGTAGTATTGGACTTAATTGTTCTTTAAATGTTTGATATAATTTACTTATAAATCCATCTTGTTCTCTCTTTTTCTCTTTGAGAATATTGTAGATGAGATAGAGTTATTTTAGTACTATTTAGGTACTAAGGCAATTTCTTATCCAAATATTAATCTATTTCATTTAACGTGTCAGTTTTATTGGCATTTAGTTGGGTGAAATAGTTCCTAAAATTGTTGTTAATTCTCCATTGGTTATGTTGTTTAAATTCACAGGAATGCCAATCAAAGACGACAATCCATAGGTTTATTGAAACAGGTTCAGTCTAACAATAAAGTAGCACTCCTGGCCAGAACCAAGATACTCTGAGCACTGTGAGAGGCATTCTTTTATTTCCAAGAAATATCACAAATTTTATACCAGTACAAATATATTCCAAGATAATAGTTATACCCATCTAAAAATAGAGGCCTCAGAAGCTATGCTCATTGGCTAAAACAACCAGGAAATACTTCTAATTGGTAGAAGTCACTTGATAGACAAGGGGGAGTAGAAAATGTGAAGGCCAAGTCACAAGTTTAAGGCAATTTCTGAGGGTTGTGATAATTAGATGAAGTCTACACTGCCCATCTTTAGATTTAATCACCAAAGGTAAGAACACCTCTAATTCTGGGAGGTCCATAATCCACGTGTGCTAGAGTGGGTGACAAATGAGAATCAACTGACTGTCCCCTAGGCAGTACTATGAGAATTTTCTATTGTGATTGGACACGTAAATTAGGAGGGAGGCACAGGAAGTGAAGCATAAGTGACCCCTTTAAAAGGAGAAGGTCCTCAATCAGTTGGGGACTGCTGGTGAAGAGGGCAGATGGGGAAGGAGATCTTCTAGCTCTTCTGATCCATGGAGGTGAGTTTAAAGACTGACTGAATCTTTTGAACTTCTCTTAAGGAACTTAATATACTCTGTAAATGAAGCTTTGCTTCATTCACCTCCAGGCCTCTGGCCCTCTGACTCTCAGCTGAATGTTAATTAGATCTACTTGGATTAATTAGAGGATCATAGTAAATTACCTACTGTGTTAGAGTCCTATTTCCTTATTTCCTCTCTCTCTCTTTTCAATTGTAAATAAACTTCCATTAAAGTCAATTTTGACTTGAGATTTTTCTTAATTGAGGATTGATAATAGTTCAATCCTCTGGCAACCATCTTTTAATATATTGAACCAAAAAAAATCCTTTTTCCTCCCTTACAGGGTACATTATATACCAAATATGAAGATTTGAAGCTGACAGTGAAGCTTCACACCTATGAGGCCTAAGTTAAAGCAGTTAACTACTTAACTCAAAACGTTAATATTTATACTAAAATAATCACAAAACTATTAATATTATCACTTATGATATCATTAAGTACTTTATCTTAAACTCACAATTATGATTAACTCAAAACTATTGCTAACATTAAAAACTAATCCCCAAATAAGGGGGGTAGGGAGTTTCACATTTATAGTTTTGAATACAATGTTTTTTTCTTCTATTTTTGGTACTGGTAATCTTATTTTTTTTCCCTTTCTATCCCCACCCTTCAACACTTCCACCTCTTTGTTGTATATTTGTGTACTCTATTTATGTACTACTTTTCTTCATTCTTCTTCTCCCTTCTCCCTTGTTCAAGTATGTTATACTTCCCTACCCTTTCCATTGTCCTATGTAGATCACCAAAAAAACCCAAATTATTCCCTGTGCTTCATGATGGAGGTTTGAAAGGTTATATAGATCATATCTTGATATTAGAATGTAAACTCTTTAACTTTGATTACTCCTTTTATATGTTATTTTAAATACTTCATTTTGATAAAAGTCCAACCCTTTCCTCCTCCTATAACATTATTCTCAGTTTTATTGAATAAATTATTTGTCTATGTAATTATAGATCCTTTGCTTTCTAGAATATCATATTTCAAGCTCTCTGTTTCTTTAAGTGATGGCAGATCACTTTTGTGTGATTCTGGTAGGTTCTTCAGAACTTGAGACTGTGTGTAATATTTTTCTTCATCTTTTCAGTTCTGGTTTTTGACTATAATATTGGATGTCTTCATTTTGGAGTTTCTTTCACATGGCAATAAATGTATTATTCAATTTCCATTTGGGCTCTGAGAAATTTCATTTTTTCATTTAAACTTTTTACCCAAATTATGTGTTGATACAATTTTTAATGATTGTTTTCTGACATTTTACAATCCATATTCAAACCCTCCTAGCCCCTACTGTCCTTCTCCAGAAGGCAAGTAATATGTTACAGATTATATATTTTCTTGTTCATCATGTGAAACAAGGTATATGTTACTCATAATAGAGAAAAATTCATTGATGAAATAAAGTGAAACATGGTATGTTGTAATATACATTCAGACCCCATCTCTTCCTTCAGTGATGGTGGAATGCCATTTTCATCATGCTTGGAGTTGTTCCTGGATTCTTGTCATGTTCATAATTAGTTAAGTCATCCACTCTTATATAATCTGTTAAGTATGATATATAGGAATTTTTGAGGAGGGCAGTCATACCTATCAAGCCATGACTCTTATATTATCTCCTAAATCTGTTTTAGAGGTTAGCTTTTTTGCTATGAATTATCTAAGATTTTATTCTATTTTTCTGCCTTTGGATTTTGGATTTGGTTTTAATATTACTTGATGTTTCATAAAATTACTAGTTTATATGTGGTCCATTCTAATTTAAGATTTTTTCTTGGATAAGATTTTGTCCATTTTTCAAAAAGCTGTTAATTTTCAATTTACTAATATTCTTCTATAGCTTCCATTTCTTTTCCTAATTGTTCCTCTATAGCTCTTATTTGTTTTTTTTCTTTTTAAAACATGTTAGCTCATAAATAACTATTGGTTCAACCCTTCCACAAATTCTTATTGGACTTTTGACTAAGCACAATTTTTCTTCAAGGTTTTGTTGATGTTTTCTAGTTATCCTTTTCTTCTGACTTGAGTCTCTTCATCAATATAATAGCTCTTTATGGTAAGATTCTTTGTTGTTTCCTATTTTTCCAACTTCTTAACATTGGTTCCTATATTTGTGCTAGATTCTGGGCAATTCTGGTAGGGATGTCTGATATGAACTTTTGTTCCCTTACATCTTTCTACAAATTTCACATATTAGGCTAGGGGTCTGAAAATTGTAATGCTCTCAAAGAGATATGATTGGGATGAAATTTCTTTGCTGCACTCCTTGCCTGAGTTTTACAAGTTCCTCATCCCCATCTAGGTCAGCTACTCTGCCTCTGATTATGGGTTTTATTGGACTGCTGCTGGATTCAGCCCCTATTAGCCTTCTTGGAGGCTCTATGGTTTCAGAGTAAGTGAAAGGCAAGCTAAATTTGGTCTGAGCCTCCTATCCTGGTTTTCTCCTATAGGCTTCACTCTAGTTTAGAATATAGAAGCAAATTCACACTCTGGTCCTCTCCTCAGAGCCACATAGCTACTCTACTTCTAAATGTGTTCCATACCCACTACATTTCCCTAGCTGTTAATGATTGTTCCTCTCTACTACTCTTATTTATAATATTCCTTAATTTAGTCCTTCAGAAAATTAGATAATAACTACCTATGACTAACTCATCAGTTGCTACCTATCTCTATATATTTCACTAGTTCAGACAGCCTATAGAATCCTTTTAGCTAATGTGCTTATCACTTTGGTGTCTAGTCTTGGCTGTCTTTTTGTCTCTAAGTATTGATTCAGAAGGGATCTTCTACCTAAAACTCACTCTCAGTTCTGACCTGTAAAAATGATGAAAGGTGACATTTTCTTGATTTCTCTGACCAGATTTCAGTTTGGTACATTGACTAAATCTCTGTGAAGGAAACTAGGTAGGAAGTGTCAGCCTATCTTCCTTCTACTCTATCTTGACTCCACCTACCTTGTCTAGTCTTCTTAAAGATATCCAATGAAATTGACTTTTTCTCATGCATTGCACTCTACCTCCCAACTCTTGGATTCATTGATTGTCACCCATACTGTGAAGCCTCTCCCATCTCATCTCTATTTCCTGGCTTCCCCAACTTCCTTCAAGTCTATAGTCTTGTTAATAATTTGCAGGGTTTTTTTGCTCTCTCATTAGATTGTGAGCATAGAGAGTAGGAATCATTTTCATGTTGTTATGAGGATTTTTATCTTTGCTTTTATTTGTATCCTCAGGTCCTACTATAATTCCTAGCCCCTAGTAAGTGCATATTTACCTGATCTCACAACATAAAATATCATCACTATTTTCTATTTGACTTGTGATTTTGAATTCTTTAAAGTAGAGAATTTTGTTATTTTTACTTTTTTAGATTTCTTAATCTTTTTGGCCCTTGAAGCAACATCTGCAAGTAGAGTTAGCTTCAGAATAAGGAAAACCAGGTTTCTAGTCTCTGTTGATAGATACTGATTGTGTCATCCAGGGGCAAAGCAATTAACCTTTCATTCCTCCAGGCAACTCTCTAAGACTGAAAGTTTCAAACAATTGCACATCTGCATTGCCTAGATGGGAATTGACAATCAGAGATCCAGACCCCTCTTACAACCTTCACCCTTCAAAATAACCCAACATTATTCTATGTCAATATCTTTTTGAATCAATCTATATTCAGTTAAATCATACTTATTTGAAAGATGATCTTCCCTTTGACTATTGTCTTTGTTTTAGTAGCTTTTGCTTTTATTTCATCACACATCTAATCAGTCTTGGCAAAAATAATGAAGTTTGCCATTTTCTACTTCAGTGAATTAAGGCGAACAGAGTTTAAGTGTCTTGTCCAGGGTCACACTCCTTATAAACATCTGAGGTCAGATTTGAACTCAAGTCCTTACAATTCCAGAACCAGTCAACTATCCACTGAACCATCTAGCTGCTTCCAAGGCAATAGAAGTTGATACACACAGCTAATATGTGTCTGAGGTCACATTTGAACTCAGTTATCCCTGTCTCAGGCCCAGCACTCTATCTATTGAGTCATCTAGTTGCCTCTTTTGGTACCTTTCTTGGCTAATTTTTTTTTCTTAACTTTTGTGACAAACTCTCTATAGGGCTAAGAAATTGAGATTTTTGTCATTGGGTATTCCTAAGTGAAGCTTATATCATTTGTGGGAGCCTTCTCCATCCATTCAGTTGTCTTTAATTAGAAGTTAGGAAAACAAAGAAGAAAGCAAGCAGAAGCTGATCCACAAACTCCAAAATGAATCAATTATCAAACTAGTCTACTTACCTTTTTCTCTCCTTGCTGCTGATTTTTAGCTATCTATACATTTCCATAACCATTTGACTCTTTCTTTGCAAGGGAAGATGAGACTTACTTTATTCAGGTGGCCTAATAATCCTAATAATTTCATAATCCATCCACTACCCATTAGCATCTCAATGAATTCAATATTCATATGAATGCACTCATTTTCATTTAACTAATCTCCTCAACTTTCATAATTCCATCTTCAGTTGATTTTAGTCATCACCAGTACACTGCTACACCTTCAAACTCTAAAGTTTGCTTTGTTTGACAGAAATTATATTCCTTTTGATTTTCCCTACTGCTTTAGCCCTTCTAAATTTTGTCTATGACTTAATTGTGGTTTCAGATCCCTAGATTTCTCCTTAGTCTTTAAGGTTTATCAACACCCTAGATTGTTTTCAGTTCTCTTATCTACCATCTTAACCACAGAATTCACTATTTCAATTATGTACTGCCTCCCACCATTGAATCCCTCACTTCCTTATATCTCTACTGTTGCTTTTTAACTAATCTTCAGCCTTGGTTTACTATATTACTTCTCTGCTCCTATGGAAGGATGTCTAGAAAACTGACTTGACTTGATAGTCAGCTATAAATATGTGTCATTTGCAACTTGGGCAGCTAGGTAGCAAAGTAAATAAGGGTTCTGAGTTCCAGAGCCAGGAAGACACCGCTGACTTTAGACACCAACTGTCTGTGTGAACTTGGGCAAGTCACTTGCCCCCGCTTGCTTCAGGTTTCTCATCCATAAAATGAGTTGAGAAATGAAATGTCTAACTACTCCAGTACCTTTGCTAAAAAAAATGGGGTCGAAAAAAGTCAGACATGACTGAAATGCACCCAAACAATTGCAATTTGGGTCCATTGCTGGATGACAAACCTATTCAATCTCTTTTATGTGATGGATTCATCGTGTCTGCAGGAATGTCAATATCTTGAAAGACTGTATGTACCCAGAACTTGCACCAAGTCTGTGCCTTCTGCCGCTATGCTCCCTCTCTCACCAGTTGGAAAGTGTGAATGTTGGAGAGTGGTGAGTTGCTCCCAGATTTTTCAATTGTTATAATTAAAATTAATCTTGGAGACCAATGACTTTGTTTTATGGAACCCCAAAATTTGCCTTTGTCCCTTGGGAACTTACCTTCAGAGAACACTCAGAATGACTCTTGTCTTAGGCTGAAAAATAAACTTATATTATATATATATATATATATATATAATAAAAAATTAAAAAAAGATCTCAGCCTAGATAGTTTTAGTGGATAAAATAAAATCTTAAGTACTATTTTGTCAAGTTTCTCCCATTGTATCTAGGCCTCTCCCAGGTAGTCCAGCCCCAGGTTGAAATTCTCCTACCCAAGTAAATCAATCACCTGTCTTTCCTGTCCTTTATTCACCAAAGATATATAAGTCTCCAGATTCTTCATTGGAAAATCCCCTTTCAAGGTGCATTTTCTTGGAGACAGTCTTTTCAGAGTTCCAGAGCTTGTCTCTGTGTGGTATTTTGCACCTGACTCTGTGTGGATGCTGATAGAGCATTTTCTCCCTCATCCTGATTAAAGACTTTTTCTTGTTAACTACTTTGGTGGTTCTATGTTTTTGAAGGTTTTGAAGGAAGAGACATATTAAATTATAAGGTTTTGTCACCAAAGCTCTAGTCATTTCCCACCAAACTGCATTCCTCTTGCTTTCATAATGACTCTATTTTCTCACTATTTAGCTGCTTTTAAATGTTGTCTTCCATTACCGGATTGTGAGCTTCTTAAAGACTAGAGTGTTCTTAAGCCTTTCTTTGTATTTTAGCAATACCTGATCCACACTAAACACCAATTATATATGTAATGGCTGACTGACCTACCACCCCCATGCCTTTATCACAACAGAGGATCTTTAGATTTAAATGAATAAGAAAATTGAATTCATCAGTCACAAAACTCCCTATTCCTCCTCTCTATCATATATCAAAAATGTTCTCTTCCTTCTTGTAGCTTTTCTTCCTGTGATCTCAATGAAAAATTAACCCTCCTCGCCAAAATTAACTCCTTAGAAGTTCTTCCCCTCCCTTCATAGGATCTAATTACTCCCTTGGCTATGCCTTTATTCCTTTGGTTGTATCCTTACTCCTCTTTCTCATCTTCAAACCTTTCCCCCTTCTGCTAACTTCTCACAGGTGTATACTCAGGCATTTGCTATTATAAATGATAACATATACACTCACATGAAAATTCCCAAAATACCCTTCACCTTTTCGACCTTCTCAAGCTTTTGAACCTTTTTTTCCCTACACCCTTAATTTGTTGAAATTCAAAGAGAGTGGTCTCTGCTCCCTGAATCCATTCTCTTATCATTATCTCTTGACTTTTAAATTCTGATTTTTACCTCTCTTACTTCATTGAAACTGTTGTTTCAAAGGCTAGTAATGGCATATAGTCTAATTCAGTGATGGGCAAACTTTATAAAGAGGGGGCCAAAGGAAAGGAAATGCTCATCTGTCAGTCTGTTTCTAAGGCAACTCTTTTGAAATTTCATTGTAAGGTATTGTATTCATTGTATTTGTCAGATTAGGAATAATTTCATGTGGCCAGATAGAACATTTCAGGGGGCCATAGTTTGCCCATCACTGGTCTAATAGCTTTTTTCTCAGCTGTCATTTTTTGAGACTTTCATTATATGTGAAACTTGAGGTATACTTTTCATGATATTCTTTTCCTTTGGCTTCTGTAACACTTGTCTTCAGATTCTCCTCCTGGCATGGGCATTGTATCCCCCAGAACTACAGAAGTGTTTCATGAAAACTGTAAGCAGGGAAATCCTTTGCTCCCTTACATTCTTGTGACATCTAACCCAAAACTTCTAATAACTTGGATAAGACCCTGAGAGCATGATCTTCCTTGGATAATCCTTTCTATATGAGATGGACAGAGAGATACACCTCCTTGATACTATCAAGTTGTATCTCAGACATCCATCTGCCCTCTAAACTATGAGGGTCACCCTCTATGTCTTCAAGCAAACTTCCCCCCACCCAGTGCCTCAGTGCATACTACTCTAGAGTCACATCTTCACCATGGCACAGAATCACATCTTCACTGTTGTAAAGGGTATAAAGACCCCAGACCTGATGTCATTGGGGAGCAGCTTTCCATCAAGGCAGATTTCTACCTATGCTGTCCTCCTGGACAGATTCAACATGATCTTCTAAATTAATAAATTTCTCTTTTTATTTTTAAGCTATATTTCTGAGTCTTCTATTCTTGTAAAAAGTATCCTTCCTGAACCCCAGGGGTTCACCTCAAGCCCCACACAGCACTCCTACCTATTTTTCTACTGCATAGTCTCTTGCTGATATTCATCATCATCCTCTTACTCTATAATTTCAGATATATCCCAAAGTTCAATGCTTGACCTTTTTATCTTTTCAGTCTCTCCTTCTAAATGATCTCATCCACTCCTATGATTTCAGTGATCACTATGTTAAGACCTCCCACACATATCGAACATCAATTTATCTCCTGAGATCTGTCTGGTACATCTTTTCAAGTGGATGTCTCATCAGCATTTCAATGCATTCAACGCATTGAAAACTAAATTTTTGATAACTCTAAAACCAGACCTGCCTCCAAATATTTCTATTTTATTTTCTTAGTAAAAAGACTATCTTCACAGTCACTCACTTTAGAAACCTCAGAGTTGTCTTTGACTTTCCTCCAGTTTAAAAGTTCTAAACCTATAGTATGGGGATAGATTTTAAAATTTGAATGGTGGGTTACATCTTTATTTCCACCAACATTTAGCTGAATTAAGCATTTCCTTAAATTATAAATTTAAGAAATGTCGAGGTCTATTTATCATCTCTGATAATTTGATAAGGACAGTTTAGTTGATAAGGAAATAACTACTGGACATGGGAGTTGTCTTTTAACTCATGCTTCCAACTCCAGCTCTAGGAGCATGGAGTTTATTATATATACTTCAAGACTCATTTCACACAAAAGAACCCCCCCCAAAAAAAAACTTCGCGTTTGCGCAGAAACACACATCATGTCATATCAAAGTACAATAAAGTTATAGTTTTACAAAGAATTTTCTTATGAAGATAATGCTGGATGAGAAACAGTCTCAAAGTTAAAAATGAGCCTCACTTTATCTAAAAGTTATTTTGCTTGAGCTTGCCACTGCTTTACCTTGGGATGCCTGGAGCAGTTAGAGAGATATACCCAGAGTGGCAGCTTTACTCTGATGAGTGAAAAAAGGCTGTTAACTCATTAAGTGCTGGTTTACTAATAACTTAAAGTTTTCCTAGAAGGTATAATGTTTTTCAATAAGAAAAGGTGTGGATCATAAAAGGGGTCAAAAGTGGAGTCTCAGATTTTCATCTATTTAAGACTCTGTTTCTCTTATTGGCCTCCCACAAAGAAATAATCTGAGAAGGCTTCAATGGATTGACAAAGTTATTCCCCCATCACACACACACAGAAATGTTTAAGTCCTGCTCTAACTCATCTGCTTATCTAACTAGTTACCAGGTTCTTATCCATAACATCTTTTATACCTTTCTTTTATCTTTTCAGTTCTCTTCTACTTTACCCTACTTGAATCCCTCATTACCTCTTTTCTAGGATATTTAAATATCTTCCTCAATAATATCTATGTTCCTAATCTTTGTCCTCATGATTTTTTCTTTCTCATGAACTTCATTCACATGTCATTTCCTATCTCATTGCTCTTCTAGACTCTATGATCTCTAGAAACTCATCATGCTATAAGATGAAATTAATTGAAGCTCATATTTCCTCAAAATATGCTTCTCCTTTAATCTATTTAATACCTCCCTCCTGGTGAAGTGGGTGAGAGTAGTTGATATCTGGAAGCTCTTCCTTGATTCTCCATTTGAAGGGAGCACCCAGGGGATTCGATCCATTATTTCTCACCTAGATACTCTCCTAGACTTCATGATCCATCATGCCCCAGTGTAACCCAATTCTCCTTTTAATTCCTTCTAATGTATTGTCTTCTCCCATTATATTGTAAGCTGATTGAGAGCAAAAAATATAGTTTGCCTTTCTTTGTATCCCCAGCATGTATCATAGTGCCATACACATAGAAGTCACCTAATAAATATTTATTGATCCCCAAAATTCTGAATTAAATAATTAATTAGATTTAGTTATTATTTAAGCAAAGATTTGACTGTCATACCTCTTCCACAAAAATCTTCAATTGCACCTAATTTTCTATAATATAAAATATCAACTCATTAGCCTAGCGTTTTATACCTTAACACACTGGTTCCAAAAAATTTTTGAACATTGTTTAACATCTGCCCACATTTTGGGCAAAACAAATGAACAGATGTTCCCAAATCTCATCTTGACCTTTGCTTCCTTCTTTTCCTATAAGTTCCTGCTGAGGTATTATTTCCTTTATGAAGTATGGCAAAAGGCAAAATATGTTATATTCAGAATTGAAGTTTGACTCATGGCTCTGATAGTATGTAATTTTGGTTTAGTCAGTGAACTTCTTGAAATCTTATATTTCTTACCTGCAAAATAAGGTGAATAGACTAGCTAACACTTACAACCTCCCCTCCTCAATTCTAAACATGCTGTTTCTATACCTTGCCTGATTTTCACTGTTGAAAGTGATCCTTTTCTTCTTAAAATTTGTAGTTTCATGTTGTTATTTCCCTTCCTGATAGTATATTCTTCTTGTATAGTAATTCTTTACCTTCCTTAAATGCCAGAATTTGAAAAATAATTCTCAAATAATTTTATCTTTCTCTTTGCTATTATGTGGTGCATCTTCCATAAGCCATAAGTACAGTGGATTGCTTATAACAGGCATTTAACTTCTGTTGAATGACAAGAGAAAAAAATCATTTATACTTTAGTATTCAAAAGTTTCTGGTCATTCAAATAAGCATTGCTTTACATTCTCCTTTTAGGAAGAAAAAAAGATGATGGCAAAATAAATGAAGAGAAAACAAACTTGATTGCAAAGAAACAATTTTCAAGCACTTAAGGAGTCTTATTTGCATATATACAAGGTAATTATAATGTAAGTATAAGCTTTTTCCTAGCTTATATATCTTTCTTATCTCTTTAATGAGTCAGAACTTCTACTAGAAATACTTTGCCTAGGGCTAATTACAGTATGCACCTGAAATTAATAAAACTCTGTATGTTTTAAAATATTCTCTAGTTTAGTTTTTTTTTTCCTTTTTTAAATAGATTGGCACTAGAAGGCAATTGCAAATTTTGTATCTTCCACCAGTTCCAGATATTTGTTCTGTGATAGGGTATTTAAAATCTCAAATTCTGATGTTGCCTGAGGCAACGAGTCAGAATTAGGTAATTCTTTCATAATCTAAATTTACTAGAAGAGTAGATCAAGTCCAAGAGTGATAAACTTCAGCCTTTCTGTGTTACTAAGACAGTGCTCTATAATATTATTTTGTAAAAAAAAAAAGAGCTACTATTAAAAGGCAATGGAAAGAATACCATCAGTGAAATGTGTGACTAGAAAAAGAAGCAAGCTAGTTAAAGAGAGTGAGAGATAGCCAATGGATAGCGTGCTAAGTTGTCTGCAATATAAAGTAATTGAAAGAATTTGGTTAGACCAAGGGAGAAGGTATGAACAATATGTTCTTTAATTTCCCCCTATTAAATATAAAAATTATTTTTTAACATTCATATTTTTGTTTTTTAATTCTAAATTATCTTCTTTCTTCTGACCTTAACAAGCAATACGATATAGATTTTATATGTGTAATTACATAAATCATTTCCCCATATTCTTTAGGGAAGGGATCTCAAATTAAAAAAGGAAGAAAGAAAATGAAATATTGTTTGCTTCAGCCTGCATTCAGACTTCAGTTCTTTCTTGGAGAGAAGATGGCATTTTTCATCATGAATATCCATAATTGTTTAGACTTATGATATTGCTGAGAACAACTAAGCTATTTACAGTTCTTCATCAAGAAATATTGCTCTTGGGGGCAGCTGGGTTGCTCAGTGGATTAACAGTCAGGCCCAGAAGTGGGAGGTCCTGTGTTCAAATCTAGCCTCAGACATTTCCTAGCTGTGTGACCCTGGGCAGGTCACTTAACCCCCATTGCCTAGTTCTTATCACTCCTCTGCCTTAGAACATACAGTATTGATTCTAAGATGGAAGGTAAAGGTTGAAAAAAAATTTGCTCTTACTCTGTACAATTTCTTCTGGTTCTGCTTACTTCACTTTGCATCAGTTTGTATGTCTTTCAAGATTTTTATGAAATCATTCTACTTATTTACTATAACATAATAGTATTCCACCACTATCATATACCATAATTTGTTCAGTCATTCCTCATTTTATGGACAATCCGACAATTTCCAATTCTCTGCTATCACAAAAAGAGCTGCATTAAATACTTATATACAAATAGGTCCTTTTCACTTTTTTTTAAAAAAATTTTTTTGAATTACAGATCTAGTAATGGAATAGTACCAAATTGCTCTGGTTAGATCAATTTGCAAATCTACCAAGTGTATTAGTGTCCCGATTTCCCTGCATCCTATCCAACATTTGTCATTATTTTTTCTGTCATATTAGGCAATCTAATAGGTGTGAGATGGTACTTAGGTATGTTTTTTATTTGCATATTTATAGTTAAGAGTGATCTAGAATATTTTTTCATGACTGTAGATAGCCTTGATTTATTTATCTAAAAACTATTTGTTTATATCCTTTGATGATTTATCTATTGGATAATGATTTTTATTTTTATGAATATGATTTATTTCTCTACATACTTGAGAAATTTGTCCTTTACCAGAGGTATCTGCTGCAAATTTCCCCCAATTTTCTATTTTATTTGCAATATGGTTGCATTGGATTGTACAAAAACTTTTTAATGCAATATAACCAGAATTGTCACTTTTACATTTTATGATACTCTCTGTCTCTTGTTTGGTTCTAAATTTTACCAATATATGAAAAGTATGCTATTCTATATTCCTCTAATTCTCTTATGGTATCAATTCTTTATAATTTTATAGCTATGTTGAGCTTATCTTATCATGTAAGATATTGGTATATTCATAGTTTCTGCCATGCCCTTTATCAATTTTCCCAACAGTTTTTGTCAGACATTGAATTCTTGTTCCAAAATGTTGGATCTTTTGATTTTTCAAGTACTAAATTATTATAGTCTTTATTACTAGGTTCTGAGTATCTAATCTACTCCACTAATCCACCACTTTATTTCTTAACCAGTAAGAGATTGTTCTGATGATTACTACTTTGTAATACAGTTTGAAATCTTGTACTTGTAGCCTACCTTTCTCCTTTTTTTCCTCATTGATTCCCTAGTTATACTTGACCTTTTGTTTCTTGAGATAAATTGTTATCATTTTTTTCTAGTTCTATAAAATAATTTGGGACATTTTGATTGGCATGGCACTGAATAAGTGGATGAATTTAGGTAAAATTGTCATTTTTAAAGTATTTGCACGGCCTATTTGTGATTAATTCATGTTTTTCCAGTTGTTTAGGTCTGAATTTATTGATGCAAAAAGTGTCTTGTAATTAAGTTAACAGAGTTCCTGACTTTGTCCAGGTAGGTAGATTCCAAAGTATTTTACAACATCTACCTTAACTTAAATAGAATTTATTTTTCTATGTTTTACTGCTGTATTTTGTTGATAATGTATAAAAATGCTAATGGATTAGATGGGTTTATTCTATATCTTCCAACTTTGTTCAAGTTGTTGATTATATCAGTTAATTTTTAGTTGATTTTCTAGGATTTTCTCAGTATATCATCCAATCATCTGCAAAGAGTGATAATTTTGTTTCTTCATTGCCTATTCTAATTCCTTTAATTTCTTTTTCTTCTCTTATTGCTATAGCTGGCATTTCTAGTACAATATTGAATAATAGTGGTGATAATGGGCATTCTTGCTTCACTCCTAACAATATTTGAAAGACTTCTAGCTCATCTCCATTAAGAATAATATTTACTGATGGATTTAGATACATAATTCTATCACTCTGAGGAAAGATTCATTTATTTCTATGCAGACTAGTGTTTTTAATTAGAATGAATGTTGTAGATTGTCAAAAACATTCTTGTATTTGTTGAGATAATCATATGGTCTCTGTTTGGTTTATTATTGATATGTTCAATTTTATTGATAATTTTCATAATATTAAATCATCTCTGCATACCTGGTATAAACCTATTTGGTTATAAAGAATAATAACTGTGATATAACGCTGTCATTTTCTTGCTAGTTATTTTTTTAAATTCTGCAATATTACACAGTAGGGAGATCAGTCTATAGTTTTCTTTCTCTGTTTCTTCTCTTCTTGATTTAGGTATTAGTACCATATTTGTGTCATAAAAAGAAATTTGGTAAGACTCTTTGCCTATTTTTCCAAATAATTTCTATCATCTTGGGATCAATTATTATTTACTAGTCAAATTCATTTGTGAATCAGTGTCCCTGGAGATTTAGGGAGAGAGATTTCACTGGAAACTTCTTCAATTTCTTTTCTAAAATGAGGTTGTTTATTCTATTTCCTATTCTGTTAATCTTATTTTATTTTTAAAAATTCATCTATTTTACTTACATTATCAAATTTATTGACATGTAATTACATAAATTAATTCCTAAAAATCACTATAATTCCCTCTTAATTGATGGTGAATTCACTCTTCATTTTAAAAAAAATTTTAAACCCTTAACTTCTGTGTATTGGCTTCTAGGTGGAAGAATGGTAAGGATGGGCAATGGGGGTCAAGACTTGCCTAGGGTCATACAGCTGGGAAGTGTCTGAGGCTGGGTTTGAACCTAGGACCTCCTGTCTTTAGGCCTGACTCTCAATCCACTGAGCCACCCAACCGCCCCCTCTTCATTTTTGAAAATGGTAATTTGATTGTTTTTCCTTCCTTTTTAAAAAAAACAAATTAACAAATAATATTTTTAAATAAAATCAGCTATTGGGTTTATTTATTAGTTCAATAGTTTTCTTTTCAATTTTATTGTTCTAACCTTTGATTTTCAAGATTTCCAGTTTGGTGTATACATTGGTGTATTCCTTTGTGCTTTTTCCAACTTTTTATGTTGAATGACTAATTAACTGATGCATTTTTCTTTAATTTACTGATGTGTTTGGGGACATAAATTTTCTGATTAATACTGCTTTGGCTACATCCCATTCATTTTGGTATTTATCTTTTTGTTGTCATTCTCTTCACTGAAATTACTAATTATTTATATGATTTATTTTGACTTACTTATTCCTTAGAATTAAATTATTTCATTTTTAATCTGTTCATGGCCATTTTATTGAATGATGACCTGAAAAAGATACACCTAATATTTCTGCTTTTCTGCATTTATTTGTGAGGATTTTCTGCCCTAATACACCACCACTTTTTGTGTAAGTGCAGTGTATTGCTGAAAAAAAAAAAGGTGTATATTTTTCCCTTCAGTTTTCTCCAGAGATCTACCATATAGAAGTTTTCTAAGATTCTATTCACTTGTTAAATTTCCTATTTACTTTTTCATTAGAAAGTTAAGGTGCCCAAATAGTATAGTTTTACAATCTATTTCCTCTTGTAAATCATTTAACTTCTTTGAAAATCTAGATGCTATATCATTGAGTAAATATATATTTAGTATTGATATTATATCATTGTCTACAGTATCTTTTAGCAAGACAAAATTTCCTTTCTTGTTTGTCATAATGATTCAGTTTTGCTCTAATTTTGTCTGAGACCATAATCACTACTCCTGATATTTTTATTTCAAGCAAAATTTAATAGATTATGTTCTAGCCCTTTAGTTTTACTCTATGTATGTCTCTCTGCTTCAATGAATTTCTTATAGACAGTATATTGTAGGATTTTTAAAAATCGATTCTATTCTCTGCTTCTATTTTATGGGTGAGTTCAACCCACTAAAATTTACTGTTAAAATACTTAGTGTCATATTTCCATCCATCTTACATTTATCTTGTTTATCCTCTTTCTCTCTTCTTTCACTCTGTCTCTCCTAATAAATGGTTTACTTCTGAACACTATGTCCCAAACCTCTCTTCCTTCCTATCACTACCTCCCTCTTCTCTTATCCTTGTCCCTTTTTTTTTACTTTCTGATATGGTAAAATAGACTTCTATATTCACTTGGATGTGTATATTATTCTCTCTTTGAGTCAAATCTAATGAGAGTAAGGTCCATGCATTGCCCACCACACTTTCTCATTTCCCCCTACATTATAATAGCTCCTTGGTTTTTATATAAGATAATTCACCCCACCAATGTCTCCTTCTCTATTCTCTCAGTGTAGTCCTCTTTTTCATCTCTTATTTTTGCTTTTCTTTTGTAAAACATACTCTTGTAGTTAATTCAAATCCATTTCCTCTCCATGTAAATTCCTTCTAATTGTCCTAATTTTTATATAGTTCCTAAGAATTACAAATATTATCTTGCTGTGTAAGAATAATACCCTTCAACCTTATTGATTCCCTTTTATTTTTTTAAACATTTACCTTCCATCTTGGAGTCAATATTGTGTATTGTCTCCGAGGCAGAAGAGTGGTATATATCCTGAAGAGGATAGACTCCTGAAAAGTGGGCAGGCAAAACCAGGAGACTAAAGTCTGTCATTAGGAAAATTAATGATTCAAAAGATGACTGGTCATAGGGTCTGTGGTTCATTATTAACAAACTAAGAATAAAGGTAGGAAGAACCATAGAATATTGATTGGGCCTCTTACGATGAATTTATGGAATGACATGTATAATCACACAGGATTTAATTAGAAAACAGAGATAGACTATAATTTATATACAGAAGGAAAATTCAAATGGATGAATGTAATTGATTTGAGTATTTGAGCATGATCAATTTAGCATATGTATTCAAAAAATCTTAAAATTGAGTTATTTTATATATACATATGTATATATATATATATATACAATTTTCAATAACAATAACAAACACCTCAAATTCATATACTTGTCTGTTATTCATGGATTTTGGTTTCATAGGATTATAGAATCACAGAATCTGAAGCATGAAGTGAAAGTTCATGTTGTCCAACACTATCATTTTATAAATGAACAAATAGCTGCAGAGAAGTGAGCAAACTGTTGAAAGCTTGCTGATAGCCAGTATCAGAGCAATATTTTGACCCCAATTATGTGATCCTCAAACTAGGGATCTTTCTACTCCTCTATCCTAACACATTATAAAGTGCCTAATGCATAATATCATTGATTAATTTATTATAAATTGATTAATAAAATAAGCAATAAGCAATATTCTAGCATGTTAAATTTATTAGTGTTTCATTATCAAAAGTTCCACTTTTAAGTAGATATGTCAGTCATAAAATATTTGCATGCCACTGGACAGAAGACACTATCTACACCTTACATATGAATCAAAGATCAAGAGGATACAAAATTTTAGCCCTTAGCTCAAAAAATGGAAAACTCTTAGTTAGGCATTTAAACACTGTACTGGCATCCCACCCACACAATTCCTTTCAATTTTATTGAATATACATATAGGTGTGTGTATGTATATGTATATGTGTATGTGAAATCTCTTGTGCAATTCACCATGACAGACATCAACAAAATCTCTATGTATAAAAAGAGGAAGTTTCTGTCAATGACCTATGAGGTCCTTCTATTTTTAAATCCATGATACTATATATATATATATATGTGTATATATATATATACATATATATGTATATATATATATATATACAATACTGTCCCCTAAAGAGCTTATTGTCCAACAAAAAATGAAACAAAGGATATTTAACCTTCAAGAGTTCATCCTGTGAGTTAAAAATAAGTTAAACTGTCTAATGTGATTTAAGAATTTGATGTAATATGTTGTCATTAGTTGGCTGAGATAACTGAAAAATAGGAACTTGTGAAAGCAATATAAATCATGTTTTCTATCTTGGGGGAAGAAAGAAATTGGCACTACCTGTTTTCTAAGA
>NC_058130.1:577762187-577772798 GCF_016433145.1 Gracilinanus agilis
GAGACATATATATGTATATATATATATATATATACAATACTGTCCCCTAAAGAGCTTATTGTCCAACAAAAAATGAAACAAAGGATATTTAACCTTCAAGAGTTCATCCTGTGAGTTAAAAATAAGTTAAACTGTCTAATGTGATTTAAGAATTTGATGTAATATGTTGTCATTAGTTGGCTGAGATAACTGAAAAATAGGAACTTGTGAAAGCAATATAAATCATGTTTTCTATCTTGGGGGAAGAAAGAAATTGGCACTACCTGTTTTCTAAGAACTTGTCTTCTTAAGTTAAAGATACTTGGGTCTTGTCTTTCTTTATTTTTATTCCACCTACCCCCCTCTTGCTGCTATCATTGAGAGTTTTGTGTGTGGCAGCTTTGGAAATAGAAAACTATGTTACTTGCAAAAACAACTTTGTTATATGTCTGCTGGTTTTACTTCTATTTCAGTCACCTCATTTTCAGCAGCAAAGAGGGAAAAATAGTATTTGACTTCAGTTCAAAAGCCTGACAGTTAGTCACACTTAAGTGCTTACATCAAAGGAAATGTGTAGTTAAGGCTGTCAAGAAAATTCAAGAATTGTCATATAGCTTTGGACAGGTAGTGATGGGGGCAAAGGAGGCATGGGTAAACTTCCCCATTGGCATTCCAAAAATTGAGGTATATCATAAGAACATTTGGCAGGGAGAGTGTAGCTGAAATAGAGAAAAACAAAATGTTACACCAAAGAGTTTTTTTAAACATATGATTCTCAAGGGTAATTTGAAAGACTTTAATTTTCTTCCTCAGTTTAATAGCTTCTAAAAGATATTCAGTCAGTTAAAGTAGGTTTGAATACTCTTCTCAAAGAAGATTCAATGTACAACTGAGTGTTATATATTCTTAAAACCTCTGATGTGAGAGACCAATATAATTGATTGTAGCGAATGATGGTTCAAACAGCCAACCACTAATGCATAATGCTAACAATGGGTAGACACCAGTGCCAACTTCAGGATGTAGTTCCATATGGAAAGGGATGGTGGTTACAGTCATTTGAAAAAACAACCTACGTCATGCATCAGGAGGAATGAGATCATCATACTCATGCCCAACATTTGCATACTATATAATGATCAAAAATTAAATAGAAACTCAATAGTCAAGTGTATATAGTTTGCACTTGCATGTAAATACATATGTGTATATATATATATATGCATATATATATATTATATGTGTGTGCATAAAAAAAGCTATTATTGATTAATAAGAACCTCACTTAGGGTTGTCAGGACTTAAGAAATGACATCATTTTTACAATATCAGACAAACCTATATTTATAGAAATAAATTTTTCCCCAGAGAAAATAGTAAAATATTCATGAATAGAGCAGTTAAATAGTGTATTAGTTTATTCTTAATGATAAAATGGCACATGACAATGATTCAAAGGTTTTATAATTTGCTAACTCTTTTTGAAAAATCTTTTAAAAATTATCTTTACAGGGGGCAGCTGGGTAGCTCAGTGGATTGAGAGTCAGACCCACAGATGGGAGGTCCTAGGTTCAAATCCAGCCTCAGACACTTCCCAGCTGTGTGACCCTGGGCAAGTCACTTGACCCCCATTGCCCACCCTTACCACTCTTCCACCTAGGAGCCAATACACAGAAGTTAAGGGTTTAAAAAAATGAAAATGAAAGTAAATAAATAAAATACTAATTGGGAAATATTTAAAAAAATTATCTCTACAATTGAATGTCTAGCCAATACCATTCTCTGTTTACTGATACAAATAAAAGCACCTGGGGGCCTAACACATATAGTAAGTGCTTGATGATATTTTCCTTCACTTCCTAAACTCCCCTTACCTGCTTCAAGACACATTTTCTTGAGTGTCTGTCACTTTCAATGAGTCCTGGACTAATTTCTCACCTTGACATAAAGTGTTTATTGAGATCTTTTTCAAGCATGGAATCTTGTGCATTTGCTGATATGGGGACAGAAAATAAAACATGAGTAAGCTATATTCTCCTGTGATACTTATGTTGATTTCATAGATTATGCCTTTGATTGTTACTATGCAGTGATCTGAATTGGTCCTGAACTCTGAAAAAATATCTAACAATAAAATACAAATTCTTGAAGCTCTATCTAGCAATTAGAGCCCTGGCAATTTACTCTTCACTTTTAACTGATGACTAGTCCAGCTAAGTTCCTAGAGACTCTGCCCTAAAAGCTTTGCTATTGGCTCATAAAATTGTACAGCCATGCCAATCCAAAAAGACTGTTATTTAGGGCTAACCTGCCTCCACGGACCACACAGAAGTAATCAACGATCTTTGAAGTATGGAAATAAGATTATATTAAGGATCTAAGTCACACAATTTTCTAAGAAATTATGACACAGCATGTAGATTTACCATGAGATGTTTCTTAATCTACTTTAACATTGAAATCATCTTCAGATATCATAGTAATAATGTTAAACTAGGCAGTTTTCTAATGGATGAAGATTAAATATGTTTGCATTCTCAAATTACTAAATGTCATATAGATTATAGATACAATAATGTAAATTAATCATCAAAAGTAAGATAAATTTCACAATTATTCATTTGAAAAATATGATCTTCATTTTGAACCTATTACAAAACAAAGTGTTAATCCTGAAGGAAAATATCTCCACTCCAAAAATTTTAAGAACTCTAATTTTTAGGAAAATTTAAAAATGTAATTTTTTCATAATATGGAGTATTCATTAATTATAGCAAAATATAAAGAAAGTAGAATCATGTGTATATGTAATATACATGTGTTACTTATGGTTATTAAAATATATTTTTAAAAAGAAAAATAATAACAAAAAAGTAGAAATTTAATATATAAATTTAATGCAAATTAATTAATTAAAGAATCATACAAAAACACAAGAATGACACAAAAACATAAAACCAAGTTATCTATAACTTTATTTTTAAAGGTATATATTAGGACCAATAAACATTTTTAGGAGAATAGGGTAAGATAGCATGCACTACTAGAGTTCATCTCTTAAATAGGATTCAGGAAGAATCAAATAGAAATAGAAAAGTTTACTGACTTCTCACTTCAATAAGCCAACTCCAAAAATTGGAGACTTCCAGAATTAGATTTCTTTTGACTATCATGAGAAAAAAAAGTGAAATTTAGTGTAAATAATATCTTCCCTGTAAAAGAAAAGGTAATGCACTCCCACCCCTTTCCCCCCAAAAAAGAAGAAATAAAGTAGCATGTCTTTGGTTTTAGCTATTTGGTGTCAAAGACCATAATACTTAAAGCAGCATATCACAGAGTGTGAATGCAAAGGCCCTCTTAATATTTGATGATCTCAGCTGAGTCTTACAAGAAATCTGATTTTCTGATCATTTTTTAAAAAGCAAGTGGAACTCTTCACTGGGAAGACTCAGCCTTCAAAATGAGATCTTCACTATGTCCTTTCATCATTCTAGACTTTCCTTGATGAAGACAATGCTAAAAACAACTTACGCATATCTGATACAGTCTGCAGTAAATAGAGTATAAAACATAATCAATTTTCCTAAAGTAGAGTTATAGAAAACATTAGAGAGTTTTCTACTTTGTTCCCAATGCTAAGATCAGTGACATGATGAAAATACGTTTAAAATTCTAAGACTCTATGCTATAGCACATTTGAGATATAATTTCCAACCAGAAATACATGCATACATGTATATATGTACATGTACATGCACACGTACATATATACATGTAATTACAAATTGTTATTTTTTCTGAAACATGAAATTTATTTTCTTCTTGAATTTAATGACTGATATTATAGGATCATCATGAATTTTGTTCTTCTTGCTTTAAGATAAATTGAAAGAATGCTGGATTTGGAATTATAGGACCTTTGTCTACATCTAGATTCCATCATGTTATCTCTGTACACTTGTATAAGATATTTTACTTCTCTGGCCTTCAGTTTTCTCATCTGTGAAATGATGGGATTAAGATTGATAAAGTCTAAGGTATCTTTCAACTCCAAGTCATCCCTTGACAATGGTGATGTTTTCATCATTCATTAAAATCAGAGATAGTAAAGAAGTGACATATCTAAAACCAAAATTTCTCATATGCTGTCAGGGTGCAAACATGGCAAAAGGGAAGGGTAAAAACAATTTCTATTACCTAGAACTCCAGAGGGAAACTAATATAGGTTTGACTTGATTATTATGTGGGAAAGGAAAAACATTAACACACACACACAAAGTTTACAATTCCTGCATGAAATTTTAGAAACAAAATACAACATACTGAAGAATTGTGTAGTATTTCCTTAAAGAAGGGAGTTTATTACTTGTACAGATGATGTAGATGCAGCTGGAAATATAGAGATTTATGTTTGTCTATGCGACATACTCTGCCAACTATCCTTACTAGAGTCCCTTGTGCATAGGAGTGGGAAAGTGCAAAGTGTCATAAAACCAAGGACATTCCTAGAAATGAGAAATGAAGCCATAGTTTTGTTTCTGCTAGAGGATTTATAAGCCTGAAAGGGAGTAAAACATTAGACCTGATTTTCTACATGTTATACAGAGAATAACATATGGAAAATAAGGTCAGTGTTAGCAACTATTCAAGGAAGAGGGCATATTGTCTCTCTCATACACATCATTTATGATATCTGGCTGCAATTCAACCACCAAGAAGTATAAGGCTACAAATGATACAGGATATAAATGGCTAGGGAGAAATGCAACAAACCAGATAAGATCTACACCTTTGGTATTCTAAAAGACAGGCAGTTTGTTTTAGTAAACAGACCACTGAATTTGGAGTCAAAGAATTTTGGTTTGAATCTACATATTTCTTTCTGAACTTAGGGATTTACTCCCCCTTTCTGAAACTGATTTTATTTATACATAGAATGAGTGGGCTGGACTAGAAATTCATTAAATCCCTTTGGGGTCATATTCCAGTAAAACAAAGACCAGATTGAAGAAATAGTCTTTGAATTTGTCAGTATTTTGATACATTAAATAAATTAAAGAATGTGAAATGGAAGAAGCCTAAACTGCTTCCAGGGCAGGATTTCAAGTACAATATCTGAAATAAGTAGAACACAATATTTGGTCCATGACAGTGGGTAAACTAGGGATGTTTGGTAAATTAATGCAATAATTTCACTTAACTCCATAGGGCTATACCTTGTTAGGTAGCTCTTTAATCACTTTCTTCACATGGAAATGGCAAATTACTTTTGAGATATTTGTTTCAGGAACATCATAGTCAGGAACAACCCAGTTTATCAGGATAGCCAAGTATTATCTGCTAATTTTTTTAAAAAGTACAATAAGAATTTACAAATGGGTTCCACTCATTGTCAGGTAATATTTTCACTTATCTTGGTCCCAACATGAGTTTATATAGTATAATAATACTGACTCTTGACTTTATCCACATTGTGATGATACAGGTAAAACAGTATGACTTGTATCTTGCCTCATTACATAGATGGCTTTTTGTCTTGCTTAGAGTTAGAGGCATAGTACCAGGATTGGATTTCTTTGCTCTGGTTGTCCCTCAGAGAGAAGAATACTATTGTAGGATCTTATTAATCTCTGTAGATAGTGGTCAGTAGTTCTTAAGATAGTCTTGGCTTAATTGAATCACTGACAGGTTTGCAGTCTGAAAAGAGACTTGCGTCTTGGATTTTAATTTTCTATAAAGCAAAAATACCTGAGATCTCGTCTTTGCTCAAGAATATGAATAGATTTTCCCATCCTGCCCATGAAATAATGGAAATATCGAAACACCACATTCAACTTCTCAGGGTATCCACATATTTGGTTTTTGGTTCTCAATGTTTTCAAGTTTTTGTTGTTATGTATTCATCTATTATTAATAAACTCATCCTCCTTTGCTATTTCACCATGAATTATTTAAACTGAGATTTGAAATTATGGAATTCTCTAAGGATTAGTCCCCAGTGGCTTTTATCTTTATTCATGATTATAAAACCACCTATAACTATCACTAAGGATAGCACTAAGAAAGTCAATAACAATTTTTATCAGTTAATATTTGTGTGTTTACTTGGTCCAATGTATAGTCCCAATTTAAAGGCAAAAGTTTGCAGGAATTGGAAAAAAATCCTCCTCTCATGTATTTATCCTCTAAGTTGAACACTGATATGCATATGTATGCAATGCAATTTGGAGTTTAAAAAGAGAGATGTGTGCCATGAAGACATTATTATGAAAATGTAGCAGATAAGTACACAATGTTTACAAAAAGATGTTTAGTTTTTAATTTTTGAAAAAAGGTTTAATGATGATGAAGTAGCCATTAAAATATTTTTTCAATTTGTTCTGTTATGTAATAAAATTATTCTACTGTGATCATTTTGGTGCCAGAATTAGAAAAAATTCTCAAACCACTTTATCTTTTTCTTAGCTATTATGTGATTGTGAGTGAAAAAATTCAAAGAACAACATCACAAATATCTTACAATTTATATGCCTTAGAAATACAATGAATTAACAATAACCTATGATTTGATTAATTTTATTTTTCCTATTTTTAATTAATAAACAATAATTGTACTATATTATTGAAATTTTAACAAAAACATTTATTACCTATCTCTATTCATTTAAATAGACTGAACCACTCTAGCAGTAAAGTATACGTTTATAAAAGTTCATTTAAAACCCAACATTATTTTACAGCCTATATCAAAGATTAGATCCTTTACACAGACTTCTCCAACTCCCCTGGTCTATGGAAATGTCTCTCTTCTCTAAATGCCTCTTGTACCTTCAGATAACACTACTGAACATAATAAAGATTTGAGGAATAGTTAACAGCAAATTCAATTGCAGCACATTGTAACATTCTGTTTCACCTAAAGCCTTTCCACATATATTTGTCATGTCTTCTTATGAAGATTAAATTTCTTAAATACCAGGACCATGATTTAGACTTCTGTTTTGTCACATATATTATATACTACAATGTTGGAGGCATGATGATCTGTTTTCAAAAACAAAATCTGTCTTGAACACTTAATGAATTGATTGGTTAACTATACACAGCAAATAAATCCTACATTACTAAGATCAAAGAAATAAGCTTATACACTTATATGCACACAAAATATATGCATGTATATTTTATATGTAAATTTATATTTATGTATGTGTATGTATTTGTGGCTTTATATAACTACTATCTCGAAGAATGAAGTCCTCAATGATTACTATCATATCACTTTTATAGAACTGCATCCTGCATACAGTTTATTTAGTGAGACAATTCTAAATATTTATGAATATGAGAAGACTAATGGCATGCCATTATGGAATGCTGGCCACTGAGTCAGAAAGAACTAAGTTTGAATCTTGCCTCAGAAACTTACTAGTTCTGTAAGGGAAAGTTGCTCATCCTTTCTCTGCCTCAATTTCCTCATCTATAAAATGTAAATAATAAAAATATCTAACTCATATTGTGGAGAACAAATAAAATTATATATATATATATATATACATATATATATATATATATATTAAGCACCTAGAAAAACTTCAAGTGTTATATAAATACTATTATTATTATCATGAAAATAATAAATATCCTTTTAGATGCTGTAGATTTTAACTTTATCTTGAATTTATACTCATTGAAAAAGTTATAAAGATACTGTGAGGAGTTTCTTTCATGTGGTCAGTCAGTCAACAAATGTTTATTGAATGCCACAGGGTACAAAGATGTGTTAACTTCTGCAATATTTTTAGTTTTCTTCAAGTGATGCTTTCTCCCCATGGGATGATTGGTCTTTCTCTCTATAATTAGTTAACCCTGATATCAATGACAAGGTTGTCATGGATTTGTCGAAGTATTATTGATGGTGGTTATTTTATTTGAAAGCATCAGATTTTTTTTTTCTTTTTCTCTGAAAAAACACATCTCATAGTATGATTGATAGGATGACAGAAATAATCAGTGACATGTTTAGCACCTGAAGAAGATCATAATTCTCATGTCAGACAATTTTGTAAAAATACTCTAAAAGTCATAGTTCTTATTAAAGTATTCTGTAATAGTAAATATGATTAGAAATGTGAAAATCAGCAGCTACTAGTACTACCTAGCTAGCACCTATCCAGTGCTATAACATTTGTAAATTCTTTTGACCATGTTAACTCATTTGATCCAAATATTCCTATGAAAAGGACACTAATATTATTCCCATTTTGTAGATGAGGAAGCTGCGATTAAGAGAAGTTAAATAACTTGGCCATTATTATACAGCTTGTGAATGAGGCAGGATTTGAATGCAAGACTTCCTAACTTTCAGCACTTCATTCACTGAACCATTTAGCTTCCTCAGTAGATTGTATGTCACATATTTTATTAAGGCAATTTAAAAGAAACTAAGAAAAGCTAAATTAAAGCTACAATGAATGCATTATGTCAGTTATCTGTAATTCAATAGATATTTTCAGAAGAGAAAAGCAAAACAAAAAGTAATCAACCAGGGGCTGTCATTACAGTAATCATTCAAGAGAACACTTTTATTATACTCTTTTCATAAAGGTTTAACTTCCAAAATTTCATCATCCAGCACATATTTATGTGCCTTATTTCTTCAGAATTCCTGTTGCAAGTTAACTCTCACCTAGATCCTTTCACCATGGACAACTATTGCCCATATTCTATTAAGATTTTTTTTTTTTGCAGAGTTCAATTCATTGTGGCATAGTTGGGAGATATCATTAGAAGGAAGCCTTTATGGTTACGATTTTGGTCTACCCAATCAAATGCTTTATTTAATTTTTTAACCCTAACTATGTCATAGAACCAAAACTAAATATTGGTTCTGAAAAAAAAAGAGTAGTAAAGCCAGATAATTAGGGTTAAGTGACTTGTCCGGGGTCAAATAGCTATGAAGTGTCTGCGTCCAGAATTAAACTAGCATTTCCCTTCTCCAGGCCTAGCTCTGTTGTTAATGAGCTACCTCACTACGCTAAAATGATTGATATTTTAGTCATAAAACAGAACAAAACAAAACAAAACAAGGACAGGGGATACTACACTATCTACTTGTTTCATTCCACCGTTTAATGATAATAATGTAATCCGAAGTGGAATATCATTTCTGAAAGTTAATTTCCACCTAGATACTATCATTGACATGCCTGATATATATATATATATATATAATAATTCCCATAAAATTATATAATCAAAAGTTAGGCTTGTTGGTCAAGAGTTATTGATGTTTTCCTAGTCAATTTTAAAAATTATTCTTAATAAAGTTTGAATTCTTCCACACCATTCTCATCTTCCACTTCTTAAGACAACCTATAAAAGGATCTTTTCACTACCTATAATGTTAGTCCACTTCAGCTGATTTTCTTGCTTGTTTTTTCTTCTCTCTAGTAACTTTAGGCAACTAGAATGCCAGACATGGAGTCAGGAAGACTCAACTTCCTAACTTCAAATCCGGCCTCAGAAACTTGCTACATATGTGATACAAAAAAGTCACTAAATCCCTTTTGCCTTTCCTTTTAGATGTTTTAGAGATATGATTCTTCTAGGTTGTCTGTAAGTCTTAGGCCTCTCCTTTCTTATTCTTGGCCCATACTTTCCAATATATCTGTTTCCTCACCTGTAAAATGAGCTGCAGAAAGAAATGGGAAAAGGGGATTTCTGAGAAGCTTAGACAGAGTGAATCTTAAAACCTCTGCACCCTTACACACCGAGATAGAAAACAATGTGCTTTGAGAAGAAAGAAGACCAAATCTAATAATGGGACACAGCAGGGGGAACCTTATTGCAGCACAACTAAAGAGGTACGCCAAGGAAAAGGCTTCAATTCTTGAAATGTTGGGTCTGAGAGCATAGAAGGGGAATCCTAGGACTCCTCCCTGACGTGCTGTGTGGTGTATCCAGCTGCCCAGGAAATCTCAGGGCAGGTGGATGCACCTGGCCAGAAAGAGGGCCTTGCTGGCACCTGACTCAGGGAGTTAAACACAGGCACTGGAGAGGTGAGTGACTGGAGGGGAAAACCAGAGAAACACAGCAAAAATACCTGGAAGATGGTGGCTTAGAGAAAGCCAAACCCCATCTATCATACCAAGATAGAGAAAGAAGATAGAGAAAAAAGGGCTTCAAATGGAAAGAAAACAAGATCAAACACAGAGGACAGCGCATGGGGACCCCATGGCAAGAGAGTTCAGTTCAGTAAAAATGCTCCTTCTTGTCCCCCCATAGGTTTTTTTTGTTCCTTTTTCCTTCCTCTCCAGGTTTTAGCCTCAGGGCAGATTAAGCAGTAAAATTAATGCAATCAATGCAGGATTAATCCCAACAATTGAACAGACAAAAAGTCTTCAGAGGGCAGAGAAAGTAAATACAAACCTCCATTGCCAGGTAAGGGAATATCTTTCATCAAAGATCATTAAATATATATGCTCATACTAGCAGAACAAGGAAGGAAAAAATATGAGTAAGCAACAGAAAAAGAGAAAAGAAATGACAATTGACAGCTTCTTTCAAAGAAGGAAAAAGAGAACAAACAAAATAGAAGTAGAAGAAGAGGAAGTAGTTCCAGTGAACTGG
>NC_058130.1:577774098-577810500 GCF_016433145.1 Gracilinanus agilis
GCACCTGGCCAGAAAGAGGGCCTTGCTGGCACCTGACTCAGGGAGTTAAACACAGGCACTGGAGAGGTGAGTGACTGGAGGGGAAAACCAGAGAAACACAGCAAAAATACCTGGAAGATGGTGGCTTAGAGAAAGCCAAACCCCATCTATCATACCAAGATAGAGAAAGAAGATAGAGAAAAAAGGGCTTCAAATGGAAAGAAAACAAGATCAAACACAGAGGACAGCGCATGGGGACCCCATGGCAAGAGAGTTCAGTTCAGTAAAAATGCTCCTTCTTGTCCCCCCATAGGTTTTTTTTGTTCCTTTTTCCTTCCTCTCCAGGTTTTAGCCTCAGGGCAGATTAAGCAGTAAAATTAATGCAATCAATGCAGGATTAATCCCAACAATTGAACAGACAAAAAGTCTTCAGAGGGCAGAGAAAGTAAATACAAACCTCCATTGCCAGGTAAGGGAATATCTTTCATCAAAGATCATTAAATATATATGCTCATACTAGCAGAACAAGGAAGGAAAAAATATGAGTAAGCAACAGAAAAAGAGAAAAGAAATGACAATTGACAGCTTCTTTCAAAGAAGGAAAAAGAGAACAAACAAAATAGAAGTAGAAGAAGAGGAAGTAGTTCCAGTGAACTGGACACAGGCTTTGGAAGATCTTAAAATTCAATTAACTCAAGAACGTAAAATTCAATTAACTCAAGAACTTCAGGATCTCAAAAAGCAATCAAGAGAGGCAAGAGAGGCTAAAGACAATTTGAAAAAGGAAAAACGTGAACTAAAACAAGAAAAATAAGTCTTAAAAGCCAGGATTGGCCAGCTTGAAAATGAAGCAAAGAAGGCAAAAGATGATCTACACAGAAATTGAGACCAGAAGGAGAAGGATGACCAAAAAGCCAGGGATGAAATTCAGTCTTTAAAAAACAGAACTCAACAACTGGAAGCAAATGACTTTACAAGGCAGCAAGAATATATTAAACAAAATTTAAAAAATGAAAAATTTGAGGAGAATATGGAACACCTCATTGATTCAAACAAAGATCTGGAGAATAGAGCTAGAAGAGACAATTAAAGAATTATTGGTTTACCAGAACATCATGATAAAAGAAAAAGTTTAGATAGCATCTTACAGGAAATTATCCAAGAAAATTGCCCAGAAATTCTCAAAGAGAGAAAAGTGGAAGTTGAAAGAATCTACAGATCATCTCCTACGCTTAATCCACAACTGACAACTTCCAGGAATATTTTAGCCAAATTTAAAAACTACCTGATGTAATGCAAGGTGGCTAACAGAAACTTTTTGCTTCTGTAATTTCTAACAGTCACAAAAAGTCAGTTAAACATCTTAGAATCTTCAGAAAGTCAGTTAGAACTTAAAGCTATAAATAGAGGGGAAGTTCCAACTGATGGGTCTTTAGCCTTCTGGCTTTCACTGTGGCTGGAGACTTTTGCTTTGGTTTAACCTGCTGGCTTTGGCCTAATTGCTTCAGCCTTGGCCTGTGCTTATTTTGTCTTGGGGAAATTTGGACCTATCTCACTTCTCTGGACCTCTCCCTGATCTCCCTTCTCCATCTCTCCCCTTCCCTGAATTTCCTGTGGGTCCTGGGTGGAAGGGAGGGCTTAGTGATTGAATATTGTGGGTTTTAGTTTCTTTAGATAATTAGAGTATCCTCAAATAAGTTACCCCTAGATTTGATAAAGACTTTACTTAAAAGGCAGTCAAATCTTCCTGGCTGGAGAGCCGGATTCTCTGTCTAAACCTCTCCATGACCCATCCCCTACCATCACCCTTCACTCTAGCAGCAGTTAGAAAACCCTGAACCCCTCTCCCATTCTGACTGGCCCTGGTATTAACAAATCCCCTTTTTACCTATCCAAACCCTCTGGTGAATCATTGTGTCTAAAATTAAGACAAGTGCTCAAGGGGAAGGAATCATTTTTCTTCCATTTCCTTGAGGGGAGCTGGGGACATCCATCTTGGCAGGAAGTACCTACCCAAGGACTTACTTCAACCATCAGTTTGACTGGCAGGGAAGGGCCCTCTCGACTTCTCCCTCAAGAGACTTGAGAAACTAACAAGAGAACCTCTCTAGCCAAACCAACCTAAACATTTCTTACTGACCCTTCTTCCCTGTATTCTCTGTCTCAAGCCTCTGGGAATAAACCTGTTTGAGCTGCCCTCTCCTACATACCCCATTTGCTTTATCTCCTATATACCTTCCCTTACCTTTATTCCTCCTCCAATCACCTTATAATCACCTAATATCCCCTTTATTCTTCCTCACACCCAAATTGCTTTCTTTGACCAACTCAGATTATCTCATTTAATTTTTATAACATTAATTGGCAAGCAAAGTTAGTGAACTACCTAAAATCTTCTGAAACAACCAAAATGAACCTGGCTAGGATAATATTCATCCTATCTAGCATCTTGATGATTTATTGATCCACAAAAGGCCATATTTATGGCAAAAATTTGAGAAATTAAGACATGGAGAAGAGGAACATTCTAGCAGTTTCCTCAATAGAGTAATAGAGGCAGCCAAGACAATCCTAGGACTAAATGATACACATGCCCAGGAAACCATAGATCATATCTGTAGGTAATTTTAAAGGGAACATCAATCCCAATACAAAATTACTTTAGGCAAAACTGTCCACAGTGGGAATCACTGCCACTGGAGGATGTAAGACAACATACTTCCTACATCCATGATTCAAAGCAAAAGTAAGCAAGGATAGCAAGACAAACTGACTCAGACAAGGATGGACTGATAGCTAATTTGAGAAGGCAATTGAAACACACCAAAAGAGAAAAAGAATTGGAGGAAGTAAAAAATTTTGCCCTCCAAACTAGTAAGAGGCAAAATCAATACAGACAACCTAAAATTAACACCCAAAGACCAAAATCATTTTCCCCACAGTGCTTTCTTTGTGGACGTCCAGGTCATATTTTAAAATTTTGTAGATTTAGGCAACAAATTGATTTTTCCAAAAATGATAATTATAATCAAAGAAACAGAGGTATGAGAAGGACCCATTACAACACAAAATGATCCAAAAACAATAATGATACAAAGAGAAGTGAGGAAAGCAAACATGATGGTTCGTGCTGTAGCCATGCATGCAAGAAATTTAGCCAATCCCCATCCCTAGAAGAAATGGAAAGGTACATAGGGAACAAAGCCAAAGTCACTATGAATCGAGGTTCCTAATTCAAAAAGATCTAATCATTATAATTTGGGTGCGAGAGTGTGTAGCTTAAGTGAGAAAAATAATATCAAAAAACTGGGCAAAACGAAACAGGTATCTAAAGCAAGCTACACAGAATATCAAGATATGTCTGTGGTAGATAATCAGCAATGGGAAGAAATAATGCAGATGCGCAGAGAAATATATGGCAATAGTGAGGATAACTATATAAGGGATCAGGTTTTTATTCCATCACAAAAATATTGAATGAGAAGCATAAGGATCATAGAGGCACTCGCAAAAGCTTGCAATCTCATTCAATATCATCAAAACCTCAAACTGCTCTCTTTATTCCAAGTCTAAAACAAAGAGGTAACTTGGATAAAGAACATTATGCAAGGATTTACAATGTATCCAGAAAAGAATGCATTCAGTAACCTCAGGAGTTAAATGCTGAAATTCTAGCCCATTAACTTGCTTCAGACAAGTCACAGAAAGAGGCTAGAGAGCAAACAAATCAGTAAGTTGGCAAAGACTTGATTTTAAAGACACAACCCACTGAGTTGCTGGATGATAGCAGCTGTTTAGGAAATTCTACATCCACCTTTCTCAACCCCTTAGATGAAGAATTCCATCCAAAAGCATGGGGAAGGGAAAGGGAGCAATTGTTATCCCCAGTAACCAGTGTGACTAATAACAGCAATAATGAAGCTTGGTCAGTGATTGAAGATAAAACACATCTGACTTCAACCACACAAACATCAGGGCAAGATAGGGAACATCAGTCAGCTTTTAAGTCAGTAGTCATACCAGAGGTGTTGAAGGGAACACAAACTATCTACCAAACATTCCCACATACAACCAAAGGGAAAACTTCTGATTTGGAGCATGACTCTTCTCTAAAAGTCAGATTGGATGGTGAATCACACCAAACCTTCACTTCTGCAGCCCTTAGCAAAAGCCAACATGAAATTTACACAACCGATAATGACTCTCCAACTCTTGATGAGAGAGAGAGCTTACTCTTTAAGCCTGCTTTCTGTATTTCTGATTCTGAACTTAACTTGCCTGTTGGTGCTACAGGAAGTTCTGGTTTAGATACAAATGACCATACATGATACTGGATTGATAAGTAGTTTAATTTATTAAAAAAATATTTAGACTTGATCCTTTGTTCCATGTCACTCATGTCAAGCCAGCAAAAGACATGTCCCAACAACAACCACAAGACCCAGTTATTATACAGCACAAAGATAAATTAGCACCAACCAATCAATCAAATAAATCCTCAGAAAATCCACAGCCTATACATGAGACCATAGAATGAGAGCAGCAATTAGAACAACAATCAGAGCATGAATCAGAACGACAATTAGACCAAGAACCATTGAATAATGAGATATTACACCAAATTTTACACCCAAATGATTATCCTAATCACAATTACATCTTAAAAGAATCACCCGTAAACCATTATGACAATGAAAAAGAATCAGCAGCAGAAGAAGAGACAACATTTGATTTGCAATCAATCCAGGACCTAGACACTGACATTGATGAATAAATGAAAACACAAAAGACTTTATCATGAACTCTTGTTACCTATAATTATATTTATTAAACCCCCCCAAAAAAAAGAGAAAGAAGAAAGATTAATCACGTTTCTTAGACATTTGAACTTTGTTCCTGACACAAGTCAACATACCAGAACATTAGTTCCAGTGCAAGATGACAAGTGCAGGTACATTAAATGACACAAGTCAACACAACAGAACATCAGTTCCAGAGCAAGTTAATAAGCGCAAGTACATCAAATGACACAAGTCAACACAACAAAACATCAGTTCCAGTTGACAAGCATGTGAGTAACATCAAACTACACAAGTGAGGCATTGCTGACTTTGCTGATCATCACAAGAACAGCAAACATGAGGACTATAAAAAACATCCATGATCAAATACACAATGGGTGTATGGGAAAACAAACCACACTGTGAAGAGGAGCATCGGAAAGGCATTGGACACATGCATTTGAAAAACATAACTTACACCCAACAGAATTCTCACTGCATCCAACACTTTAGATTCCATCCACACAGTACATACACTTTGCAGAAGAATTCCAGTGGAGTAAGTATGTAACACTTCATTACATGTAAAGGTCACGCTAGACAACACATAGAACATTTTCTGACTTCACATCTACATGTGAAACATAAACTTACACTTAAGAGAAAAGTTTGTCTGCCTTAGCACAGAATTTTCTTCTTACGTTGGTTCAGACACCTTCTACTCAAATCACCTGACATTTCTTGTAAATAATGTATTAATGTAAATGTTTGCTTACTAACCCTTAGCAATAAGTTTTCCTAACACACAGGGACAGTTAGTTAGCTTGATAAATTAGAACAGAGACAGAATTTTCTAAACTTTCTTTGCAAATACTGTACATACCTTAAGTTTATACTTTAACCAAAAGACTTACAAAGAATATTAGTCTTACTTATTCTTACTAACATTTCTAACATAGGCATAAGTATAGTAAGATGTCCATATACTAACGTTAGGAAGATGAATTAGAATTTGGAAATTTAGATTGCAAAATTTTTCTTAATTGATACTTTTGTTGCTAGTTCATGAAATTAGGTAAGTACATAGATAGAATTTATTACTTTGTTTTAGTTAGCAAATGTTAACTTTAAGACTCTTTGTGAATGTTTGCATTTAATCTGTTTTTCCTTACTGTTTAAAATTTTTGCAAAACCAAAACCCCATTACTTTCCTATGCCTTTCCCACAACCCATCTTAGTTTTAACTTAGACTACATTTAATCCACAACTGACAAATTCCAAGAATATTATAATCAAATTCAAAAACTAACAGATCAAGGAAAATATATTACAAGCTGCTAAAAAGAAGTCATTCAGATATTAGGGAACCACAGTTAGGATGACACAGGATCTGGCTGCATCTACATTGAAGGACTGGAAAACATGGAACACAATATTCTGGAAAGCAAGAGAAATGGGTCTACAACCAAGAATTAACTATACAGCAAAACTAACTATATTATTGCAGGGGAAAGTATGGTCATTCAATAAAATTGAGGACTTCCAAACATTCATCAAGAAAAAAAATGAATTTAACCAGAGAGTTTGCTGCCCAAAAACAGAACTCAAGAGAATCAACATAAGGTAATTAAGAGAATGGAGGGAGTAGAAAAAAAACTATTTTCTTTAAGGGACCCAACAAGTTCAATCAATTTGTATCCCCAAAAGAAAAGAAGATATTGGCAAATATTAAAAATTGTTATTACCAACAGGGTAACTAGAAGAAGTTTACATAGAGGAACAGGGACAAACTTTATAGGATGAAATGTCAACTAAGATATATATATGTATGTATGTATGTATGTATGTATGTATGTATGTATGTATAAATATATTCAAAGACTATATAGGGGGAAAAAGGTAATAATAAGAAAAATAGGAAAATAAACAAAAAGGAACAAATTTATATTCCATAAAGAAGCACATAGGACCAACAGGGGAAAATAACAATACACTCTAAGGGTAAAGAGGTTAGAGAGGGTAAATATGCAATACTTAAATGCATTGAAATCATCTTAAAGAGAGAAGAACAATCAGATCCATTGGGGCAGAGAACTGATTCATACCCTATAAAGAAGTAGAAGGGTAAGAAAAAGGGCTAGTGTGGAAGGAAGCAATACCAGGGAGGGAGGGGGAGCTCAGAGTAGCTTTAAATAACAATAAGAGGGGAATAAGGAGGGAGGGGGGAGAAAGGGAAGTACAACAAGGGAAGGGATTATAGGAACTGATTAAAAACAAAACAGTAGTATAGAAGAAAACAGTGAAAGAAGAAAGGACAGGTCTAGGAGAGAGAATCAAAATGTCTGGGAATACACAGTTGATAATTATAACTCAGAATGTGAATGCGATGAACTCACCCATAAAATGGAAGCAAATAGCAGAGTAGATTAGAAACCAAAATCCTACCATTTGTTGTCTAAAAGAAACACACATGAGACAGGCAGACATACATAGAGTGAAAATGATGGAGCAAAATCCATTGGGCTTAAAATGAGAAAAAGAAGGCAGGGGTTGCTATCATGATCTCTGACAGAGCCAAAGTAAAAATAGATAATGTTAAAAAATATAGGGAAGGGAACCACATCCTAATAAAAGGTAGTATAAACAATAAAGAAATATCAGTACTCAAATTGTAAGCACCAAATGGCATAACTTCCAAATTTCTAAAGGAGAAGTTAGTGGAGCTCAAGGATGAAATAGATAGCAAAACCATGCTACTGGGAGACCTCAATCTTCCCCTATCAGATCTAGATAAATCAAACCAAAAAATAAATAACAAAGATATAAGAGAGGTAAATGAAACCCCAGAAAAACTAGAGTTAATAGATATATGGAGGAAAATAAATAGGGACAAAAAGGAATAGACCTTCTTTTCAGTAGCACATGGAACATTCACATGAATAGACCATGTAATAGGGCATAGAAACATGGCAATCAAATGCAAAAAAAGCAGAAATAATAAATGTAACCTAGCAGATTGGCTAAAATGATAGTAGGGGAGAGTAATGAATGTTGGAGGGGATGTGGCAAAATTGAGAAATTGATGCACTGCTGGTAGAGTTGTGAACTGTTCCAACCATTCTGGATGGCAATTTGGAATTATGCCCAAAGAGAGATAAAAAAAATGCCTGCCCTTTGTTCCAGCCAAACCATTGCTGGGTTTGTACCCCAAAGAGATCATAGACGAACAGACTTGTACAAAAATATTTATAGCTGCTCTCTTTGTGGTGGCAAAAAACTGGAAAGAGAGGGTATGCCCTTCAATTGGGAAATGGCTGAACAAAGTGTGGTATATGTTGGTGATGGAATACTATTGTGCACAAAGGAATAATAAACTGGAGGAATTCCATGTGAACTGGAAAGACCTCCAGGAATTGATACAGAGTGAAAGGAGCAGAGCCAGAAGAAAGTTGTAACCAGAGACTGATACGCTGTGGTAAAATCGAATGTAATGGATGTCTGTACTAGCAGCAATGCAATGATCCAGGACAATTCTGAGAGATTTATGGAAAAGAAAGCTACCCACATTCAGAGGAAGAACTACAGAAGAGGAAACAGAAGAAAACCAAGTGCTTGAACACTTGGGTTGATGAGGACATGATTGGGAATGTAGACCTGAAAGGACCACACCAATGCAACTATAAATAATATGTAAATAAGTCTTGATTGATGACACATATCAAAACTAATAGAAATGTGAGTTAGCTATGTGGGGGGGGGAGTTTGAGGGGGTGAAGGGGAAATTAAAAACATGAATCATGTAACCATTGAAATTTTTTTCTAAAAAAATTAATTAAAAAATAAAAATAAATAAAAAATAATGTAGATATGAAAGACTAAATTTATATGTACATGTCAGCTGCCTTTGTGATATCTTTGTGATATAGGGAGAGTGGATATATGTAGATATAAAGAAAAGTAAGCTAATCTTGTATGAGATTTATGATTTTGAGTACTGTCTTCTTTTTCTCCATTTATGAAAATAATTGTTTCATTTGGCTTTGTAAAATTTTGAATTTAAAAAGAAAGAATACATCTAGATCAATAAAAAAGAATAACTCTTGTATCCTTTCCAAGAAGATTCAAAATTGGGGTCGCATAGATTTGACCATGACTAAAATGACTGAACAAGTGCCATCTACATTCATCTTTCTATTACAATTACAATTCTTGATAAACATTGAAAAGTGCGAGGTTAGACCCCTCATGTGGCAATTTTTTTTATTTTTTAATAATTTTTTATTTTTAGAAAAATTTTCCAAGGTTACATAATTCATGTTTTTACAACTTTACCCTTCACTCCCTCAACCCCCCCTGCATCTTCCCCCTGTAGCTAACTCACATTTCCACTGGTTTTAACATGTGTGGTCAGTCAAGACTTATTTACATATTATTGATAGTTACATTGGTGTGGTTTTTTTGGGTCTACATCCCCAATCATGTCCTCATCATTTTTTTAACTTGATGATGAAAATATTTATTATTAAAATAATGTTCATGTTTCATCAGTTTGTTGTTCTCCTAAAATTTTCATCCTTAAATAATCTTAAAATGATATTGCTTAGTTCAATCTAAAACCAAGCTTCTTTAAAATTATTTCACTATCATTTATGTTAAAAAGGATAGTACACTTTTCCTTTATGCTTAAATGAAGCAATATGATTTGAATCTTCCAATAATTTCCTTCATAAGATTTTTTTTAGTGAGTTTATAGTATGTACTGGTATTGCCATTAACTACTATCTCTCAGGACACTACAAGTAATCTATGTTTGTTAACAAATTTAAGTTTCTTTTGCTCTCCTTGTCATGGCAATTAATTTACATGGGACAAAATTATATTACATTATTATTACTAATGTAATTGTTCCTTCTTCTCTCTAGCACACATCCACACACATGTGCCACAAAGACATGCATACACACACATACACAAACAATCCTTTGGTAACTCTTGGGCTGGCCCAAAAGACCTTGGAAATAGGATTTCTTATCAATTGAGGAAGAGAGGAATCTGATGCAATATTAGGAATAGAAGGCTAGTATTTCCCTGTACAGTTGGAGGTTTAGGAATATCTCTAGTCTTATGGTAAAAACTGGGGTTAACTTATATTTTAATCTGGGTTCAGAAGGGTGAGTAGGAAACAGAAATGGACAATAGGTGGGGACTTAACAAGCTGGGGAACTGTAGTTCCATGAATGGTTTGGGCAACTGACAGGAGTGACAGTTGGGGCTCACCTGCCAACCCAGATCTACTTAGCCAGAGATAAACACAGAGTTTAACAAATACACACACAATGAGAACTTTAAGGCATGAAGAAAACAAACAGGGAAAACAGTTTAATTGTAATTTGAAAGGTTAGGAGAGGGGGTGAGGTAAAACTATGTCTAACTGCCCAGGACTGGAGTCAAAAGGGTAAGTTCCTTAGCCAACCTGGCTTCTGCCAGGTTGACAGCTTGGCTAAGGACTTGAGGAAGAGGGCTTGAGTTTGAGGTTCTCACAACTGATCCAGACATGTTTTCAGGATACCAGGAACCAACTCCTCCACAGCCAAAGATCCAAAAGTAACCAGGTAGGGAAAGATATCTGTAAACTGTCCCCAGAACAGAGGCCTCTCCCCTACTCAGAATTGACTTGCAGGATGATATCTTCAGCCTTTACAAACTTCACCAACGTCCAAGATCCCTGGTCAAATAAGGACTGCTGATTTCACTTCTGCTCCAAACCCCTCTCAAAGCAGCAATGTCTGTTTCTTCCTCTCTCCTCTCTATCCCCTGCATTACATTCAGAATGTCCATGATTTCCAGCAAAAGTTTTCCCTAATATGCTTGCAAAAATCTGCTTTTATACTTTTAAAGCCTATACCTATTAGACTAGGGAAGTGGAGGGGAAAAAACATAGAAAAATAAAAAGAGAGGTGGTAGGGTCTGACCCCTGATAGATGGAGTAGCAATAATAAAAAAAGAGGCTGGTGGTAGTGACATCTACAGGTCTTTTCCTCAAACTAAAATCTCCAAGAAGTCCACAAAAGTTGAACACTAAAGAGACAAGGAAGAGGTAGAAATTAATGCACCCTCCATTCAGATGCATAGACTCATTTAAGTGACTGGAACAGAGATAAAAATAGAAGGAACTGGCAGTGCTTATCCTCTTACCCTCTTCCTTACTGTAAAAGACTGACAGGCACCCACTTCTAATTATGTCCTTTTATTCTCCTAAAGAGTACATCTGACTGATCTAATATAATTTCTCACAAACATAAATATTTGATTCTGTCCGTGAATTTCCTTGTGTCCTATATTGTTTGGGACATGAGAATTTGGAACAATTATGAGAATCATAAAAAAGGCAATTTCCTAACTTAAGGCTAGGATTCTAACACACTAAGCCCATTGTTAGGAAATTTTAACTATCTTACTAGGGATATAATCATAAGCCATTCATAAGTTTCATAAATATATTTATAAAAATGATTATGAAGTTGGAGGCTTTTAAATTTTACCTCCTCTCCTATAACATAAAATAGGGCTCCATTAATTGTATATAAATTAGAATCTAAATTCAATGAGGGTAGGGATTATCATATTTTTCATTTTAGTTTCACAATGCCTACCACATAGTTAATGAATGCCTTTCGATTGATTGTTTGATTTATTGATGTTTTAGAGATATGATTCTTCTAGGCTGTCTGTAAGTCTTACGCTTCTCCTTCATTATTCTTCACCCATACTTTTCAATATATCTGTTTTCTTCCTCACCGATATACACTATTCCATTGAAGTCACTGATTATTAGCATATGTTGATATAATGTCAAAGATGTCTTATACTTCACATAAGTTATATATCTCATGCTTCATATAAGAAAATATACTTCATATATTATCAAGTGCTTCATCATCTGTAACAAATATCAACACATAAGTTGCAATTACTTATCATAAGTATTTCATTAATAGATGAAAAAAATGTCCCTTTGAAATAGATATTTCTTCTTTGAGGATATAATAAAACAAAATCAAGCAAATCCACCTTTTGTCTTTCCAAAAATTTTTTGATATAACAAGATTAATATGATTTAATTCAAGTATTATATATACTCACTGATCTATGGATGAAGATGTCACATTAGAGTATCATCAGCATTGTCAAAGTGTATTACATGATATATATGTGTATATGTGTGTATATATATGTATACATATATACACACATTGACCCATGGGTTAGCATAGCTAAAGAATTAATCAAATATACAACTTACTGGTGATCATTATCTCCATACTTAGTTATACTTAGCTTCAGAAAGCATAATTATCATAATATTATAATATAGAGACCATGTTCAATGTTTTTTTCAACCTGGTGGAACCTGCTAATATCTGCATTCTCTGGGCATAACCATCAAGAACCCATAGTCATTTTCATGGTATAATGAAATATTAGAATAGGATGATGTAAAAAAAATTCAATGTTTAGATTATTTAATGAATTTGAACATTTAGTAAAGTAGTTTACCTTTTAAAATACAAAATTGTTATCATCACATCCTTAAACAGGGGAACTCTGCCATATCTAAAGCAGAGGTAATCCTGCTGAGAATAAAATGGGTTATTTTGATATCCCTGCTGAGAAAAAATGGGCTATTAATTACTAATCATTAAAAATGGAAGAATTAAGTTATGCTCCAGGTTACATTGCATACCTTGTAACTGCTGACAACAGAGGCTTTATAATTGTTAGTATCATCTTCAGAGCCATTATTTTACAATGTCCATGAAGTCTAAAATTCATGTCTATCTTTTATCACTGGAATAATGAATTGACTTTGATTTCATTATTACAAGGAACTCTGAGGTAAGAAAATTTCCTTCTCCACTGCAAATTAGCCTGCTCTCTTCAACTTACAGTCTAAGTAGTTTCCATAGAAATTGGGTGGCATTAAAGTAGGCCAGCTATTACTAGAACTTTTTGAGAAAAATATCATAGTCTAACACCATTTTTTTTCTATTTTTCCATTTTCTTCATAGCCTTTCCTGATTATTTAATTAAATTAACAAGATGAATCAAATGAGTTAAAAAAATTATGCTGAGAAGTGATTAAGGAATAGAGATGGAAAGGAAACCAAAGGTCAGAGATCAACATTCTATTTTCCACAAATAAAATCTGAGTCACTCCACTTTTGTTTCAGTTTTTTTTTAATTTAAACATTTATTAATATTCATTTTTAACATGGTTACATGATTCATGCTCCTACTTTCCCCTTCACCCCCCGCACTCCCCCCACCCATGGCCAACACACATTTCCACTGGTTTTGTCATGTGTCCTTGATCAAGACCTATTTCCAAATTGTTGGTAGTTGCATTGGTGTGGTAGTTTCGAGTCCACATTCTCAATCATGTCCACCCCGACCCATGCATTCAAGCAGTTGTTTTTCTTATATGTTTCCTCTCCTGCAGTCCTTCCTCTGAATGTGGGTAGCGTTCTTTACCATAAATCCCTCAAAATTGTCCTGGGTCATTGTATTGCTGCTGGTACAGAAGTCCATTACATTTGATTTTACCACAGTATATCAGTCTCTGTGTACAGTGTTCTTCTGGCTCTGCTCCTTTCACTCTGCATCAGTTCTTGGAGGTCTTTCCAGTTCACCTGGAACTCCTCTAGTTTATTATTTCTTTTAGCACAATAGTATTCCATCACCAGCCTATACCACAATTTGTTCAGCCATTCCCCAATTGAAGGACATACCCTCCTTTTCCAGTTTTTTGCCACCACAAAAAGTGCAGCTATAAATATTTTCATACAAGTCTGTTTATCTATGATCTCTTTGGGGTACAAACCCAACAATGCTATGATTGGATCAAAGGGTAGGCATTCTTTTTTGCCCCTTGAGCATGATTCCAAATTGCCAGCCAGAATGGTTGGATCAGTTCACAACTCCACAAGTAATGCATTAATGTCCCAATTTTGCCACATCCCCTCCAACAATCATTACTCTCCCCTTCTTTCATTTTAGCCAATCTGCTAGGTGTTAGGTGATACCTCAGAGTTGTTTTGATTTTATATCAGTTTTAACTTTATTTTGTTTGCTTTCATGATCATGGTTTCCATTTTCTAAGAGTTCTAGAACTCTTCGTTAATAATCTTTTTTTTTATCACCCTGCAGTTTGAATGAGTTCATTAAAAGTTCAGGCAGGAGAGGAAATGAGATGACTTAAAATATTAGCCTGACTAACTTATCCTCATAGATTAATTATCCCTTTTTACCTCATTATCATCTATCTGTTTGGAAGGTAAGAGTAATATGTCCCATCTCCATTTCCTGCCAGAACAATAAAGAGGTCTTAGAAAAGAGAATAGCAGTTGGCCATGTGACTAGACTGGGAAGCTGATATTCTGTATTTAAAAGGAATAGATTTTTCCTCTACACCTTTGCTCTGTATTGAGTTGAAAGGATTGTGGCTCTCATATCAAGCAAGCAAGCTCAGGAAGGAATAGTGGAAAGTTATTGATTTCAAATCTAATTTAGTCCTATTTGCAGGAATGTTTGTGTACTTGTACCTTTGAGGGTCATTGCAAAAAATAATATACACACCTCATGGAAGTAATTTTTATAGGTTTGCATATTTGTATTGAGTTAGAAAATTCCCTGAGAACCATATCTTTGCAGCTTATCATTAAAAATTTTCACTCCCACTTTCATAAGCAAGGTTAAATCATTTTCTTTTAGATTCATCCTACCCCAGCATCTGATTAGCCACTAAATAAAATTTCATGAAATATGTTGACTAGTAAGAGGAGACAAATGTGCTGTTAAATTGTTGGCACAATGGAAAAAGCACTGGATTTATAATTTGAAAAAAAACTCTGATTCAAATCTTACTTCTGACACTTACCTTTCTAAGACATACTTTCTACAACTGTAAAATAAGAGGTTTGGACTAAATGATTGATAAATTAAATGTCAGCTCTCTAAATCTTTGATCTTGTCACTTTGTAGAAGTCATCTTTTTGAGTCTTATATATCAATGGGAAAGAAGTATTCATAATACTATGGGGGAAATATGACTAGAAGGTTATAAAGGACTAGTTTCTGATTAAGGTGATGAAAAGGGAATCCAACTTAGGCACCAAAATTAATCTAGGTTCAGGCAAATAGAACATGAGACAATAAATATAGGAATTGGGTGTACAGTTGAATTAATTACATATATTTTGCTAAATCCATTCCCTATTTTTACTTATATTAGTTTGTGTTATTGTTTTAGTTATTAAAATAATTTTGATAATCTGAATTTTAAGAAGTTAAGGAAAATTTTGTAATTAAAATTAAGTAATCAGTAAAAAAGTATTTATTAAAACCTTATTAGGGAGCCAAGATGGAGGAGAAACTAGAGCAACAGTTTCGTTTCACCATAAGAATCATCTCTGACAAAAATTAAAATATCACCACAAAACAAATACAAGAGTGAAAGAACCAACAAGGAGATAGTGAAACAACTTTCATAGAAAAGAAAACCCAAAAAGGTAGGCAGAGACCATCTGGGGAACTGGGGTTTCAGAAGACCAGAGCCAGCAAAAACTTGAAAAAAGGAGGAAAGAGCAAGCCAAGAGTAAACCACAATCCCCAGCCCCACCCACATTAGCTGTGACAGGTTCTGAACTTAAACACAGTCTAAGAACATTCAGACCCTAAGAAACTGCCTGTGCAAATAATGGTCCAAGCCAACTCATACTTAAAATTTCAAACTTATGGCAAAGTACAGAGTCACAGCACATGGCAATCTGAGCTAAAGGTAGCTGATACATGTGAGTTGAGAGAGAAGCCAGGAATCTCATTTTGGTCTTGGGATGAGGACATAATCCAGAGTTTGGGGTGAGAACATAGATCACAGGGGAGCCCACCCTCCAATTTTTTTGCCCAAAACTAAGAGTAGAGTTCTAGGACAGGGAAATCAAGGACATGCCTGATTGAATCAAGAATACCTTGAACTTTCCAAACAAATAAAACTGGATCTAAACAATTGGAAAGCCATTGATTGCTCATGGGTAGGTCGAGTTAACATAATAAAAATGACAATTATACCCAAATTAATTTACCTATTTAGCGCCATACGTATCAAGCTATCAAAAAACTTCTTTACTGAATTAGAAAAAACTATAACAAATTTCATTTGGAATAACAAAAGATCAAGAATATCAAGGGAAATAATGAAAAAAAAATGTGAAGGAAGGGGGCCTAGCAGTACCAGATATTAAACTATACTATAAAGCAGCAGTCATCAAAACAATATGGTACTGGCTAAGAGACAGAGAGGAGGATCAATGGAAGAGACTTGGGGTAAATGACATCAGCAAGACAGTGTATGATGAACCCAAAGAGCCCAACTTTTGGGACATGAATCCACTATTTGACAAAAACTGCTGGGAAATTTGGAAAACAATATGGGAGAGATTAGGTTTAGATCAACATCTCACACCCTACACCAAGGTAAATTCAGAATGGGTGAATGACTTGAATATAAAGAGGGAAACTATAAATAAGTTAAGTGAACACAGAATAGTATACTTGTCAGATCTCTGGGAAAGGAAAGACTTTAAAACCAAGCAAGAGTTAGAGAAAATTACAAAATGTAAATTAAATGGTTTTGATTATATTAAACTAAAAAGCTTTTGTACAAACAAAAACAATGTAGTCAAAATCAGGAGGGAAACAACAAATTGGGAAAAAATCTTTATAACGAAAAACTAGGACAGGGGTCTAATTACTCAAATATACAAGGAGTTAAAGCAATTGTATAAAAAATCAAGCCATTACCCAATTGATAAATGGGCAAGAGACATGAATAGGCAATTTTCAGGTAAAGAAATCAAAAGTATCAATAAGTACATGAGGAAGTGTTCCAAATCTCTAATAATTAGAGAAATGCAAATCAAAACAACTCTGAGGTATCACCTCACACCCAGCAGATTGGCTAAAATGAAAGAAGGGGAGAGTAATGATTGTTGGAGGGGATGTGGCAAAATTGGGACATTAATGCATTGCTGGTGGAGTTGTGAACTGATCCAGCCATTCTGGCTGGCAATTTGGAATCATGCTCAAGGGGCTATAAAAGAATGCCTGCCCTTTGATGCAGCCATACCATTGCTGGGTTTGTACCCCAAAGAGATCATAGATAAACAGACTTGTACGAAAATATTTATAGCTGCGCTTTTTGTGGTGGCAAAAAACTGGAAAAGGAGGGTATGTCCTTCAATTGGGGAATGGCTGAACAAACTGTGGTATAGGCTGGTGATGGAATACTATTGTGCTAAAAGGAATAACAAACTGGAGAAGTTCCAGGCGAACTGGAGAGACCTCAGGGAACTGATGCAGAGCAAAAGGAGCAGAGCCAGAAGAACATTGTACACAGAGACTGATATACTGTGGTAAAATAGAATGTAATGGACTTCTGTACCAGTAACAATGCAATGACCCAGGACAGCTCCGAGGGATTTATGGTAAAGAAAACTACCCACATTCAGAGGAAGGACTGCAGGAGAGGAAACACATAAGAAAAGCAACTGCTTGAACGTATGGGTCGTGGTGGACATGATTGGGGATGTGGACTCGAAATTACCACACCAATGCAACTACCAACAATTTGGAAATTGGTCTTGATCAAGGACACATGACAAAACCAGTGGAAATGTGTGTTGGCCATGGGTGGGGGGAGTGCAGGGGGTGAAGGGGAAAGTAGGAGCATGAATCAGGTAACTATGTTAAAAATGATTATTAATAAATGTTTAAAAAAAAAAGAATACCTTGTGACCAAAAACTTGAGCCTAAGCCTGGGGATAGAATTTGATTAGTATTTGACCTGATGAAGGTCAGAGTGAGATCATACACCTAAGCCTGAGGAAAGTCTTTAAGCTATCAGCATGTCAAGGGTCAATTGAATCAGCAGGTGGTGGGGGCTCTTAGAGTTCTCAGCCCTCCAACCATCAATTAAACTAGGAATAACCCAGAAAATAAACTAAAAAAAAGCATCAAAGAAGGACTGAAGTTTAAAAGTATATCTTGATTTCCCAGAAAACAGAGCCTAAGTATAATTAGATGGGGAAAATGAGCAAAAAACAACCAAAAAACCTAACTATAAAGAATTTTTATGGATAAAAAGAGTAATTTATAGACACAGAAGGGGGCAGTGAAAGCAAAGAAAACAAATGCAAGGTTCAAAAGAAAAATATGGATTGGATACAGAGTTTGGAAGAGCTCAAAAAAGACTTTAAAAGCCAATTAAGTGAGGCAGAGGAAAAGTGGGGAGAATAAGTAAAAGTGATGCAAGAAGAAGTAAAAGTCATGGGAAAAGAAATGGGCCAAATGAAAAAGGAAATCCAAAAACGGACAGAGGAAAACCAGGTCTTAAAAATCAGCATTGACCATCTAGAAACTAATGATTTCAGGAGAAATCAAGAAACAATGAAACAGAATCAAAGGGATGAAAAAATAGAGGAAAATGTGAAATATGCTATTGAAAAAACAACATACCTAGAAAACTTATCTAGGAGAGACAATTTCAGAATTATTGGACTACCTGAAAGCCATAATGAAGAAAAACCTTGGACATCATATAACAAGAAATTATCAAAGATAACTGCCCAGAGATCCTTGAACAAGAAAGTAAAATTGAAATTGAAAGAATTCACAGATCACCTCCAAAAAGAAATCTTCAAATGACAACTTCCAGGAATATAATAGCTAAGTTCAAGAGCCAACAAAAAAATGAAAGAATGCTTTAAACAACCATAAGGAAACCATTCAAATAACATGATACTATAATCAGGATCACATGAAACCTAGCGACTTCTAAATTAAAGGAATGAAAGGTATGGAATATAATATTCAGGAAGGCAAAATATTTGGGTTTACAACCTATCCAGCAAAAGTGAATATATTTTTTAGGGGAAAAAGACATAATCATTCAATAAGATAGAAGATTCCCCAAAATTCTGAGGAATAAACCAAGGCTTAAAAAAAACAAAACTAAAGTCCAGTCACAAGACACAAGAGAAGCTCAAAAAGATAAATAAGAAAGAGAAAATTTAAGGGATTCATTAGGGTCAAAATGTTTATATATCTACATGGAAAGAGGATTTCTGTAATTCTAAAAAAATTACTCTTAGTAATAGAGAATGTAGAAAGAATTTACTCAGAAAGTGGGTGGAGAAGTAAGCTGATTATGATGATATGATGTATATGATGATACATGATGATATGATGTGTATGTAAATGTGATAATGGAATATGCATGTATGATATGATATGTATGTGTATGAATGATATGTAAATATTCGATTTCCTCTATTTTTAATTTAGGTAGTTAACTTTTTTGTAAGTATTCATCTTCTTCATTTAGATGATCAGATTTATTGGCATATAGTTGAGCAAAATAACTTCTAATAATTGTTTTAATTTCTTCTTTATAGGTTGTGATTTCACATTTTTTTTATTTTGATATTGACAATTTGATTTTCTTTTATTTTAATCCAATTAAAAGTAAACTATCATTCATTTTTTGATAAAACTACATTCTTGTTTAATAAAATCTCTCCATCAATTTTCATGATTTCCAATGTGATGTTTAATTGAGTAATAATAATAATAAGGGCTGAAAGAAAGGGTTGCACTGAGAGAAAAGGGAAGGGAGAAATAGAATGGGTATATTATATAACATAAAGAGTGTGAGATTCATATTGCAGAGAGGGGTTCAAGCTGCAGAGAGGGGTTTAGACTACATCACGGAATTCCATAGTGCCCCCCAGAATTCTAAGAGAGGGGGCAGTTAAAGGCAGTTGGAGCCCTGGGAGAAGAAGGCAGGCACCCAGCTTGCTGGTTGGGAGTCCTGGGTTGGTCTTGGGGCTCGGGTCTTTAATCTGGGCAGAGTCATTTAGTTCCTAACTGCCTAGCTGCTTAACTTTGGTTAGACATTCAATAATATCACAGTCTACCTTAGTTTAGTTATCTTGATATAGAAGAAGAATATTATAGGGTTAGAGAGCAGATCAGCCATTCAAGATACCTAACCCCCTTTGGGGGGAGGGGCTGCTTTGACATAACTGTTTGAGGGTTTCCCTGACCTCATCAATTCTTATCCATCTCTGGTCCTTCCCATTCCCACCTATCATTAAACCTGGGAGCAGTGCCTAGATATATATTTTGGGGATATACTCTCAACCTCCTCAAGCCGAGTTCCTCCTATTTGTAACCTAGAAGTTTATCATAACCTCTGTACCTGTGAGGTTCAAAGACATCAAGCTTCTCCTATTTTATCCTGTGGGGAATAATACAGAGAATATATAATTATAAGGAGTTTGCCTTTCTCCACTTACCATCTTGGCCCAGAAGATATCAAGTCAGTTTATCCACCACACTGTAACTGACTTTCCAACTGCCTAGTTGGAGGGGGGAAGTGAAGGAGCACTTTGACAAGATCCTGCCCCTCCCTTCCAGTCAAGCCTGCTTGTGGGTGTGTCCCTCCATAGACAAAAGAATTAGGGAGATTTGATTTCTACTGACCCCTGTCATCTTATAATGTTCCCTAATACAACAAGAGGCATGAAAAATCATTAAGAAGAGAGAAAAAGGGTTGTGACTGGCAATGCTTAAACTTTACTCTCATTGTAACTGGGTCAGAGGGAAAAAAAACATATTTTCAGTGAGGTATAGAATTATATCAGCCTTCAGAAAAGTAGAAGGGGAATAAGACAAGGGAAGAGGGACATAATTGAAGAGAGGGGGAAGTGGGGGGTGATAAAAAGCAAAATATTGGTGAGGAGGAACCAAGTGAAAGGGAATAGAGCAGTATCTAAAGGGTATAATTTGATGGAGGGCAATACACAGTTAGTAATCATAACACTGAATGTTAATGGGATGAACCCACCCATAAAACAGAAACAGAAAGAAGAGTGGATTAATAACCAGAATTCTACTATATGTTTTTTATAAGAAATACATTTGAGGCAGGGTGACACACACACATATTCAAGTAAAAAGGCTGGAGCAGAATTTATTATGCATGATTTAAGGGGAAAAAAAGGGAGGAGTAGCAACCAGACAAAGCTAAAGTAGAAAATGATCTGATTAAAAGAGATAAGGAAGGAAATTTTGCTAAAAGGTAATATAAAGAACTGAGTAATATCATTACTAATCATTTTTGCAACCAAATATTATAGCATCTAGATTTCTAAAGGAAAAATTGAAGGAGGTCAATGAGAAAATGGATAACAGGACCATACTAGTTGAGGATCTCAAACTTTACCTTTCAGAACTAGATTAATCAAGCCAAAAAATTAATAACAATGAAGTAAGGGAAGTGAGTGAATTGCTAAAAAATAAAGTTAATGAAAATCTGGAGAAACCTGAATAGGGATAAAAAAGGAATATACCTTCTTCTCAGCAGTACATGGTACATATACAAAGACTGACCATGTACTAGGGCATAGAAATATTGCAAAAATGCAGAATAGCAGAAGTAATATATGCAACTTTTTCAGATTATAATACTACGATTGTAAAGATGGTTTAATACTAGGAAAATCATCCACATAATTGACCACATCAATAATCAAACTAACAGAAATCCCATGATTTTCTCAATAGTTGCAGAAAAAGCCTTCAACAAAATATAACACCCATTCCTATTGAAAACAAAGAAAGTATAGAAATAGAATGGCCATTCCTCAAAATAATAAATAATATGTATTTAAAACCATCAAGAAGTATCTGCAATATGGAAAAGTTAGAAGGCTTCCCAATAAGATCAGAAGAAAAGCAAGGGTGCCCATTAAAACCTCTATTATTTAATATTGTACTAGTAATGCTACTGATAGCAATTAGAGAAGAAAAATAAATTCAAGGGATTAAAGTAAGCAATGAGGAAAATAAACTATCACTCACTGCAAATGATATGATAATATACATAAAGAATCCCAGAAAATCAACTAAAAGATTAGTGGAAATAATTAACAACTTTAGCAAATTGCAGCATACAAGATAAACCCACATAAATCATCAGCATTTCTATATATTTCCAATAAAACTTAGCAGTACTAGTTAGAAGGAGAAACTCAATTTAAAATCACTCTAGACAATATAAAATATTTAGGAATCTATCTGCCAATACAAACACAGGAATTATATGAACACAAATACAAAAAAGTTTTCACACAATTAAAACTAGATCTAAGTAGCTGGGAAAACAGTAATTTCTTCTGGGTAGGATGAGCTAACAGTGATGCCCAAAGTGGGTGCTACAGCCCCCTGGTGGGTGCTGCTGTGATCCAGGGGGACAGTGATAACCACAGGTGCATTTATCTTTCCTATTAACTGATATTAAAATTAAAAAAAATTAATTTCCAGGGGGATAGGTAATATTTTTTCTGGAAAAGGGAGCAGTAAGCCAAAAAAAGTTTGGCAACCACTGAACTAATATAATAAAAATGACAATGCTACTCAAATTAATCTGCTTTTTGAGTGCTATACCTATCAAACTACCAAAAAAATTTTTTACATAATTAGAAAAAATTATAACAAAGTTCATCTGAAAGAACAAAAGATCAAGAATATCAAGGGAAATAATAAAACAAATGTGAAGGATGGAGGCCTAGCAGCACCAGATCTTAAACTGTACTATAAAGAAGTGGTCATCAAAACAATATGGTACTGGCTACAAGACAGAAGGTTGGGCCAACATATATGCACCAAATGGTGCAGTATCCAGATTTCCAAATGAAAAACTAGAGGAGATCAAGGAGGAAAAAGCAAAACTACATGGAGGAAAGACCTCAATATTAACGTATTAGAATTAGATAAAATTCAACCAAAGAAATAAACAAGAAAGAAGTAAGGAAAGTAAAAGAAATTATAGAAAAAGTAGAGTTAATGGATATCTGGAGAAAATTAAATAGTGATAAAAAGTAATATCCCTTCTTTTTAGCAGTATATGGCACACAAATAACAATTGACTATGTACTAGTGTGAAAAAACACAAACAAAATGCAGAAAAGCAGAAATAATAAATGCAGTTTTTCAGATCATAATGTGATAAAAATCATAATTAATAAGGGTTCATGGAGAGTCATATTAAAAATTAATTAGAAGCTAAATAATCTAATTCTTCAAACATGGTGGGTCAAGGAACAAATCATAGAAACAATCATTCCATTCATTGAAAAAAATTGATAATGAGGAGACAACATACTGAAATTTATGTGATACAGCCAAAGCAGTACTCAGGGGAAAATTTACATCCCTAAGTGTTCATAGCAACAAAATAGAGAAAGAGGAAATCAATGAATTAGGTTCCGATTTAAAAAAGAAAACTAGAAAAAGAATGAATTAAAAATTCCCAGATAAAGACTAAATTGGAAATAATAAAAACCAAATGAGGTAATAATAAAAATGAAAAGAAAAGAAAAATTGAACTAATAAATAGTGCTAGGAGCTAGTTCTTTGAAAAAACAAATAAAATAGATAAAGTATTTGTTAATCTGATTTTATAAAAAGAAAAAAGAGAATCAATTTACCAGTATCAAAAATTAAAAGGGTGAATTCACCTCTAATGAAGAGGAAATTAAAGAAAATATCAGGAGGTAATTTGCCCAATTTTATGACAATCAGTATAATAATATAGGTGAAATGGATGCATTTTTACAAAAATATAAATTGCCTAGATTAACAGAAAAGGATATAGAATACTTAAATTATCCCATCTCAGAGAAAGAAATTGGACAAGCCATCAAAGAACTCCCTAGGAAAAAATATCCCCAGGGCCAAATGGATTTACAAGTGAATTCTATCAAACATTTAAAGAACAACTAATCCCAATACTATACAAACTATTTAACAAAATAAGCAAAAAAGAGTCTTACCAAATTCTCTTTATGAAACAAATATGGTATAGATACCTAGGCCAGGAAGACTGAAAATAGAGAAAGAAAATTATAGATCCAATTTATTTAATGAACATAAATGCATAAAATAGTAGTAGAGACTGAAACAATATATTACATGGATTTTTCACCATAACCAGGTGGGATTAATACTAGGAATAAAAGGATTATTCAATATTAGGAAAATCATCTGCATAATTGACCATATCAAACTAACATAAATCACATGATTATCTCAATAGATGCAGAAAAAGCCTTTGACAAACTACAATACCCATTCCTATTAAAAACATTTGAAAACATTGGAATAAAAGGGCCTTTCCTCACAATAATAGCTAGTATTTATTTAAAACCAGGAGCAAGTATTATCCACAATGGGGAACGTAATAAGTTAGAAGCCTTCTCAATAAAAAGTTAATAATAAGTTAGAAGTAGTCTAAATAAGATCAGGAGTGATGCAAGGATGTCATTATCACCCCTATTGTTTAATATTGTGCTAGAAATGCTAGCTGTAGTAATTAGAGAAGAAAAAAATGGAAGGATAAAAGCAGGCAATGAGGAAACTAAAATATCACTTTTTGCAGATGATATGATGGCATACTTAAAGAATCCTAGAAAATCATCCAAAAAGCTACTTGAAATAATTAATAACATTAGCAAAGTTATACGATACAAAATAAACTACACAAATCATCAACATTTCTGTATGTTTCCAACAAAAACAGGAGAAAGAGTTAAATAGAGAAACTCCATTTAAAATCACTATAGACAAAATAAAATATTTGGAAATCTGTCTTCCAAGACAAACACAGGGATTATAAGAACACAACTATATAACACTTTTTATACAAATAAAACTAGATCTAAACAATTGGAAAATATTAATTTTTATATAGCTAATATAGTAAAAATGACAATTCTACCTAAACTAATTTACTTATTCGATGCTAAACCTATTAATATACCAAAAAATTATTTTATAGAATTAGAAAAAAGAAGAACAAAATTCAACTGAAAAAAGAAATGATTAATGATATCATGAAAACTAATGAAACAAAGTGTGAATGATGGTGGCATAGTGGTATCAGATCTTAAACTGTACCCTAAAGTAGTCATCATCAAAACAATCTGGAACTGGCTAAGAGATATAAGTGTGGATCAATGGAATAGACTTTTGGTAAATTACCTCAACAATATAGTATTTGATAAAACTAAAGATCTCCATTTTTGGGATAAGAACTTACTATTTGACAAAAACTGCAGAGAAAATTAGAAAACAGTATAGGAAAAAATTAGGTTTAGATCAATATCTCACTCTATACCAAGATAAGTTCAAAATGGGTATATGACAAATTTAAAGAGTGATATTATAAGTAAATTAGGTGAACATGGAAAAATATACCTGTCAGATGTATGGAAAAGGAAATAATTTGCGAGTAAGCAAGAAATAGAGGATATTTCAATATGTAAAATGAATAATTTTGATTATATTAAACTAAAAAGTTTTTTTTTTACAAACAAAACCATTGTAACCACAATTAGAATGAACACAATGAACTGGTTAAAAAAATATAACAAGATTCTCTAACATAGGTCTAACTTCTCAAAAATACAAAATAAGTCAAATTTAAAAGAAATCAAATCATTCCCCAATGGACAAATGGTTTCAGATGAAGAAATCAAAACTATTAATAACCATATGAAAACATTTTCTAAATTCCTCCTGATTAGAGAAATGCAGATCAAAACAATTCTGAGGTAGCACTTCACACCTAGCAGAGAGTGACAATAAAATAAAACAATAAATGTTGGAGAGGATGTGGCAAAGTTTGACACTAATGCATTACTGGTGAGTTGTGAATTGATTTGACTATTCTGGAGGGCAATTTGGAATCATGCCCAAAGGGATTTAAAAGTATGCAAGTCCTTTGATCCAGCAATCCCAGTACTGGGTTTATATCCTAAAGATATAAAAAAAATGCTAGGTAAGGATCTACTTGTACAAAAATATTCATAGCTGCATTTTTGTGGTGACAAAAATAGGAAAATGAGGGAATGTTCCTTGGGCGATGGATGAACAAATATGGGCATATAATGGTGATGGAATACTTTTGTGCTAAAAGGAATTATGAATTGGTGAATTTCTATAACAACTGGAAAGATCTATATGAACTGATGTGGAGTGAAATGAACAGGACTAGAATAACATTATACACAGTAAATGAAACCCTTTCAGATGATCAAAGGTAATTGTCTTTACTGCTAAAAGCAATGCAGTGATCCAGGACAAAGAACTGTGGGAGTAGAAATCCAGAAGAAAATATGTGATTGATGACTTGTTTATATGGGTATGTGATTTAGGGTTTTGATTTTAAAGGATTTCTATTTTACAAAAATGAATAATATGGAAATGGGTTCAAGTGATAATGTATATAGATATAAATACAGATATATACATAGATATGTATAACACAATGGAATTGCTTGTCAACTCTGGGAGGAGCGAGGAGAGGGAAAAAACCTAAATCATGTAACCATGGAAACATTTTAAAATTAAAAATAAAATAAATAAAAGACTGTAATTCTTGAATAGCAGAGGTAAAAGACAGGCTTATAGAGGTAAAGGGCAGACTTGTGTTTGACCTGACCCACAATAATGGATGTTCAGAAACCATGGAAATGAGAAAAAGATAGAGTTGACTAACATCCTTTAGATCAGGGGTCGGCAACCTTTTTGGCCATGAGAGCCAAAAATGCTACATTTTTTAAAATGTAATTTTGTGAGAGCCATCCAGTGCTCACAGTGCACTCTCTTGTAACAGTGCCTGAAAAAAATTGACTTTATGGCTCCTGAAGAAAGAGCCATATCTGGCCCTCAAAAGAGCCAGATATGGCTCGAGAGCCATACGTTACTGACCCCTGCTTTAGATAGTACCATCATGTCTGACTCCCTGTAACAAAGTGGTCAGGTGCTAAATTTATGATGAGGCAAAACATTTTAGGAAGTGGTTCACTCATCCTCCCTTTCTCCTCTCCTCCCTTCCTGCATAAGAGACTGAGCCCAGGCTGTGGCACAGAGAAATAGGCAAGTTTAACTCTTACAAAATTTACTGCTAAGGCCTATACTAACAAATGTAAATCTAAGCCATAAGAACTTATTCCAAAGACTAGATACAATTCTCAATTGATAATATAAAATAAAGTGGCTTATCACAGTTTGGTTTCACATACTTTTCTTAAGAGCAGAATGTTACATAGCACAATTGTGGTTATAGCAATGATACATATGTCTATTAGATCATAAGTTCCATATGAGAAAGATCATATTTAACAATATCTTTAGAGCCCAGAATAATGTTTTGCATTTAGTGAACACTTTATAAATATTTAAATTAAATCATATCTTTGATCCTATGACCAATTGTTGGTTATACTTATATTTATATAATAATATAATGTCTTATCATTGATCACAAACTTACTTCTTCCATTTCCAAATATATCATTCTTCCTATAGAAAATACAGTCTTCTCTGTGAGATAGTACCCAAGAATGCAAAAAGTATGATCTATTCGTATTGATTTTGCAAGTTCTTTTTCTATGGTAGACACATTCTAGTCAAACAAGCAAACCTAAAACAAATGGTACTGTCATTTGCATAATCTCACATTCCCAGATGCCCAACTGAGAAACAACAACAAAAAAGGCAATATTTTATCCAGAATCTTTACTTAGTCAGAGAGAGCAGATTTGCAGAAATGGAACTGTTTCCCATCATTCATCACAGTAACTCTGGGTTCTAACCACCCAAAATTTGTGTCCCTTAAATTATTCATTATATTTCATCAGATAGCATAGTATGTTATTTTACTGTCTTGGTTGTCAAGCTAAGAATATTCTTATTGTTGGTTTTTGTTGTGTCTAAACATTGAACATTGAACCAATTACCATTTTCCCCCTATATGAAATGTATGCTATTATGCTTATGATCTCTCAGGGGGTGAAACTATTTTGTAGCTATAAGAAACCATGAATAGTCAGTGTGAGGAAAATCATTTTGTTTGTTTGGAAACTCATTTATGGAGAATTATTGTAAATATAAGAAATCATATAGCAAACTATTCAATGACATTAAACGGAAGTATTCATTTGTCAGCCCATGTAAGCATGCTTAATTTAATACTGTCACTAACAATCTGTTAAATGAGAAGTATGAGAAACAGAATAAATTAGGACACATATTTTTATTTTCAATGCCCAATTCAAGACATTCTAGAAAGGATTTCATCACAATGTCATTGCTTATTTGAGACCAGGAACCCTTTGTTACTTCAGTTATAAGATGAGATTTATGACAAATCATCTATTAGCCAACTATAGATCTTCTTACTCAGAAATATTGTTTGTTTTTTAATATATGGACTTTTTCTTTTGGATTTATTTCTTTGTGGATGTGGAAATTTTTATATCACACACAGACTCTCAATATCTGGTACTAGTTAAGTAGTTAAAAAAAACAGTAAATTCTACCTATCATTAGTGTCCAATAGAATAAAGTTGTAATATCTGGATTTCAGAATTGGAATGGATCTCAGAGGCAATCTAGTCTATTGTCTACCTAAAGAATTCACTGTACGATATATGCCCAGTGTGGGGTCATCTAACTCTTACTTTAAGGCTTCCAGTAAGATAAGCTGACCCATTATTCTTGAAGCAGTAAATTCCATTTTTGCATTGCATCAATTGTTAGGAAAATCTCTACACTATCTCCTACCTTTGAAATCAGGCTGAAATTTGCCTATTGACAGTTTCCACCCCCAATTTGTGATTCCTGACTCTGGGGCCAAGCAGAGGAAGTGTAATTCTTCTTCGATGTGTTTCCACATAAGATGTATGAGAAAAACATCCTCTAAAGACTACTTACTTTCATGAAGTAGAGCAAGTAAACCTACAAATAAGACTAGGAGAAGCACTCAAGATGTAAACAAATAGACAATTGGGACCACACACACACAAAAAAAAAACACTTTGAGGTCCTACTTCTAGCACTCTCAAAATTGGTGGACTTAAAGTGATCCCTGGCTAGGGTTTATATATCACTACATTGAATCAGTCACCAGGAACTGTGAAATTAAAGTCCCTGACATGGTCAGGGAGGTAAACATACTTCAGGGACAAAGCAAAGTTGCTTTCCTTTTTTTGACTCACATTCTACATCAAATAACAGGGCAAGGATCCTGCCGTATCAACAAAGCAGGGAAATTTGACCATTCATGTTAACAGTTACTCCATGTCATATGGAACAAAAGAGCAAATAATTTTAATTATGGACCTATAGAAAGAAAATTGCTGTCTTAGTTACAAAAAACAGAACTTGGATCTGTAGGAACATATGCTATTTTGAACCATCAAAGCAGAAAATAAGCAACTATAATAGCATGAGCTACAGTAGCTCATTTTCTGGGATAGACCATAGGAGGTGGTCAAGGATGAGAAGAAAAAAAGACATTGCAATTTTTCCTGGAATCATTAAAAGGATCGGAAATTCCATTTAGAGCCCCGTTACACTCCACTTGACACTGTGAGTACAGGAATAGAAAAAGAAATTCATATCTGTCAGCACTGAATAAAATTTAAATGTTGTTAGTATGCATGTAGGCATGCCATGATTCTGTAACATTTTCCTTAATTATTTTAAGCTGGTTGTAGAGATGTTAACTTATCAACATGAACCATAGCTCAGAAAGAAGAATTGAAGTGTGCATACTGCAATTAACACTGCTTAGGACCTCAGGCAGGTGTGACATGATTGGGAAGGAGGTAAGCAGGAGTGGCATGTCCAATTATTCTCACAGAAGTATAACTCATGTCACAGGTGCCTCTGGCATGGAAAGCATGGATTTCTGGAATAATATGAGGAGGAAAAAAGCATTGTGATAGAGGTAGATAATGGATGTTTAGGTACTGGGTCTTCTTCTGAGCCTATGGGAAAGTCTCAACTTCTCTGAGCCTCAGCTCCTTCATTTGAAAATGTATATATTACTACTTGACTATATATACCTCACTTGACTACTAGGGAGAAAATACTTGTTAAAGTGCCACATATATGTGAACTATTATTATTATAGTCTCAATGTGGGGAATGAGATAGCAAGAGTAGGGGTAATGGAGTGGGAGGGAGAAGGAGAGGGAGATGGGAATGTAGAGAGAGAAAAAAAATTTTTTCTCCATTTTATAGTTCTGTGGATGCTGAAGATGTTAACTTTCTCATTTTCTCAGTTGACATCAGACACATAGGTCTACAGCATCTGTTAAGGCAATATTCCTGCCATAAGTCTTCTTAGGGAGGTGTCTCCATGAGACAGACTGGTAGGCTGACTCCAACTCCCAGGTTTACTGATCATAATATTTTTTAAAAATTTAACAAGAATTTATTAAACTATGATTTTCTGTCAGGTATTATGCTTGGCACTAGGGATACAAATACAAAAATCCTTGCCCTAGAGGGACTTAGATTAAACAAGAAACAAATTTGAATTGAAATTTTCAGAGAACAGAAGTAGAAATATTGGTGGATGGAGAGGCAAAAATGTTGTAGCTACATATCTAATTTTCACATGAAGGAAACTTCTTCAAAATTAGAACAATGTAAAAACATAATAGACTACGTGAGGAAGTAATTAATTTCAGCTTACTTGAGACCTTTTAGCAAAGTTTGGGTGATCCATTTTTGTGCATGTTATAGGAAGTATTTTTATTCAGATAGTGGTTGAACTAGACTGAATATCAGATTCTGTTAGTCTATAAGGATAAACTGTTCTGGTTCTCCTTCCTGTTTAATAATTCCACTACTCCTTATATTTCCTTTTCAAATTTTTCAAGTTATTACCCACTAAAAGGCTTTGCCTCAGATCCTCCTCTTGTCCCTCCATACCATGTTACTTGGTGCTCTCATAAACCTCTATTCTTTCAATTATATTTTGACATATGTAATTCTTTGATCTATATATAAAGCTCTAATCTATCTCTTGAACTAAACTTAAAAATTACCATCTCATGAACATCTAGACCTGGATGTACCATAAGCTTCTCCAACTCAACACATTCAAAATCAAACTTATAATTGACAACCACTTTCCTTCTAGTCACTGAGATTCACATACCAGAAGCATGATAGATAGTGTGTGTGTGTAAATATATATAAAACTAGAGGGGAAAAATGAGTTAATACTAAGAAAAATGGGAAAACAAAAAAATGGAGTAAATTTATATTCCATAAAGAAGCTCGTGGGATGAACAGGGGAGAATATCAATACACTGTAAGGGTAAAGAAGTTGGAGAGAGGAAATATTTAATACTTACTTGTATTGAAATCAACTTAAAGAGGGAAGAACAATCAGATCCATTGGGGCAGAGAATTGATTTGCACCCTATAGAGAAGTAGAAGGGTAAGAAAAGGACTGGTGAGGAGAGAAGCAAAACTAGGAAAGGAGAGGGTGCAGTGGGGAGATAGGTTAAAAAGACCCTAAAGAAGAATAAGAGGGGGATAAGAAGGAAGAGGGGAGAAAAGGAAAAACAATAAGGGAGGGGATTAGGGGAATTGATTAAAAACAAAACACTGGTATAGTAGTAAATAGTGAAAGATGAAAGGACAGGACAAGGAAAGAGAATCAAAATATATGGGAAAACACAGTTGATAATTATAACTCTGAATGTGAATGGAATGAACTCACTAATAAAATGAATTCAAATAGCAGAGTAGATTAGAAACCAAAATCCTACCATATGTTGTCTGCAAGAAACACACATGCGACAGGCAGACATACATAGAGTAAAGGTGAAAGCATGTAACAAAATCTATTGGGCTTCAACTGAGAAAAAGAAGGCAGGTGTTGCAATCATGATTTCAGACAGAACCAAAGTAAAAATAGATCTGATTAAAAGAGATAGGGAAGGTAACTACATCATAATAAAAGGCAGTAAAAACAATGAAGAAATATCAGTACTCGACATCTAGGTACCAAATAGAATAACATCCAAATTTCTAAAGGAGAAGCTAGTGGAGCTCAATGATGAAATAGATAACAAAACTATACTAGTGGGGGACCTCAACCTTCCCCTATCAGATCTAGATAAATCATACCAAAAATAAATAAGAAAGAGATAAGAGAGGTGAATGAAACCCTAGAAAAATTAGAGTTATTAGGTAAATGGAAAAAATAAATAGGGACAAAAAGGAATACACCTTCTTTTCAGCAGCATATGGAACATTCACAAATATTGAACATTTATTAGGGCATAGAAACATGGTAAACAAATGCAAAAAAGCCAAAATAATAAATGCAAACTTATCAGATCATAATGCAATATAAAGTTATTAGAAAGGATACATGGAGTGGCAAACTAAAAACTGATAGGGCACAGGGCTAACAATGGCAAGCCAGAGACAAAAACCTCAAAAGAGAAAGATCATCAAGAAGAAATCTGAAACACTTGACTACTTTTACACAGAGAAAAATCCAGACAACAGAGCAAACAGCAGAGGAGAACAAACAAGTAATCACATCCAAACCTTCCCAAAATAATGAAAACTGGTCACAAGCTATTGAAGAGTTCAAATCTGAGATTATGAGAAAGATGGTAGAGATCTGGCAAGAAAATAACAGTTTAAAAGGCAGAATTTCACAATTGGAAAGTGAGGCAAGTCAACTGAAGACCAGAAATGACCAGATTGAAAAGGAAAACCAAAAGATTATAGCCGTAAACCAATAGATTATAACCTGAAAACCAGTCAATGAAGGCTAGAATTGGGCAAGGAGAATCCAATGATCTCTCAAGGCAGCAAGAACAAATAAAACAAAGTCAAAAGACTGATAAAATAGAAGGAAACATGAAATATCTCAATGAGAAATTGACGGATCAAGAAAAAAGGGCTAGAAGAGATATTTTGAGAATCATTGGTCTTCCTGAAAAAGCAGAAATTAATAGAAACTTGGCCTTCATACTAAAAGAAATTATTCAGAAAAATTGCCCTGAAGTTCTACAACAAGAGGGCAATATAGACATTGAAAGGATGCATAGATCAACCTCTACACTAGACCCTGAAAAGACAATCCCCAGGAATATAATAGCCAAATTCAAGAGCTTCCAAGTAAAAGAAAAAATCTTTCAAGAATCCAGAAAGAGACAATTCAAATATCAAGGAGCACCAATCAGGATCACACAGGATCTGGCAGCCTGCACGCTAAAAGATCTCAAGGCTTGGAATACGATATTCAGAAAGGCAAGAGAGCTGGGCCTGCAACCACGGATCAACTACCCATCAAAATTGACTATATATTTCCAGGGGAAAGTATGGGCATTCAACAAAATTGAAGAATTCCAAGTATGTGCACAGAAAGACCAGGGCTAAATGGAAAGTTTGATATCCAACCACAAAAATCAAGAGAAACTTGAAAAGGTAAATAAGATACAGAGGGGAAAGAAAGAAAACTTATAATTTTTAAATTTGCCTTTTTAAGGGCCTCAGTGAGATCTAATTATCTGTATTCCTATGTAGAGAAATGTTATGTAGAATTCTCTGTAGTGAACTCTATTCACTATTATAATATTCACTATTATAGTAATCAGAAGAATAATTCACAGGGAGAGGGTGGAACACTAAATAATCTAAGATGACATGGGGGATGGGAAAGAGGGGGTGAATAGCAGGGGACAACAAGAGAAACTTGAGTGAATAAAAAAATAGGATATTCTATTACACACAAAGAGGGCATCGAAGGAGAGGGGACAAATACAATTATAAGAAGGAGAGGAAGAGAGCATTAAGAGGTAATAATCAAACCTTACTCTTAGTGTAATCAACCCAGAGAGGGAAGAGTAGCTATACTATCCATTGGGACATAAAACTCTTATATAACCCTTCTGAGAAAGTCAGAAGGGATAAACCAAGGGGAACAGGGGAGTGGGGAGGTCAAAAAAAGGGAGGGGAGAAGAAGGGGGAGGGAATTCATAAGGCCTTTAAAAACAAAAAGAGGGAGAAAAATAAGGGAGGGGGTAGAAAGGGAAGTTAATCAAGGGAGGGGATAAGGGATAGCTGCTCAATAGCAAACCACTGGTTTAAAAGGAAATAGTATAAGAAAAAGGGGGTAGGAATAGGGGAGGATACGAAAATGTCAGCAAATGCACAACTGATGATTATATCTCTGAATGTGAATGGGATGAACTTGCTCATAAAACAGAAGCAAATAGCAGAGTGGTTTAGAAACCAAGATCCTACCATATATTGTCTACAAGAAACACATATGAGGCGGGTGGACATACACAAGTTTAAGGTTCAGGGTTTGAGCAAAATCTTTTGGGCATCAAATGAGAAAAAGAAGGCAGGAGTGGCTATTATGATTTCTGACAAAGCCAAAGTAAAAATAGATATGATTAAAAAAGACAGGGAAGGTCATTACATCCTGATTAAAGGCAGTATGAACATGAGAAAATAACACTGCTCAATATGTATGCACCAAGTGGCATAGCATCCCAATTCATAAAGGAGAAACTGGCAGAGCTTGAGAAGGAAATAGATAGTAAAACCATACTAGTGGGAAATCTAAATATTCCTCTTTCAGATCTAGATAAATCAAACTGAAAAATAAATAAGAAAGAGGTAAGAGAGGTGAATGAAGTCCTAGAAAAATTAGATTTAATTGATATGTGGAGAAAAATAAATAGGGACAAAAAGGAATACACCTTCTTTTTAGCTGCACATGGCACATTCACAAAGATTGACCATGTTATAGGGCATAGAATCATTGCAAACAAATGCAAAAGAGCAGAAATAATAAATGTAACTTCCTCAGATCATAATGCAGTAACAATAATAATTAGTAAGGGAACCTGGACAGGAAAATCAAAAAATAATTGGAAATTAAATAATATGATTCTTCAAAACCAATTTGTCAAAGAGGGAATCATAGAAACAATCAACAATTTCATTGAAGAAAATGACAATGATGAGACATCCTACCAAACTCTGTGGGATGCAGCCAAGGCAGTACTCAGGGGGAAATTTATATCCTTGAGTGCATATATTAACAAATTAAGGAGGGCAGAGATCAATGAATTGGGCATGCAACTCAAAAAATTAGAAAGTGAGCAAATTAAAAATTCCCAGATGAAAACTAAATTAGGAATACTAAAAACCAAGGGAGAAATTAATAAAATCGAAAGTAAAAGAACTATTGAATTGATAAATAAGACTAGAAGCTGGTCCTTTGAAAAAACAGATAAAATAGACAAAGAACTGGTCAATCTAATAAAAAAAAGGAAAGAAAAAAACCAAATTGATAGTATCAAAGATGAAAAGGGAGACCTCACCTCTAATGAAGGGGAAATTAAGGCGATCATTAAAAACTATTTTGCCCAATTATATGGCAATAAATATAACAATTTAGGAGACATGGATGAATATTTACAAAAATATAACCTGCCTAGATTAATAGCAGAAGAAATAGAATGCCTAAATAATCCCATATCAGAAAAAGAAATTGAACAAACCATCAAAGAACTCCCTAAGAAAAAATCGCCAGGGCCTGATGGATTCACAAGTGAATTCTATCAGACATTCAACGAGCTACTAATCCCAATACTATAGAAATCATTTGATATGATAAGCAAAGAAGGAGTCCTACCAAATTCCTTTTATGACACAAATATGGTACTGATTCCAAAGCCAGGGAGATCAAAAACAGAGAAAGAAAACTACAGACCAATCTCCCTAGTGAACATAGATGCAAAAATCTTAAATATAATACTAGCAAAGAGACTCCAGCAAGTAATTAAGAAGATCATCCACCATGATCAGGTGGGATTTATACCAGGAATGCAAGGTTGGTTCAACATTAGGAAAACCATCCACATAATTGACCATATAAATAGTCTAACAAACAAAAATCACATGATTATCTCAATAGATGCTGAAAAAGCCTTTGACAAAATACAGCATCTGTTCCTATTGAAAACACTGAAAAGTATAGGAATAGAAGGACCTTTCCTAAAAATAATAAACAGTATATACCTAAAACCATCAACAAACATCATAGGCAATGGGGATAAATTAGAAGCCTTACCAATTAGATCAGGAGTAAAACAAGGATGCCCATTATCACCTCTATCATTCAACATAGTACTAGAAACACTAGCAGTTGCAATTAGAGAAGAAAAAGAAATTGAAGGTATCAAAATAGGCAAGGAGGAGACTAAGCTATCACTCTTTGGAGATGATATGATGGTCTACTTAAAAAGTCCTAAAGAATTAACTAAGAAGCTTGTAGAAAAAATCAACAACTTTAGCAAAGTTGCAGGATATAAAATAAATGCACATACATCATCAGCATTTCTATACATTTCCAACACACTAGAGCAGCAAGAAGTAGAAAGAGAAACACCATTTAAAATCACCCTAGACAATATAAAATACTTAGGAATCTATCTACCAAAACAAACACAGCAATTATATGAAAACAACTACAAAACACTTTCCAAACAAATGAAACTGGATCTAAACAATTGGAAAGCCATTGATTGCTCACGGGTAGGACGAGCTAACAAATAAAAATGACAATTATACCCAAATTAATTTACCTATTTAGCGCCATACCTATCAAGCTACCAAA
>NC_058130.1:577815495-577816534 GCF_016433145.1 Gracilinanus agilis
GGGAAAAATAAGGGAGGGGGTAGAAAGGGAAGTTAATCAAGGGAGGGGATAAGGGATAGCTGCTCAATAGCAAACCACTGGTTTAAAAGGAAATAGTATAAGAAAAAGGGGGTAGGAATAGGGGAGGATACGAAAATGTCAGCAAATGCACAACTGATGATTATATCTCTGAATGTGAATGGGATGAACTTGCTCATAAAACAGAAGCAAATAGCAGAGTGGTTTAGAAACCAAGATCCTACCATATATTGTCTACAAGAAACACATATGAGGCGGGTGGACATACACAAGTTTAAGGTTCAGGGCTTGAGCAAAATCTTTTGGGTGTCAAATGAGAAAAAGAAGGCAGGAGTGGCTATTATGATTTCTGACAAAGCCAAAGTAAAAATAGATATGATTAAAAAAGACAGGGAAGGTCATTACATCCTGATTAAAGGCAGTATGAACATGAGAAAATAACACTGCTCAATATGTATGCACCAAGTGGCATAGCATCCCAATTCATAAAGGAGAAACTGGCAGAGCTTGAGAAGGAAATAGATAGTAAAACCATACTAGTGGGAAATCTAAATATTCCTCTTTCAGATCTAGATAAATCAAACTGAAAAATAAATAAGAAAGAGGTAAGAGAGGTGAATGAAGTCCTAGAAAAATTAGATTTAATTGATATGTGGAGAAAAATAAATAGGGACAAAAAGGAATACACCTTCTTTTTAGCTGCACATGGCACATTCACAAAGATTGACCATGTTATAGGGCATAGAATCATTGCAAACAAATGCAAAAGAGCAGAAATAATAAATGTAACTTCCTCAGATCATAATGCAGTAACAATAATAATTAGTAAGGGAACCTGGACAGGAAAATCAAAAAATAATTGGAAATTAAATAATATGATTCTTCAAAACCAATTTGTCAAAGAGGGAATCATAGAAACAATCAACAATTTCATTGAAGAAAATGACAATGATGAGACATCCTACCAAACTCTGTGGGATGCAGCCAAGGCAGTACTCAGGGGGGAATTTATATCCTTGAG
>NC_058130.1:577816613-577845797 GCF_016433145.1 Gracilinanus agilis
ATAAATAAGACTAGAAGCTGGTCCTTTGAAAAAACAGATAAAATAGACAAAGAACTGGTCAATCTAATAAAAAAAAGGAAAGAAAAAAACCAAATTGATAGTATCAAAGATGAAAAGGGAGACCTCACCTCTAATGAAGGGGAAATTAAGGCGATCATTAAAAACTATTTTGCCCAATTATATGGCAATAAATATAACAATTTAGGAGACATGGATGAATATTTACAAAAATATAACCTGCCTAGATTAATAGCAGAAGAAATAGAATGCCTAAATAATCCCATATCAGAAAAAGAAATTGAACAAACCATCAAAGAACTCCCTAAGAAAAAATCGCCAGGGCCTGATGGATTCACAAGTGAATTCTATCAGACATTCAACGAGCTACTAATCCCAATACTATAGAAATCATTTGATATGATAAGCAAAGAAGGAGTCCTACCAAATTCCTTTTATGACACAAATATGGTACTGATTCCAAAGCCAGGGAGATCAAAAACAGAGAAAGAAAACTACAGACCAATCTCCCTAGTGAACATAGATGCAAAAATCTTAAATATAATACTAGCAAAGAGACTCCAGCAAGTAATTAAGAAGATCATCCACCATGATCAGGTGGGATTTATACCAGGAATGCAAGGTTGGTTCAACATTAGGAAAACCATCCACATAATTGACCATATAAATAGTCTAACAAACAAAAATCACATGATTATCTCAATAGATGCTGAAAAAGCCTTTGACAAAATACAGCATCTGTTCCTATTGAAAACACTGAAAAGTATAGGAATAGAAGGACCTTTCCTAAAAATAATAAACAGTATATACCTAAAACCATCAACAAACATCATAGGCAATGGGGATAAATTAGAAGCCTTACCAATTAGATCAGGAGTAAAACAAGGATGCCCATTATCACCTCTATCATTCAACATAGTACTAGAAACACTAGCAGTTGCAATTAGAGAAGAAAAAGAAATTGAAGGTATCAAAATAGGCAAGGAGGAGACTAAGCTATCACTCTTTGGAGATGATATGATGGTCTACTTAAAAAGTCCTAAAGAATTAACTAAGAAGCTTGTAGAAAAAATCAACAACTTTAGCAAAGTTGCAGGATATAAAATAAATGCACATACATCATCAGCATTTCTATACATTTCCAACACACTAGAGCAGCAAGAAGTAGAAAGAGAAACACCATTTAAAATCACCCTAGACAATATAAAATACTTAGGAATCTATCTACCAAAACAAACACAGCAATTATATGAAAACAACTACAAAACACTTTCCAAACAAATGAAACTGGATCTAAACAATTGGAAAGCCATTGATTGCTCACGGGTAGGACGAGCTAACAAATAAAAATGACAATTATACCCAAATTAATTTACCTATTTAGCGCCATACCTATCAAGCTACCAAAAAACTTCTTTACTGAATTAGAAAAAACTATAACAAATTTCATTTGGAATAACAAAAGATCAAGAATATCAAGGGAAATAATGAAAAAAAATGTGAAGGAAGGGGGCCTAGCAGTACCAGATATTAAACTATACTATAAAGCAGCAGTCATCAAAACAATATGGTACTGGCTAAGAGACAGAGAGGAGGATCAATGGAATAGACTTGGGGTAAATGGCATCAGCAAGACAGTGTATGATGAACCCAAAGAGCACAAATTTTGGGACATTAATCCAGTATTTGACAAAAACTGCTGGGAAATTTGGAAAACAATATGGTGGAGATTAGCTTAAAATCAACATCCTACACCCTACACCAAGATAAATTCAGAATGGGTGAATGACTTGAATATAAAGAGGGAAACTATAAATAAGTTAAGTGAACACAGAATAGCATACCTTTCAGATCTCTGGGAAAGGAAAGATTTTAAAACCAAGCAAGAGTTAGAGAAAATTACAAAATGTAAAATAAATGGTTTTGATTATATTAAACTAAAAAGCTTTTGTACAAACCAAAACAATGCAGCCAAAATCAGAAGGGAAACAACAAATTGGGAAAACATTTTATAACAAAAAACTTTGAAAGGGGTCTAATTACTGAAATATACAAGGAATTAAATCAATTGTATAAAAAATCAAGCCATTCTTCAATTGATAAAAGGGCAAGGGACATGAATAGGCAATTTTCAGATAAAGAAATCAAAAGTATCAATAAGCACATGAGAAAGTGTTCTAAATCTCTAATAATTAGTGAAATACAAATCAAAACAACTCTGAGGTATCACCTCACACCTAGCAGATTGGCTAAATTGAAAGAAGGGGAGAGTAATGAATGCTGGAGGGGATGTGGCAAATTTGGTACATTGATGCATTCCTGGTGGAGTTATGAACTGATACAACCATTCTGGATGGCAATTTGGAACTATGCTCAAAGAGCTATAAAGGAATGTCTGGCCTTTGATCCAGCCACACCACAGTTGGGTTTGTACCCCAAAGATATCATAGATAAAGAGACTTGTATAAAAATATTTATAGCCGTGATTTTTGTGGTGGCAAAATACTGGAAAATGAGGGTATCTCCTTCAATTGGGGAATGGCTGAAGAAATTGTGGTATATGCTGGTGATGGAATACTATTGTGCTAAAAGGAATAATAAACTGGAGGCATTCCATGTTTATTGGAAAGACCTCCAGGAATTGATGCAGTGTGAAAGGAGCAGAGCCAGAAGAACATTGTACACAGAGATCAATACACTGTGGTACAATAGAATATAATGGACTTCTGTACTAGCAGCAATGCAATGATCTAAGACAATTCTGAGGGATTTATGGAAAAGAACACTACCCACATTCAGAGGAAGAACTGCAGGAGTGGAAACACAGAAGACAAGCAGCTGTTTGAACACATGTGTTGAGGCAGACATGATTGGGGATTTTGATTAAAAACTACCACACCAATGCAATGATCAACAATTTGCAAATAGGTCTTGATCAATGACACATGTTAAAACCAGTGAATATATGTACAGGCCAGGGGTGGGGGGGCAGCAAGGCGTGAAGGGGAAAGTAGGAGCATAAATCATGTAACCATGTTAACTTTTCTAAAAAATGAATATAAATAAATTTTAAAAAAGAATATCAAGGGAAATAATGAAAAAAAAACTTGGAAGGTGGCCCAGCAGTACCAGATATTAAACTATACTATAAAGCAGTGGTCATCAAAACTATATGGTACTGGATAAGAGACAGACGGGAGGATCAGTGGAATAGACTTAGGGTAAGTGACATCAGAAAGACAGTGTGTGATAAACCCAAAGAGTCCAAATTTTGGGCCAAAATCTAGCATTTGACAAAAACTGCTGGGAAAATTGGTAAACAATATGGGAGAGATTAGGTTTAGATCAACATCTCACACCCTATACCAAGATAAATTCAGAATGAGTGAACGACTTTAATATAAAGAAGGAAACTATAAGAAAATTAGGCAAACACAGAATAGTATGCTTGTCAGGTCTCTGGGAAAGGAAAGATTTTAAAATGAATCAAGAGTTAGAAAAAATTACAAAATATAAAATAAATAATTTTGATTACATTAAATTAAAAAGTTTTTGTACAAACAAAAACAATGCAACTAAAATCAGAAGGGAAATAACAAACTGGGAAAAAATCTTTATAACAAAAATATCTGACAAAGGTCTAATTAGTCAAATACACAAGGAGATAAATCAATTGTAGAAAATAAATCAAGCCATTCTCCAATGGGCAAAGGACATGAACAGGCAATTTTCAGGTAAAGAAATCAAAACTATCACTAAGCATATGAGTATTTTAAATCTCTAATAATTAGGGAAGTGCAAATCAAAACAACTGAGAGGTACCACCTCACACCCAGCAGACTGGCTAAAATGACAGCAGGGGAGAGTAATGCAATGTTGGAGGGGATGTGGCAAAATTGGGACATTAATGCACTGCTAGTGGAGTTGTGAATTTATCCAATCATTCTGGATAGCAATTTGGAACTATGCCCAAAGAGAGCTAAAACACTATCTGCCCTTTGATCCAGCCATACTATTGCTGGGTGAGTACCCCAAAGAGATCATAGGGAAAAAGACATGTACAAAAATATTTATAGCTGTGCTCTTTGTGGTGGCAAAAAACTGTAAAATGAGGATATACCCATCAATTTTGGAATGGTTGAACAAATTTTGGTATTTTTTGGTAATGGAATATTATTGTCCTCAAAGGAATAATAAACAGGAGGAATTCAGTGTGAACTTGAATGACCTCCATGAATTGATGCAGAGTGAAAGGACTAGAACGAGGAGAACATTATACACAGAGAATGATACACTAGTAAAATCAAATGTAATGGACTTTTGTACTATCATCAATGCAATGACCCAGGACAATTCTGAGGGATTTATCGAAAAGAAAGGTACCCACATTCAGAAGAACTACATGAGAGGAAACACAGAAGAAAACTAACTGCTTGAACACATTGGTTGATATGGACACGATTTGAGATGTAGACTCTTAATGACCACCCTTGAACAATTATCAATAATATGGAAATAGGTCTTGATTGATGACACATGAAGAAAGCAGTGGAAATGTGCATCGGCTATGGGTGGTGGGGTGTAGGGGGGAGAGAGAGCAAGAACATGGATCATGTAACCATGGAAAAATTTTTATAAAAAGGAAAAAGAAAAAAACACAAAACAGATAACTTTGACTACATTAATTTAAAAAGGTTTTGTATAAGAAAAAACAATGCAATCAAACAACTGTAAAGGTGAAAATTAATGGTTGGACAAATTATGTGGTTACTAATATTTATGATATCTCGTGTCAGAAATATATTTGCAAAATTGAGAGGAAACAATAAAGTAGAGAAATGTGAAAAAGATAGGAAAGTTATCTATCCTATCTTAATCTAGGCAGAGATTGATTAGCTCTCAATCAGGAAGTATGTAATCATGTATCCCCTTCCAAGATGGAAGCTACTCTCTCCAGAAACTAGTAAAGGAGTCTGCCTTTTACTCACCCTGAAAAGTAGTCCAGGAGTCAAAGTCCAAGTTGAAGCTGAGCTCCAAGCCCACAGTGGGATCCCAGCTGAGGTCTCCAGCTAAGCTTCCTTGAAGACTCTCCAGTCAGGAGAATATCTCCACAAGACTTACTCAAGCCCCAGGAATCGTGGCTTCTTGTGGTGGTTTCTTGTCCCTGTCCTTCTTTACAAGGGCCAATCACAGTTTCCAAATTGTCTAGCACTGCCCAAGGGGCAGTGTTTGTGGAAACCAGCTCTTACCTTCTGGAGAGGTGACTATTCATCAAAATGTTTCACAGATTCTTAGCTGATTGCGTTTCTGAGGGTATAAAATCTGATCATAACATTCACAAGTTTGGATCTGAGTTAAAAGGGTGGAGCTTTCTAAGAAAGTGACTTCTGAGTTCTCTAAGTATCTTGCTAGCTTCTCACCTAGTACTAAGTATAGTGTTCAATCTTTTGTTGATTCATTCAAAAGTAGACAAAGGAGAGTTAATCCTGTCTTCACAATCTAAGTAGGGGTACTTAAGTTAGTGTTAACTCAAAATAGACAAAGGAAATAAAGGATTCCCTTTGAAAAGTATAAAATCAGAGAGAACAAAGAATTCCATTTTACACAACAAACTGGGAAAAATCTTTATAGCAGGTATTTCTGGTAATGGCTTCATTTCTCAAATATGTAGAGAACTGAGTGAAATTTATAAGAATTCAAAATATTAAAAATGAACTGACAATTCTCAGATGAAGAAATTAAAACTATATTTAGTCATAGAGAAGGCTCCAAATCACTATTACTTAGAGAAAGACAAAAATAAAACAACTGTGAGGTACCACCTCAATCCTATCAGACTGGGCAATATAACAAAATAAAAAGAAAATGATAAATGTTGGAGGCAATGTGAAAAAAATAGGATACTAAAACTTTGGTAAAAGAGCTGTAAAGTAATCCAAACATTCTGGAGAGCAATTCAGAACCATGCCCAAAGGGCAATCAAGCTGTGCATATCCTTTGACCATGACTGGAATTGTATCCCAGAGAGGTAAAAGATAAGGGAAAATGGCCTACTTGGACAAAAATATTGATAATAGCTTTTTTGTGGTAGTAAAGAATCAGAAACTGAAGGAATGTCCATCAATTGGGAAATGGTTGAACAAGTTGTGGTATAAGATTGTAATAGAATAGTATTGTGTGATAAAAAATAAGAAACAATATGATCACAAAAAAGAAAACCTAGAAATACTTATATGAAGCGATAAAAAACAAAGTGAGCAAAACCAGAAGAATATTGTACATAGTAACAGCAAGAAAGTACAATGATCAACTGCGAATGACTTTATTATCAGCAATGCAAGGATCCAAGAAACTCCAAGGGAATCATATTTACAGCTATATAATCTAAAGAAGGAACAGATGAAGCCTGAATTCATGCTGACGCATGCCATTCTTCACTTTATTTTCTCATTAATTTTTCTCTAGCATAAGGGATATGTATCTTCATGATGAAGATGGAAATATGTATTGTATAATAATACATGAACAATCTATATTGTGTTACCTTCTGGCTTGGAAAAGGGGGAAAGTAGGAGAGAGGGAGAGAACATGGGTCAAGAAATGTCAGAAACAAGTATTGAAAATTGTTCTGACTTGCAATCTGAAAAAAAAAATAAAGTATAAATCTGATCATATCACATACCCTCTGCTCAGTATGCTCCAGTTACTCTTTTACTTTCCAGATCAAACATCAACTATTTGGAATTTAAAGATCTTATTAACTGTGTTCTTTTTACCTTTCCAGTATTCTTATACTTTACTTCCCTATGTTGATCTGCATTTTGTTTGTCAGATATAGTGGCCACCTTTCTTTTCTTCACACATTACACTAGTTCTGCAAATGTTTTTACTGACTGTTTCTCACAGCCAGAATTCTCTCCCTCCTCATCTGTAGCTCATGGCTTCTGTAGCTGCCTTCAAGTCCCAGCTGAAGCCTTCCCTTCTGGAAAAACTACCTCTTGTCCTGATTGAGGTCTGAGTTCTCCAATCAGACTGCTTTCTGAAGATGTAGCTGGCCATGTACTTTGTTCCTAGCTCCAAAAAGCCACAAATATATATATATATATATATATTTTTTTTTCCTTTAAAAACAAAAGGTTGTTTAAAAAAAGGGTATGAATAATTATTAACTTTCCACGATATCTAATAAACACTTAATAAGTGCTTTTGTTAGTGTCCTGAAAGACCAAAATATTTCAAATTAATCAGGAGGTTATTCTTCAAGGTTATAACTTGAATATTCTCAAGATTACATGTCAATACAATTTTTAATAATAATTTTTGACATTTTGCAATCCAAGTTCTCTCCCTAATTCCTCCCTCCCCTATGATGTAGGTTGTACATATGTTATCACACAATACATACTTTTATGTTCATCATGCTAAAAAACAAGACATTTTTGCTTACATTAGAGAAAAATTCATGGAGAAAATAAAGAATGGTATGCTTCAGTCTGCATTTGGATTCTGTCACGTCCTTCTATGGTGATGGGTAGCTTTTTTTGTTATGAGTCCCTTGCAGTTGTCAAAGATCCTTGCTTTACTGAAATAGTTAAGTCACTCAGAGTTATTCATTGTATACTAATTTCATTACTGTTCAAAATATTCACCTGGTTCTGCTCCCTTTACTTTGCATCACTTCATGTAAGTCTTTCCACATTTTCTTTATTTTATCATATTGCTTGTCATTTTTATGGCACAATAGTACTCCATTTAAATAGTATACCTTAACTTATTCAGTCATTCCCCAATTGACCCTTCAGTTTCCAATTCTTTGTCACCAGAAGAAATGAAAAAAGAAATGCAATAAATATTTGTATATAAATAAAGGGTTTTTTCCCCTCTCTTTAATCTCTTTGTGATACAGATCTAGCAGTGGTATGGCTAGGTGAAAAAGTATGCATAGTTTTATGGCCCTTTAGCCATTGTTTCAGATTTTTCTTCAGAACAATTAAGTCAGTTCACAGCTCCATCAACAGTATATCAGTGTCCCAATTTTTCCACACCTCCAATATTTAACATTTTCCTTTTTTGTGATGTTGATCAGTTTGATTGGAATGAGGTGTTGCCTTAATTTGCATTTCTATTATTAATAGTTATTTGGAGTATTTTTTCATATGACTAAAGATAGTTTTAATTTCCTCACCTGAGAATTACTTGTAAATCTTATAACCACTTGTCAATTGGGGAGTGCTTTGCATTCTTATAAATTTAACTCTGTTCTCTGTATATTTGAGAAATTATGCCTTTGTCAGAAATACGTGCTATACTTTCTTCCCTGTTTGTTTTTTGTCTTTTAATTTTGGTTGTATTGGTTTCATTTGTGAAAAAAACTTTTTAATTTTTGTTTTTAGTCATCTATTTTACATTTTGGAATGTTCTTTATGTTTTATTTAAAGGTTATCATTTTTAATGCAGAATCTTTTAATCATGTGATCTACCAATTGCTTCTGTGTCCTCTGTTAGTATAAGTAGAAATACCATTATTTCAAAATCAGTGTCATCAAATATTCCTGGAATTTCTAATTCAAGTAATTTTTTATGAAGGCTGTTATGATCTTCTTATCTTTTCCTAAAATACAGAAGAATTTGTAGATATTTTTGGAATATTTGTCCTTTAAGGGGCCTTGGAAGTTTCCTTCCTGATCCACTGAATGGTAGATTATTAAATGATAAAAAGTTTATTAAGACCCTATTATGTACTAGGCACTGTGCTAACTGATGGGGATACATAAAGAGAGGAAAGGTATTCTTTGTTCTTCAGAACCTTATAGTCTAATGAGAGCCATAACAAATGTATTCAAAGCATGTCATATACAAAATAAATCTGAAATAATTATGAGAGGTCATACAGCTCTCAAATTTCATATGATTTTGGATCAAGTTCCCTCCTCTTAAAATGATGCTATTGACTGTTGATTTTATTCCTGAATAGAGAGATGGTGATTTAGCATCCCACCTTGTTTCTCTACCCAATGCAACTCAGCTTCAATGATAGCTACACCATATAAAGAAAGGGTAAGGCAAACCTCAAAATGTCTCTACTTTTCTCTAAAATTTTTTTTATTCTCTCTCACATGAGTACTCCTTACAAGTTAAGCAGTTGAGAAATCACATATAAGTTCACCAGGTTAGGCCTGGATCACTTGAACCTAAATAGATCAAATCAATACTATTGTTTTCAGTTCTGGGTACCACTATTTAGGAAAAATATTGAGAAAGTGGAGATAATAGAGGAGCAATAAGGATGATGAAAGTTCTAAAGATCATAATGTATGAGTCTGCAATGGAACTTTGTGTAGTTAGCAAGAAGAGGAGAGGACTTAAAGGAGAAATATTGTGGTGTCTGATGAATTGTCATATGAGAATGAATAAATTTGTTCTTTACCCCAGAAAACAGAATTGAAGCAATGAATATATGTAATAAAGGACTAAATTTAATCTTTATACAATAAAAATCTTTCTGAGAACTAGACCTCTCCCAAAGTTGGCTTGCTTCAGAAAACAGGAAGTTCCTTATCACTTTTAAGTGTCCACACAAAGCACTTCCCAGGAATATTATTGAGAATATTTTTATTCAGGAGTATATTGAACTAAATAGCCTCTGAGTTTCTCTTCAACCCTTGAATTTCTGTGACTAACATAACGGATAAAATCTACATGAGTAAAATCCTAGGATTCATTCAAAAGCAATGCTCCTTAATCTCCAGTCCAGATAAAGCTGTTTTCTAAGCAGCTCTATAAATATACCTAAATGCATTACTGATCTGTTTGCAATTCCCTTAAGTATTAGCAATAGAAGAAAGAGAAAGTGAGTGATCCCTTCCATTTACCTAGGGTTATATAAGCATAGCAAAAAAAATTGTTTTTGAAATGAGATATCTGCCTAATGGAAGAGGGAAATGGAATATCCAGTAAAAAGAACAGAAACAGTATAATATTTGGTTGCAACATAGACTGTATAAAGGATAATAATATTAAATGAGTGAAAGGTCAGACTTCAGTCAGAACATGAAGTTGACCATTCACCTTTTTTCACAAATACCTCTTTGAACTCTTTTCTCCAGCATTCATATTCTTCCTCTTCTCTCTAAATGAAAGATAACACCTGGTTTGTTAACTGGATACCTAGGGAGACAAGCTTTTTTCTAGTTCTCTCTCACCAAATTATGTGTATGATGAATTTATTAATAGACATGAACATTCACTATTCCCCAGGAATTCTGAAAATGTTATTACAAATACATCAAATAAATTTTTGCCACTAATATCATATGGGCAAATATAAATGTTCTTTTCTTAACAGCCATATTCTATTTGGGTTTCTATCATAACTTCCAAATCTCAAAATATCTTTTTCATACAGACGTTAAAAATTTGAGCATATCAGGTTTTTTTAGGTGTTTTTTTAAAATTTAAAAATTTATTAATATTCATTTTTAACATGGTTACATGATTCATGCTCCTACTTTCCCCTTCACCCCCTCACTCCCCCCACCCATTGCCAACTCACATTTCCACTGGTTTTGTCATGTGTCCTTGATCAAGACCTATTTCCAAATTGTTGATAGTTGCATTGGTGTGGTAGTTTCGAGTCTACATCCCCAATCATGTCCCAACCCAACCCATGCGTTCAAGCAGTTGTTTTTCTTATATGTTTCCTCTCCTGCAGTCCTTCCTCTGAATGTGGGTAGCGTCATTTACCATACATCCCTCAGAGCTGTCTTGTGTGATTGCATTGTTGCTGGTACAGAAGTCCATTGCATTCGATTTCACCATAGTATATCAGTCCCTGTGAACAGCGTTCTTCTGGCTCTGCTCCTTTCACTCTGCATCAGTTCCTGGAGGTCTTTCCAGTTCACCTGGAACTCCTCTAGTTTATTTTTCCTTTTAGCACAATAGTATTCAATCACCAGCATATACCACAATTTGTTCAGCCATTCCCCAATTGAAGGACATACCCTCCTTTTCCAGTTTTTTGCCACCACAAAAGTGCAGCTATAAATATTTTTGTACAAATCTGTTTATCTATGATCTCTTTGGGGTACAAACCCAACAATGGTATGGCTGGATCAAAGGGCAGGCATTTTTTTTATAGCCCTTTGAGCATGATTCCAAATTGTCAGCCAGAATGTTTGGATCATTTCACAACTCCACCAGGAATGCATCAATGTCCCAATTTTGCCACATCCACTCCAACATTCATTACTCTCCCCTTCTTTCATTTTAGCCAATCTGCTAGGTGTGAGGTGATACCTCAGAGTTGTTTTGATTTGCAGTTCTCTAATTATTAGAGATTTAGAACACTTTCTCATGTGCTTATTGATACTTTTGATTTCTTTACCTGAAAATTGCCTATTCATGTCTCTTGCCCATTTATCAATTGGGGAATGGCTTGATTTTTTATACAATTGATTTAACTTCTTGTATATTTGAGTAATTAGACCCCAGTCAGAGTTTTTCTTTATAAAGATTTTTTCCCAATTTGTTGTTTCCCTTCTGATTTTTACTACATTGTTTTTGTTTGTACAAAAGCTTTTTAGTTTAAAACAATCAAAACCATTTAATTTACATTTTGTAATTTTCTCTAACTCTTGATTGGTTTTAAAGTCTTTCCTTTCCCAGAAATCTGACAAGTATACTATTCTGTGTTCACTTAACTTATTTATAGTTTCCCTCTTTATATTCAAGTCATTCACCCATTCTGAATTTATTTTGGTGTAGGGTGTGAAATGTTGATCTAAGCCTAATCTCTCCCATACTGTTTTCCAAATTTCCCAGCAGTTTTTGTCAAAATAGTGGATTCATGTCCCAAAAGTTGGACTCTTTGGGTTTATCATACACTGTTTTGCTAATGTCATTTACCCCAAGTCTATTCCATTGATCCTCCTCTCTGTCTCTTAGCCAGTACCAGTTTTGATGACTGCTGCTTTATAGTATAGTTTAATATCTGGTACTGCTAGGCTCCCTTCCCTCATATTTTTTTCATTATATCCCTTGATATTCTTGATCTTTTGTTATTCCAAATGAAATTTTTTATAGTTTTTTTCTAATTCAGTAAAGAAGTTTTTTGGTAGTTTGATAGGTATGGCACCAAATAAGTAAATTAATTTGGGTAGAATGGTGATTTTTATTATGTTAGCTCATCCTACCCATGAACAATTAATGGCTTTCCAATTCTTTAGATCCAGTTTTGTTTGGAAAGTGTTTTGTAGTTGTTTTCATATAATTGCTGTGTTTGTTTTGGTAGATAGATTCCTAAGTATTTTATATTGTCTAGGGTGATTTTAAATGGTGTTTCTCTTTCTACTTCTTGATGCTCTAATGTGTTGGAGATGTATAGAAATGCTGATGATTCCTGTGCATTTATTTTGTATCCTGCCACTTTGCTAAAGTTGTTGATTATTTCTACCAGCTTCTTGGTTGATTCTCTAGGATTTTTTAAGTAGACCATCATATCATCTGCAAAGAGTGATAGCTTAGTCTCCTCCTTGCCTATTTTGATACCTTCAATTTCTTTTTCTTCTCTAATTGCAACTGCTAGTGTTTCTAGTACAATGTTAAATAATAGAGGAGATAATGGGCATCCTTGTTTTCCTCCTGATTTATTGGGAAGGCTTCTAATTTATCCCAATTGCATATGATGTTTATTGATGGTTTTAGGTGTATACTGTTTATTATTTTTAGGAAAGGTCCTTCTATTCCTATACTTTTCAGTGTTTTCAATAGGAATAGGTGCTGTATTTTGTCAAAGGCTTTTTCAGCATCTATTTAGATAATCATGTGATTTTTGTTTGTTAGACTATTTATATGGTCAATTATGTGGATGGTTTTCCTAATGTTGAACCATCCTTGCATTCCTGGTATAAATCCCACCTGATCATGGTGGATGATCTTCTTAATTACTTGCTGGAGTCTCTATGCTAGTATTCTATTTAGGATTTTTGCATCTATGTTCATTAGGGAAATTGGTCTATAGTTTTCTTTCTATGTTTTTGATCTACCTGGCTTTGGAATCAGTACCATATTTGTGTCATAAAAGGAATTTGGTAGGACTCCTTCTTTGCTTATCATATCAAATAATTTCTATAGTATTGGGATTAGTCATATTCCTGGGTGTTGACTTTTTGGGGTCAAGTATAGAGGGTGATCTATGGATCTTTTCAATGTCTGTATTGCCCTTTTGTTGTAGGACTTCAGGGCAATTTTGCTGAATAATTTCTTTTAGTATGGAGTCCAGGTTTCTATTAATTTCTGGTTTTTCTGGATGACCAATGATTCTCAAATTGTCTCTTCTAGACCGGTTTTCTTGGTCTGTCACTTTCTCATTGAGATATTTTATGTTTCCTTCTATTTTTTCCGTCTTTTTACTTTGTTTTATTTGTTCTTGTTGTCTTGAGAGATCATTAGCTTCTAATTGCTCAATTATAGCCTTTAGGGACTGGTTTTCGGCTATAATATTTTGGTTTTCCTTTTCAATCTGGTCATTTCTGGTGTTCAATTTGCTTATCAGTTCATTTGATTTCTGAGCCTCACTTTCCAATTGCAAAATTCTGCCTTTTAAACTGTTATTTTCTTGCCTGATTTCCTTTTGAGCTATTTCCCATTTCTTTAACCAAATCTTTTCCAACTTTCTCGTCATCTCAATTTTGAACTCTTGTTCAGCTTGTGAAGCGCTTGTGAAGCAGTTTTCCTTATTTTGGAAAGGTCATGATGCTTGTTTGTTCTCCTCCTCTGTTTGCTCAGTTGCCTGGATTTTCTCTGTGCAAATGTTGTCGAGTGTTAAAGATTTCTTTTTCTTGTTGTTAATCTTTCTCTTCTGAACTTCCTGATTCTGGGTAGCCATTGTTAGCCCAGGAGCTTCTCAGCTTTATCCTAGCGCTCAGGGTCTGTCTGTGGTCTTTTGGGTCCTGAGGTCTGAGGTCCTTGCGCGTTCTTTAGCTTTTTGGGGTCCTAAGTCTTGCTGCTCTCAGGAACAGGCCCTGGAGCTGCCAATGACTCAATGGGTGCTACAAACTTGCTCTATTTCTTTTTAGCTGGCTTTGGAGTTATAGGTGGTGTGTATGGAGGGGGTGGGGGGGGTTGTTGCTTAGCCCGCGATTTAGTGAGAGCTGTTTCACCCCTTTATAGCATGGAAATGTCCCGATTCCACGTACCTTCCACGCTGTACCCTGTTGTGGGGTCCCTCCGTTTGTCTGGACTTGTTTTTATGTCCCCTTGAGGAGTCCTGTGTGTTTTGATCAGGATAGGTTAAGAGCTGCTTTTTACTCTGCCGCCATCTTAACCCAGAACCCAAGCATATCAGGTTTTGAAATGTGGAGTATGCAACCTCTCAGAATGACCATCATAATCTTGAGAACTATTCAATTATTCTCTCCTTGAGGCAAAAGCAAAGGGCTTTATTCCTCTGTCAGTAATGGTAAAGCAACCAGGACCATCATAATATTTTTGGCTCTTATAGTAGATCATTGGATCAAATGACAAATATTCTTTTTCTTTTTAGAATTATATATTAAAAGACTTCCTAGGGTAGAGCAAAGATGGAAGAGTAACTGGAGCAACAGCTCCCTTTCACCACAGGAATTCTCTCTGACCAAGATTAAAATGTTGTCACAAAAGGAATACAGGAGTGAAAGAACCGACAAGGAGACAGAGTGATATAACTTTCAAGAAAAGAAAAACCCAAAAGGTAGGCAGACAACATCTAGGGCACTGGAGTGAGAGGAGAGCAGAGTCAGCAAGAGTCTGTAGCAAGGAGTGAAGAGCAAACCAAGAGTAAACCATACCCCCTATCCCCACAGTACATCTGCTGTCACAGATCATGAACTTATGCCCAAGATAACATTCAGACTCTGAGATCCTGCCCAGTCAAATAGTGATCCAAGCCAAGCCACACCCCTTAAAATTTCAAACCTCTGGAGAAGTTTGGAGTCCCAGGCCAGGGCAAACTAGGATAAAGGAGGCCAATCCATTTAGGCTCAGAATGAAACCCGGAATCCAGACTGGATTTGGGATGAGGACATAATTCAGAGTGTGCGGTGAGGACACAGTTCACAGGGGTAGCCTCCCTGGAGCTTTATGTCCAAAACTAAGGGTAGAGCTCCAGGAAAGGGCAATCAAGGTTGTGCCTGATTGGACCAAGAACACATAGTAAGACCAGAAACTTAAGCCTAAGCCTGGGAGTAAAAATTGATAGGCCCTTGACCTGATCAACTTCAAAGTGAGATCAAAAGCTTACACCCAAGTCTGAGGAAAGTCTTTAAGGTATCAGCAGGTCAAGGGTCAATTGAATCAGCAGGAGGAGGGGGGGTCTTAGAACTCTCAGACCTCAGACCATCAGGTAAACTAGTAACAACCCAGAAAATAAGCTGAATAAAAGCATTAAGGAAGGACTGAAGTTTAAGAGGGTACCTCAACTTCCCAGAAAACAGAGCCTACCTATAATTAAATAGGAAAAATGAGCAAACAAACCTAACTCTAAAGAATTTTTATGGATACAAAGAGCAAGGTATAGGCACAGAAGGGGACACCAAAAGCAAAGGAAAAAATACAAAGCCCAAAAGAAATATATGAATTGGACACAGAGTCTTGAAGAATTCAAAAAAAGATTTCAAAAACAAATTAAGAAAGGCAGAGGAAAAGTAGGGAAGAGAAATAAAAATGATGTAAGAAATGGGCCAATTGAAAAGAGAGAACCAAAAACTAACTTGAAAATAAGGCCATAAAATCAAAATTGATTATTTGGAAACTAAGGATTTCATGAGAAATCAAGAAACAATAAAGCAGAATCAAAGTAATAAAAAAATAGAGGAAAACATGAAATATCTTGTCATTGATTGTCATTGTAAAAGCAACTGACCTGAAAATAGATCTAGGAGAGAAAAATTGAGAATTATTGAACTACTTGAAAGCCATGATCAAGAAAAAAAAAACCTTGGACATCATATTACAAGAAGTTATCAAAGATAACTTGAAAGAATTCACAGATCACCTTCAGAAAGAAATCCTTAAATGACAATTTCCAGGTATGTAACCACTAAATTCAAAAGCCACCAAGCCAAAAAGAAAATTCTTTAAGCAGCCAGAAAGAAACCATTTAAGTACCATGGAGCTATAATCAGGATTACACAGGACCTAGCCACACTTCTACACTAAACATTCAAAAGACATGGAAAATGATATTCAGGAAGGAGAAAGATTTGAGTTTACAATCTAGCAATACCTATCCAACCAAACTGAGTATATGCTATCATGGGGGAAATTATCATTCAATAAAATAGAATATTTCCAAGCTTTCCTAAGGAATAAGCCAGACCTAAACAAAAAATTGTAGTCCAAAAGTGGGAAACAAGAGAAGCCCGAAAAGATAAATGAGAAAGAGAAAATTTAAGGGATTCATTAAGGTCAAAATGTTAATATGTCTAAATGGAAAGAGGATTCCTGTAATTTTCAAAAATTACTTTTAATAGTAGAGAATTTTAAAGGAATTCATTCAGAAAGAGGGGGGAAAAGTAAGCTGATTATGACGATATTATGCAAATGATGATATAATGATATGATATATATGTAAATGTGATGATATGGAATGATATTTATATATAATATGTATTCATATAAATGATATGTAAAAAATCAATCAAGGGCTGAGAGAGAACTGGGAAGGGAAAACTAGAATAGGGTAAATTATATAACATAAAGAGGCATGAAAAATCATTACAGAGAGAGGAGAAAAAAGTTGGTGGCAGGCAATGCTTAAACTTTACTCTCATCTTAACTGGCTAAGAGAGGGTAAAACAAGTATAGACAGTGGGGTATAGAATTCTATCACCCTACAGAGAGGTAGATGGGGAATAAGACAAGGGAAAGGGGAGATAATTGAAAGAAGGAAGTGGGAGGGGTGACAAAAAACAAAATAGTGGTGAGGAGGAACAGAATGAAAAGGAGTAGAGCAGGATATAAAGGGAATTAAATGATGGAGAGCATATACAGGTAGTGATTATAATGCTCAATGTGAATAGGATGAATTCAACCATAAAACAGAAGCAGATAGCTGGGTGGATTAAAAACCAGAATCCTACTATATGTTGTTTACAAGAAACACATTTGAGGCAGGGTGGCGCATAGATTCAAGGTAAAGGGCTGGAGCAAGATTTATTATATATCATCTAAAGTTAAAAAAGCAGGAGTAGCAATCATGATACCAGACAAATCTAAAGCAAGAATTGATCTGATTAAAAGAGATAAGGAAGGAAATTACATTTTGCTAAAGGGTACTGTATAGCACCTTGATTTCTAAAGAAAAAATTAAAGGAGCTCAAGGAAGAAATAGATAATGATACCATACTAGTTGGGGATCTCAACATTTCCCTTTTAGAACTAGATAAAATGAAACAAAAATAAATAAGAAATAAGTAAATGAATTGCTAGAAAAATTACAGTTAACAGATATCTGGAGAAAACTGAACAGAGATAAAAAGGAATATACCTTCTTTGCAGTACATGGTATGTATAGAAAGATCATCTGTGTACTAGGACATAGAAATATTTCAAACAAATGCAAAAAAGTAGAAGTAATAAATACAACTTTTACGAATCATAATGTGATAAAAATATAATTAACAAGGGTCAATGGAAAGGCAAATTTAAAATTAATTGGAAACTTAATCTAATTCTTCAAAACTGGTAAGTCAAAGAAGAAATCATAGAAACAATTATGGATTTCATTAAAGAGAATGACAATGAGAAGGCAACATATTAAAATCTATAGAATACAGCCAAAGAGATGCTCACAGGAAAATTTATATCTTTGAGTGTCTAGAGCAACAAAATAGAGAGGGAGGAGATCAATGAATTGGACTTCCAACTTAAAAAATAGAAAAAGAATTAATTAAAAATCCTCAGATTAAAAACTAAATTGGAAATTCTAAGAATAAAAGAAGAAATTAATAAAATTGAAAATAAAAGAACTATTGGATTAATAATAAGAGTAGGAGGTTGTACTTTGAAAAAAGACAAATAAACTGATAAAGAACGGCTTAATCTATTTTTAAAAAGAAAGGAGAAAATCAAAATAACAGTATCAAAGATGAAAAGGGTGAACTCACCTCTGATGAAGAGGAAATTAAGGTCATTATTAAGAACTATTTTGGCCAATTATATGGAAATAAATCTGACAAGCTAGGTGAAATGGGTGAATATTTACAAAAATATAAATTGCCTAGATTAACAGAAGAGGGCATAGAATACTTAAATAATTTCATTTCAGAAAAAGAAATTGAACAAGCCATCAAGGAACTTCCTAAGAAAAAATCCCCAGTGCCAGGTGGATTTATAAGTAAATTCTATCAAACATTTAGGGAACAACCAATCTAAATACTATACAAACTATTTGACAAAGTAAGCAAAGAAGAAATCTTACTAAATTCTTTTTAGGACATAAATATGATATTGATTCCAAAGCCAGCAAGACCAAAAGTGGAGAAAAAAAAAACTACAGATCAATCTCCTTAATGAATATAGATGCAAAAATCTTAAAAAGAATTCTAGTAAAAAGACTATAGCAAATTATGACATGGATTATTCACTATGACCATGTGCAATTTACACAAGGAATGCAAGAATGGTTTAATATTAGGAAATCCATCTACAGAATTGACCATATCAATAATCAAAACAACAGAAATTATATGATTACGTCAATAGACACAGAAGAATGCCTTTGACAAAATACAGCACCCATTCTTATTGAAAACACTAGAAAGTAGAGGATTAGGACGGCCATTTATCAAAATAATAAACAATATATATTTAAAACCATCAGCAAGTATCATCTGCAATGGGAAAAAGTTAGAAGACTTCCCAGTAAGAGTAGGAGTGAAGCAAGGATGCCCATTTTCACCTCTATTATTTAATATTGTACTAGAAACACTAGCAATGACAATTAGAGAAAAAATATATTGATGGAATTAAAGTAGGCAATAAGGAAACTAAATTATCACTATTGCAGATGATATGTTAGTATACTTAAATAATCTAAGAAAATCAACTAAAAGGCTAGTGGAAATAATTAACAACTTTAGCAAAGTTGCAGGGTACAAGAAAACCCCACATAAATCATTAGCATTTCTTTATATTTCCAACAAAATTCAGCAGCAGGAGTTAGAGAAATTCCATTTAAAATCACTCTCAACAATATAAAACATTTAGGAATCTATCTTCCAAGACAAATATAGGAATTATATGATCACAACTACAAAACACAATTAAAATTAGATCTAAATAATTGGAAAAACATTAATTGCTCATGGGTAGTAGGATAAGATAATATAATAAAAATGACAATCATACCCAAATTAATTTACTTATTTGGTGCTATACCTATCAAACTACCAAAAAATTTATAGAATTAGAAAAATTATAACAAAGTTCATCTGGAAGAACAAAAAGTCAAGAATATCAATGGAAATAACGAAAATAAAAATGTGAAGGAAGGTAGCCTAGCAGGACCAGATCTTAAATTGTAGTATAAAGTATTGGTCATCAAAACAATATGGTACTGGCTAAGAGACAGAAGGGTGGATCAATGGAATAGACTAGGGGTCTATGACCCCAGCAAGCAAGTGTGTGATAAACCCAAAGATCCTAGCTTGGGGACAAGAACTTACTATTTGACAAAAACTTCTGGGAAAATAGGAAAACAGAATGGGAAACACCAATTTAGAATGATATCTTACACCTTTTACCAACATAATTTCAAAATGAGTAAATGACTTAAATATAAAGAGTGAAATGATAAATAAATTCGGTGAACATATTGTATACCTGTCATATCTGTGGAAAAGGAAGCAATTTAAGACCAAACAAAAGATAGAGAACATTACTAAATATAAAATGAATGACTTTAATTCTATCAAATTTTTAAAAACTTATTCAAACAAAACCAATGCAACCAAAATTAGTAGGAAAGCAATAAAGTGGGCAAACATTTTTATAATAAAACTCTCTGGCAAAGGTTTAATTTCCAAAATATATAAGAAACAATGTCAGATTTACAAAAAAAAAATCAAGCCATTCCCCAAAATCTACAAATGGTCAAATGACATGAATAGGCAGTTTTTACAAGATGAAATCAAAACTCTCAATAAGCACATGAAAAGGTGTTCTAAATCCTTCCTGATTAGAGAAATGCAAATTAAAACAACTGAGATACCACCTCACACTAGCAGACTGGCCAATTTGGTAGCAAAAGAAAGTGATAAATATTGGAGGGAATGTGGCAAAATTGGGACACTAATACACTGCTGGTGGAGTTGTGAATTGGTCCCATCATTCTGGAGGGAAATTTGGAATTATCTGTAAAGGAGTTTAAAAGAATGCTTGACCTTTGATCCAGCCATACCACTGTTGGCTTTGTACCCCAAAGACATAATAAGGAAAAGGTTTTGTACAAAGAATATTTATAGCCATGCTCTTTGTGATGGCAAATAAATGGAAAATGAGGGACTATCCATTGATTGGGGAATGGCTGAACAAATTGTAGTATCTGATTATGATGGAATACTATTGTGCTGAAAGGAATGATTACTTGGAGCAATTCCCTGTGAACTGGAAAGACCTCCAGGAATTGATGTAGAGAGAAAGAAGCAGAACCAAGAGAACACTGTACACAGAGACTGATACAGTACAGCACAATCAAATATAATAGACTTTTCTACTAGCAACAATCCAGGACAATCCAGAGGAACTTATGAGAAAGGATGCTATCCACATCCAGACAAAGAACTATTGGAACAGAAACACAGAAGAAAAACATATGATTGATCATGTGGTTCGATGGGCATATGATTGGGGTTTTGTTTTTAAAGGATGACTTTATCACAAATATGAATAACATGGAAAAAGGTTTTGAAAAATAATACATGTATAACCCAGTGGAATTGCTTGTCAGATTCAGGAAGGGGGTGGGAAGAGGGGTGAGAAAAATCATGAATCATGTAACATTGGAAAAATATTGTAAATAATTTTTAAAAGAATTATATGTTAAAACAATATTCCTTCTACAGTACATAATGTGTAAGGTAACAAACATTATAGAAACAATTTATATCGCTATATATTTTTTAGTTATAATGGGGTTTATATCACTTTCTTCGCTAAAAAGTAATAGAAATAATGACACTTATATAGCATCAGATTTGGCAAAGGGATTTCCTTGCAATATCATTTTGTATTATGGTAGGTATACTATTATCCCCAATTTAATAAATAAAGAAACTTAAGGTTGAATGACTTTTCAAAAGTCCCACTGTAAGTGACAATGTTAGAGTTTATCCCTCATTTCTAACTCTGTCTATTCATTTTTCTCATTGTATCATGCTGCTCATAAATGTTACCATCCTGAACACTCCAATTTGAGCTCAGCTCAAATTGGGTTGGTAAAAAAAGAATGCATTATTGAGAAGTTGATTGCTTAAGTAGCTTAGATATGCTAGGCAGCTTATCATTAAAGACTTGATTATGATCTGCAGAATGTAATGAAGACAAATCCCTGAATCAAGAAAAATAACGGCTGCTCAGTTGAAGATGTTGAACAGGAAAATAAGCACCTAGACGTAAAAATATGGAAAGAGATATCCTTCTCTTTGTCTCCAAATAACACTATGCTAATGATAATGCTGAACTTAGGGCTTCTTTTTGGTTTGATGACCAATAGGGAAAGAGTATTATGTGCCTTAAAAGTTTTTTTTTACTTGAACTGCTAGAATTCAATTATTTTGCCATATGGGGGGAAATAAAAGAAATTTCTGATACTTTTATTTGTCCATTCATCTTATCATCATGAAAATATTAATTGTCAGAAAAAATGTCACATAAATATGAAGGATTTCTTTCTAAAAAGCAAAGCCCATCTAAAGTAATTTTTAACATACAACAAGGTGTTTATAGCCAGATCCTCTTGGTTTTCATGCATAATTCATTGATTTCCTGATTATTGTTAATAGAATAACATTAAAATATAAATCTATGAGGAGAGAATTAAATGCAAATTCTTCCTGATTTGTTCTTTTAATATTATTTCAGCAAAGAAATTGGATAAAAAACATTTACTCAGTTCAGAGGAGAGGTTCATGTTGTTAGTATACATAATATTCCCTATTGGATGGTAGAATTGTCACAGTTCAAAAGGTAAATCCTTAAATTTTAGCCGGTAATGGAACTAGAACCTTAGATTACTCTCTCTCTCTCTCTCTCTCTCTCTCTCTCCCTACCTCTCTAGGTTGGCTGCTAGCAGGTGGAATTTTTAGATGTAGTTTTTCTTTTAAGTTTTAAAAATCCTTCAATCTAAACCATGGAGAATTGGTTATCCCAGACTCTGGAAGGAGTACATAATTCTAATGGAGTCTCTTCTGAAGTACTGAAGTAGACAAATCACATTTGGATTTGCAGTATGTTTTCTTCAAAATGATTTTTTCATATGACTAATGCCAATATATTGTAGTGACTTTAAAGATGTGGAAAATGGCTTTAAAAGTAACTTGTTTGGACTCACACAGATAGTAATTAATGGAACTGTGATTCAAATTTAGCTCTCTTCTGAACCCATGGCCAAATAAACTACTACTATAAGACTCTACTCTTAACACAGGGTTTAATGAGTTCCTAATTATACTTCAAGTATTTCAAATCCCACAAATTTCCAATTTACAAAAATAATAAACCTGGTTACTGATATAAGAATTAATTATTACTATTTAGATAATCCTCTAGGTTGACATGAAAAAAATAGTCTTCTGGTAATTGTTCTTCAAACTCAGTTGAGGGCAAAATGCAATTCTCTAAAATTTATTTTTCCATCCCGAATTTGTTAACTTCAAATGTGATTAACTGACAAAATGTTATTATTGCTAGGCTGTTGTAAGTTTATTATTTTTTTTTTGCTTATTTTCTAAACATAGTAACCACCAGCACTGAACACTTTTTCAATCTGGTACACTATCTGGGAATCAATCTGTCTTCATTCTTCTTCACATATTTCTACCAACTCTTTTAGATGCCAAATTTACCTGGCAATATTGTTGATGATGAATGAGACAGAACACCAAGCATCTGGTCTACCTGAAAGCCTGCTGCCCTTGCAAAGCTAATAATTATCAATATTTGTGGTTGCCAGTTAGCTAAATGTGAAAGATATAACTGTGAACTAACCAGTCTCCTCCTTCTCTGCTACAGATTGCTAAAATTCAAAATTATAATAGACAGCAATTATCTTTGAATGGTAGAATTATGCCTAGAAAATATATAGCACTTAAATATTTATAATATACATGAGATATGCTTTCACATTTGGTACTCAAAACAACCTGGGAGGTAAGCAGGGCAGGGATTAACCTGTTTTAAAGATGAGAAAACTGAGGGTCTAAGAGTTAGAGGAATTAGTTCCAAATCATACAGTCAATAATTTACACATTTTGAATTCAAATCTGTTTCTTATTACTCAAAATATCCATTTCTGCCCCTAAAAAGATGAAGAAAAAAAAGAGCCTCACAATTATCTGATTCTATATTACATAATCACACAGCTAACACATAAAAGACCTATTTAAAAGATTTTATCATAAAGACATTTTTTTATGTATAAACATTACTGGTCCCAAGGCTATCTGCTTAGACAAAATAGTCTAACATTTCTTAAATATAAATAAAAAAGCAGAATTCAGGAGAGAGTGCATGCTTGCCACAAGGTCAAGAACTAAGATAAAATGCAAAGTTATTCCATATAACAATTTGATTTAAAAAATGAAAAAGTAGAATGATCAGTTGAGGCCACAGTTATTTATTTATTTTTGACAATGTCTATAATTCTACATGGCTATGTTTGATGCCAGCATGCTGAAGGTTTAATAAAAGGTTGGAGGGTTTAATGAAACCACTCAATTAAATATACAATGGTATTAGATCCCTCTGGGATGTTTTTCCTTCCCCAGGATTCTCCTCCCACCTCAATCACTAACCCCAGAAGTACAACTACTAAAATGTGTGCAGTACTATAATTGAATTAGACATCTGTGTTTATAAGCTGGATGATAAATAGACCTCTAGAGATCTCGCTGAGCAATATGAGACTCTGATTAGTGAAATAACAGTCATAAAGAATTTTAGAATTGCAAGCAAACATGGAGATCAACCAGTACCATTCTGTGATTTTACAAATAAACTAAGGCTTAGAGAGAAGTGACCACCACTAGCTACTCATGTGATTTCCATCCTGTAAAATAATAAGATGAGCACAAAGGGACCTGTTGGCTCCAACAGGCTATATTTCAAAGATTTGCCATATATCATGGGGTAAGTTAGAACAAGAACAAGAATTAGAACCTGAAATCTTATAATTCCCACTCTTTTTATTCCATTGTATTATGCTTCCTTCCTAGGGGACTAGGTGGCTCTGTGGATTAGTGTGCTGCATTTGACATCAGGAAGACCTGACATTAATTAGCTCTGTCACTCTGGATAAGTCACTTAATCTCTCTTGACCAGATCTTCTTCATCAATAAAATAGGGATAAGAGCAGCCACTTCATAGTGTGATTGTGAGGATGATCAAACAAGCTTTCATATATAAAGAGCTCTGAAAATGAAATGCCACATAAATGTTAATTTATTATCACATACATCTTTCTTGTGTGTATGTGTTTAGGTAAAATTGAAACAAGATAGAGGAAACTTCTCCCTCATAGAGGTGAGGAAATTCCCTCTAATAATGCAGATTGACATCTTCTCCGAAGTTTATATTTTTAGAGACTTACCTACTTTCAAAAAGTTAAGTGACTTGTCCAAGGATCATATAACTACTCCATGTCAGTGGCAATATTTGAACTTAGATCTTCTTGGATTTGGGAGTATTTCTCTGACCACTACGCCACATCATAATTCCTTTCAATAATATTAAGTAAAAATAGAAATAATATTTTTTCCTTTTAATCAAAATGTGTTTCAGTTAGATTATATTAAGTGAAAATCAATCATTAGTTACTTAATATTAGATTGTTAGATTGTATTGAGTGAAAATCAAATTAGTTACTTAAGATAGCTGAAGTCATTATTAAGAGAATTCTGACTTGTGGATTAATATAATAATATAATAAATAGAATCATCAAAGAGTCATCAGCTAGTAATGTTGTGATACCTCAGGAAAGGTGGTTGAAATGGCTAAAAATTAATAATTATCTAACACAGGCAGAAGTGACTTCAGATATTAGTGATTGATTAACTTTCTATGTAAAGAGTAAAAGGGAAAAAAATTGCCAACTATTGAGACATCACAGAGGTAATTGACATACAAACTATATCAAGATAGCATAGGTTTTTCTCCCTTGTAACCGAGTGCAGATTTTGTAACACAAGGATTTTAATAGGCCTACATGTTTGTGTCACATTGTCAAAAATCAAAATTGTCAAATATTTTTCAAGGGAAGAATACTACCTTAGAATTAAAAATTAGAAGAAATCTAAGAGATTATATACTTGAATTGCAACTCAAATCAAATTCTTATTCATAATATCCCTTACTCTTGAAGACTACCAGTAATAGGAAATATATAGTTTTCCCTGTTTTATACTATTCTCTCCCAATTCAGTTCATTCCATTTATTAATGTCTCTAATCCTTAAGGTAGTTTTTCTTTCATTAAATACACATCTTTGATACAATCTTGGGAAAATATATTTAAAATTGGAAGGGACTTCTGGCATCAGCTAGTCTAAACCCTTCATATTAGAGACACAGGAGAAGAGAAGAAAGAACAAGAGAGGACTGTGGAGGAGAGGCAAGAGCTGTTCAGTGACTTGTCCAAGGTCAAAAAGATAATAAATGGCAGAGGAAGAATTTCTCTGACTCTAAAATCATCATTCTTTTTTGGTAATGATTAGGAAGATGCTGTCAAAAAATATGGATGATAAAGGAAATTAAGTGTCAGAGGATTTGGATTCAAACCTTGACCTTGTTGCTTAACTATGAGTCTACACTTAGACAAATCAATGAATCTGTCTGGGCCTCAATTCCCTTATCTTTAAAATGAGAGAGGAGCTTCCAGGAAAATGGCAGCGTAGACTGAGTGAATCTTAAAACCTCTGCACCCTTACACACCAAGACAGAAAACAATGCACTTTGAGAAGAAAGATTTCCAAATCTAATAACAGGACAGAGCAGGGGGAACCCTACTGCAGCATAACTAAAGAGGTACACCAAGAAAAAGACTTCAATTCTTGAACTGTTAGGTCTGAGGACTTAGAAGGGGAATCCCAGGATCCCAGGACGCCTCCCCCACATGCTGTGTGGAGTCTCCAGCTGTCAGGGAAATCTCAGGGCCTGTGGGCACACTGGTTGGGAGAGAGGGCCTTGCTGGCATTGGACTCAGGGAGTCAAAATACAAGCACTGGAGAGGTGACCAGAGGAGAAAACCAGAGAAACACAGCAAAAACTCCCAGAAGATGTTGGCTTAGAGAGAGCCAAACCCCTGAGCCCAGACACCTTGGCTTCCTCATACTGAAATAGAGAACTCAGGGCTTCCAGAGGAAAGAAAACCAGATCAAACACAGCGGATAGCTCAGGGGGACCCCACTACTGTAGAGCTCAGTTCAGAGAAAATGTTTGTTCCTGTCAACCCACCTTTTTTGGGTTTTTTGTTTGTTTGTTTGTTTTTCCCTCCCCTCCAGGTTTTGAGGTTTTAGCCTCAGAGCAGATTAATCCAATCAATACAGGATTTTTTTAACATTTATTAATATTCATTTTTAACATGGTTACATGATTCATGTTCCTACTTTCCCCTTCACCCCCTCCTCTCCCCCCACCCATGGCTGATGCACATTTCCACTGGTTTTAACATGTGTCATTGATCAAGACCTATTTCCAATTTGTTGATAGTTGCATTGGTGTGGTAGTTTCAAGTCTTCATCCCCAATCATGTCCACCTCAACCCATGCTTTCAAACAGTTCTTTTTGTTTTATTTCAAGCACTAAAATACTTAGTAATCTATCTACCAAAACAAACATAAGAATTAAACAAACATAACTATGAAACATTTTCCAAACAGGTAAAACTAGATCTAAACAATTGGAAAAACTTTGAGTACTCATGGGTAGGAAGAGCTAACATAATAAAAATTACCATTATACCCCAAATAATTTTCTTATTTAGTGCCATACCTATCAAACTACCCAAAAACTTTTTTACTGCATTAGAAAAAAATATAACAAAGTTTATTTGGAATAACAAAAGATCAAGAATATCAAGGGAAATAATGAAAAAAAAAGCATGAAGGAAGGGGGCCTAGCAGTACCAGGTATTAAGCTATACTGTAAAGCAGCTGTCATCAAAACAATATGGTACGGGCTAAGAGATAGAAGGGAGGATCAGTGGAATAGACTTGGGGTAAGTGATGTCAGCAAGACAGTGTATGATAAACCAAAAGATCCCAACTTCTCAGACAAAAATCCACTATTTGACAAAAACTGCTGGGAAAATTGGAAAAAAATATGGGAGAGATTAGGTTTATATCAACATCTCACACCCTACACCAAGATAAATTCAGAATGGGTGAAAGACTTGAATATAAAGAAGGAAACTATAAGTAAATTAGGCAAACACAGAATAGTATACTTGTCAGATCTCTGGGAAAGGAAAGATTTTAAAACCAATCAAGAGCTAGAGAAAATTACAAAATGTAAAATAAATAATTTTGATTATATTAAATTAAAAAGGTTTTGTACAAACAAAAACAATGCAACCAAAATCAGAAGGGAAACAACAAACTTGGAAAAATCTTTATAACAAAAAATACTGACAGAGGTCTAATTACTCAAATATACAAGGAGTTTAAAAAATTGTATAAAAAATCAAGCCATTCCCCAATTGATAAATGGGCAAGGGACATGAATAGGCAATTTTCAGATAAAGAAATCAAAAGTACCAATAAGCACATGAGAAAGTGTTCTAAACCTCTAATAATTAGAGAAATGTAAATCAAAACAACTCTGAGGTACCATTTCACACCTAGAAGATTGGCTATAATGATAGCAGGGGAGAGTAATGAATGTTGGAGGAGATATGACAAAATTGGGACATTGATGCACTGTTGGTGGAGTTGCGAACTGATCCAACCATTCTGGATGGCAATTTGGAATTATGCCCAAAGAGTAATAAAAGAATGCCTGCTCTTTGATCCAGCCACACTATTGCTGGGATTGTACCCCAAAGAGATCATAGATAAACAGACATGCACAAAAATATTTATAGTTGAGCTCTTTGTGGTGGCAAAAAAATGGAAAGCAAGGGTATGCCCTTCAATTGGGGAATGGCTGAACAAACTGTGGTATCTGTTGGTAATGGAATACTATTGTGCACAAAGGAATAATAAACTGTAGCAATTCCATGTGAATTGGAAAGACCTCCAGGAATTGATGTAGAGTGAAAGGAGCCGAGCCAAAAGAACATTGTACACAGAGACTGATACACTGTGGTAAAATCAAATGTATTGGACATCTGTACTAGCAGTAATGCAATGACCCAAGACAATTCTGAGGGATTTATGGAAAAGAATGCTACCCACATTCAGAGGAAGAACTACAGGAGTGGAAACACAGAAGAAAAACAACTGCTTGAACAGTTGGGTTGATGAAGACATGATTGTGGATGTAGACCTGAAAAGTTCACACCAATGTAACTATCAATAATATGTAAATAAGTCTTGACTGACCATGCATGTTAAAACCAGTGGAAATTCGAGTTAGCTACAGGGTGGGGGGTGTTTGAGGGGGTGAAGGGTAAAGTAAAAACATGAATTATATAACCATGGAAAATTTTTCTAAAAATAAAAAATTAAAAAAAAATGAATAAAATGAGAGACTTAGTAAGGTAACTTGTGCAAAACAGATTTGGATATATATGGACTATCATTTAAGATGTAAGCACAAATATAAAATATATGTAAAGTTTTTGAGGTATTTTTGCACATCTTAAAGTATTAAGGAGGGAAGGAAGAAAAGAGGGAAGGAAGGAAGGAAGGAAGGAAGGAAGGAAGGAAGGAGGGAAGGAAGGAAGGAAGGAAGGAAGGAAGGAAGGAAGGAAGG
>NC_058130.1:577846116-577870723 GCF_016433145.1 Gracilinanus agilis
GGAAGGAAGGAAGGAAGGAAGGAAGGAAGGAAGAAAGAAAGGAAGGAAGGAAGGAAGGAAGGAAGGAAGGAAGGAAGGAAGGAAGATACAAGGAAGGAAGCAAGGAAAGAAAGGAAAGCAGAAATAATTTATAATGGATTTTAAAATTTCTTTAGTTTATTTTTTCATTTAAGTAACATTTTTACCAATTTTTAGTTAACATGATAGTCCAAAGTCACACAAATAGTCATTTTGGACCTGTGATATCACAAAAAAGGTAAGGGGACATCATGTATTAAAACAGTAAGGGGGTGTTATCTGCATCACTAGAGAACACAACCACACTGATGCAACCACAGATATTTGAAGTAATAAAGTAAATAGAGATGAGAAAGAACCTTTCGAATGTTAAACTTGTTAGCATCAAGAAGGATAAGGAGATCATATTTACATGACATTTGCTCACCAAAAATATTTCCTTCTTTATTCATTACATAAAGGTAATCTAAACTGTATCACTTCCTTCAATTACTCTTGTCTTCCAGAATTGGATACAGTTGAGAAGATTTTGAATGCGCCATATTCTGGAGCATTTGTGAACTCTAAACCAGGCAGAAATAGCATCTGCTCTGCACATTAAATATGATTCTGACCAAAACAGTTGTCACTGCAGGTATTTTTTTAAATAAATGAGCTTCCTGGTTTCCAGAAAGTCTCTATGAAGCTCTCTAAAAACATTAGATATTTCTATGGAAGTACCTGACTTTTTATTTCTTTCTCATATCACACAAGAGGCAGCAGGTGTGTATGCTGCAGGTGTGGCCTTGGCAGATATCCTGGGGTTGATTGGCCCACATGCATACACATTCATACATATAAACACATGAATGCATGCACACAACCAGAGAGATCTGAGCATGGATGTTCTTTCCTTTTTGGGGATTAAGATTCACCCAATTTACCTATTTTGTGGAAGTTTTCCTATTCAGATACAGATAATTGGCTTTAGTTCTGCTTGTCAGGGGTTCATCTTGCCCATATAAAGTCAAAGAAGAAAACAAGAAACAATACTTTTGCGCAACTGTCAAAGAAGAGTATATAAAACCCGGTGAAACAGAGGATTACCAACGATTATGATTATGAAACAAGTGTTCCTTAACTCATTTTGATATCTGTGAATCTGAAAAGGCTTGGTAAAGCCATGCTAAATGCATTACATATATTGACAGAACCCAAAATGGAACAGACGATGGCAATATTCCAAATAGCTTTTTCTAAACTGCTTCTTACCATGACTTGTTATAGCATTTCTAGAAAATTATACTGGCACTGTTCTTTCTCTACTTTTAGAACTAACTTCATTTCTTTTTTTTCCATTTGGAGTAAAGCAGGTATACTGAAAAAATAATTACTCTAAGATAGATTAGCAGGCTACCAAGTGCATTTCTCCTCACCTCCTAATATACACATTTATAGTATGGCCCAAAGTTGAGTGCCTGTTAACAGCAAAGGCAGTCTAGCTGAGGGTTAGTTGCTAAGGGCTCCATGTGTATTCACCCACTATAGAATACAGATTTTATTAGAAGATTCCTATAAATATGTCAGGGTAGCAATGGTTGGGGGACTATAGTGTCTTGATGAAATCTTAATCATGCGTTTGAAATAAGTCTGAATTGAAAGTACATATTTTGTGAGAGTACAATATTGATACAGTGGGAATGATCATGGATTCATAGTCTACAGGACCTATTTTAAGTCCTAGATGTCATTTAATTCCAATGTAGAAGCAAATCACTTACTTAACTTTTCTTGGCTTCAGGTTTGTTTGTTTTTTTTTTTTTGTTTGTTTGTTTTTTTTAACCAGAAAATGAGAGGGTTAGGCTGGATGACTTCCAATTCATCTCCTGTTTCTCAATGTGTGATTCCATGATTTAACACATTAAAAAATTGTCCTATTTAATTATTCATTCTGAGCAGTTTTTGTTCATTGTAGAACATTAATGAAATCCCACTTCTAGTTTCTACTGTGAGCTATGCCCACATTGTATGCTTAATGCCCCACATTTCCTGTAACACAAAAGATGCTATTTAAATGTTTTTGATTTTATTCTCTATCCAAATTTATTGAACAATCACTGTATATTCTGGGGCATCATGCTAAGAGCAAAACAAAAGAGAAGCTTGGTAATTATCTAATTAATGTGGTCAATGTAGATGATGCATCCATTCTCACAGGAGAACAAACATCAATATCCCTCTCTGCTCCCATAAACACCACTTTTTCTATAATTTTAATTTGAGAATCTCTCATTCTGTTCATGTGTGAATGTCAATGTCAACAGTCATTTCAAATAATATTACATTCTTTACAAAGTCTATCACTTCATTGCTCCAAATACAGAATCTGTTTTTTCAATTTTATTTCATGTGTTTTCAGAAGTTGGTCATTGGAATGGCAGAGCAATGTACTAGATCTATATATACACTGATTCTGGTAATAAGGAAATGTCACCTGATTAAAGGAGTCTAATTCATGTATTTTGATAATTTTCTCTGATCTCTCAAGTATTATCTTTATGCACTCATATTGTTTCTCCTCTTTCATGATCAAGGTCCCCCAAATAGATCTATATTGAGTAAATGCAATAATTTCCAGAGATCTGCTTCATCTTATTCCATGTAGATCCAATTTGTGAAAAAATAAAAGTGTGATTGGAAGTAGACTCAGATGCATTTTAACCAGTTGCTAGTTATTATTAGCTGTTTAGAATAGTAGAAATAAACATTATTTATCTCATGATAAAATCTGCATTTAGTACTCTTCGTGACATTATTGTCACTATGTCTGAGATACTCTTATGATATGCCTTTGAAACCTTATTGGAATTAACAGTGGTAATCTATCTATATTTGTTTTCCTTCTGAAATTATTTTATTTATCTTTTCATATATTTTACTTTATCTTTCTACATTTTTTGTTCTAAGTACTTTGGGAAATATGGTGAGTTTACATTTTCCAGGTAGCTTTTTCATTATTCTCATAAACGTGTGATAAACTTTTCTTACTGATGCTGAGAAAAATCGGCAATTGTAAGACTACATGTAAAGAATGTTTTATATAGTAAAATTGTAATTGTAAGATTCTGGAAGCCAAATCCCCTAGGACAGCTTTTGAAGATATAATTTTAAAAGTGAAGGCATAATAGGCAGAGATGGTAACCTAAAACAGGGCAATATTATTTCATTAAATGCATCCTGCTCATGTTTGTTATCTTACCTCAGCAATGAACCAAGAGCTTGAGTCTCCCTTCTGACAGAAAATAGAAAATTAGTCAATGTTGCAATCAGTGGCACAGGAAGAAATATTTCAAGGAGAAAATTGATTTAAAAAGAGACAAACTTCAAGAAATGACATCATATTTGTAAGTACAATAGTTCTGAAAGAGTATCTATACCTAAATACGAGCCTAGAATAAAAGGTGAAATAATTTGGATTCACCAATGATTAAAAAACTACCTATGTCAATTGACTGGAAATAGGTAGGTAAAATGGGAATAGAGACAAATAGTTCAGATGTAAAATGGAATTTTTAGGGTGAAGTAAAAATAGCTAAGAAAATAATATACACTACTATAATAATTTAAATCGGGGAAAGGTAACCATACAATACAAACAATAAAAGGAAAAAAATGAATGTTCCAAATAATATAGAATGAGAGAAAGAAAGAGGGAGAGGGAGGGAGGGAGTTGAAAGAAGGGAGAGAGAGAGGAAAAGAGAGAGAAGAGAGAGAGAAAGAGAGAGAGAGAGAGAGAGAGAGAGAGAGAGAAAGAAAGAAATATGGCTCTCCCACTCCACCCATTGGCTGAGATGATCAGTCTCTATATTTTTAACATTTCATATATTTTCATATTTTGCAAGTACCATCAATCATGGTACTGTTTCCTCTCTTCCTTTGTTTTTTTTTTAATTGTGGACCATATGGGATAACTCTAAAATAATAGGGTGGAGGGTTCTGGGAAAGAGTAGAAAATCAAAATAGATCAATGGAATGTTATTTTTAAAAAACTATAGAAACTCAATTAATCCCTTCAAGAAGGAAAGATTCTCCCAGCTGGTCAGTCTTCTTTAGTAAGCTACTATTTTTTTCCTTTTTAAAAAATGGAACTTTAAAGGTGTGAAGCCAATTAGAACTCCAGAAATTACTGGAAAGGCAATTACAATACCAGTGCAACTTGAACCAAAACTTGGGAAGAGGTAGGCATTTGGGATCAAAACAGAAAAATATCTTCCATGATATGAGATCCCACATTTGTAAATAATAATTATGAATACTTCTAGACTGGCCTGAGAATTTTAAGGTCTTTGTAAATCCAGATACCTGAGATGTGAAATCTCTGAGTTTAGTTTAAGTTAAATGTTATTGATGGGAAAAATATGCAAAAGACTCCAAAGATACAATTTAATACGAGAAACATATAACACATTTCCATGATACTCTACAATTTATAGTCTTTCTTCAAAACAATTGTGTGAAGTAGGCAATAGCATTATTATTTAGTTGAGGAAAACAAGGTTAAAGTAAGTTCCCCACGGACTCAGAGGTGGTAAATGGTTGAACTATGTTGAGAACCAGGTCCTTTCAAGTACAAGTCTTTTTACATTTTTTCAATTACATCTTACTATATTGCTACTGCAAATGACCTATGTAACCATAAATTAGCAAAAGTTAGCCACCAATACTCAAACCAGGCTGTGCAACTCTTGGGCTTTTGAGGGTAGCATTCAGGAGGAAACAAAAATGGGTAATAAATCTCATTGAACACATTTTAAGCTGTGAAAAAGGAATAAAAAATAAAATAATATTTTCTAAAATAATGAGTCAACAAATGTTGGAAGGATAATAAAGAATGAGATAGATTTATTTGGATCCAAAAAATAACACATTAACTTTTGGATTTTTAAAAAATATTTTAACTGTAATCATAATCCTTTTATTATAAATCTTTGTACATTTTTCTGTATTTATAATTATTATAGATTAGTGCATGGGCATCTTGGAATAATTAAAGTTAGAAGACATGTTTATTTCAGAGGCAGGAGGGTAGATGAGAAGTTGAACCTATGTATATTCTTTGCCACAGAGAGATCTCAGCAAAATCAAGTCATTAAAAAGAGTTTAATCTCCTGTGATATCTAGAATCAAGTGGAAATAAGCTTCACAGTTTCTTTTCTTATTGAGCTAACTAAATATGAAAGCATAATATAACCAAGATGAATGAGAGAACACGTGAAACCAAATGTTAAACCATTCTGTCAATTGTTAGCCTGACACTGCAACAGTCAGCAGCATTTCTCCTACATACACTGTCTGTCTTCCATGGTACAATGAATTTCACTTGAAAGGCTTTCAGCTGTATCTTTTCAAAGACTTAAGGCAAACATAGAGGTGATGTTTCTTACTTGTGGAGTTTTATTTGTTTTTAAGTGCCTGTCCTGTCAAAAAATAGTGATTCTCCTTTGTATTACAACACACAAGTTGCATATAGTAAAAAATTGTAGCAAATAGTTGTTCTTTGAAGGCTCAAAGAGAAATGGGAGGAGAGATTAATTATGGCACTGGTAATGAAAACTCCTAAAGACATATGAAGATTATGTACTTTGAAGTATATTACTTTAAAGTCCTAAGAGTGAATAAAAAAGAAAAATTTTTGAAAGAACATGGTAATATACAGAAAAGCAAAACATTTTAAAGTTTGCAATTCATACATAGAAACATGCCAATGTTCTTTCATTTTTCGATGCATGTTGTACAGTTTGCTAAGAGAAAGTCATTATTCCTGAAGAATCAAGGTTTAATTATAATAGCTGGCCAGTCAACCAATACTATTTTGAACAGTGGGCTATATTCACTTACCAAATCTGCTTTTGCCAGTCTTTAAAGCATTAGGCAAGACATACTACTATTTTGTGTCTTGATTTACCCACCTTTAAAACAAGGAAAGCGAACCAGATAAGGTAGTCTTTACCTTTGGTGTATATATGTGTATGTATATTATTATAGACATCTTTGGCAGTCTGCTAAAGCCTATGGACCCTTTCTTAGAATTAGCTTTTTAAATAATTGAACGAAATGCTAAATTTTAGGTAAATATTAATGAAAATAAAGATTTGTTTTCATAAAATATTTGGGCAAAGTAAAGTTCATGGACAGTCAGGAATCTATCCATAAATCATGATCTCCAGTATAAGAATCCCTGGTCTTGATCATAAAGAAAGTAATTGTTTTGCCATATTCTGCCTTAATGAAACCACTTCTCAGATAACTTATTTAGTTTTCTGTAATACATTTTAGGCATGGCATTCATAATCTGGAGAACACTGAGAAGAAATTGACCAGAAAGGAGAAGAACCTTCAAATTTGAAAAACATTTTAAAATGATGGGCAAACATCATTTGGAGAATAGAAGATTGTAGCACAGGGATCATGACAGTTGCCTTGGAGTATTTCAAAGAATCACATGGAGGAGAGGTGAGAATTGTTCTACTTGATGAGTTCCTGTAGGATAGAACCACAACCAATCAGTGGAAGATGGAAAGAGGAAAATTAAAGCTTGATATTGGGGGTGGAGTGGTCATGACAATAACTCTATCAATAATAATAATAATAATAATAATAATAATAATAATAATAATAATAATAATAATAATAATAATTGAACGCACAACTTCTAAAGGTAGTGTGTTCCCCTTCAATGGAGGAATTTAGTTAAGGACTGCAAATAACAAATTTTGAGGTAAGGAGACTTAAAGAACACTATAGTTGTCTTTCAATATTTGAAGGCTTTCTCATTGAAGAGATTTCTCATTCATTCAATATATCTTCAATGAGTATAATTAAGATCAAAGATTATTGATGTTTGTTTCAATGAGAGCTTTCTTAAAATGGAGCTAAGTAACAATGGAAATAAATTGTAGCGTTCTAAGGAGTCAAATAAAATTTTAATTTGAAGATCTTAAGCACTAAACAGAACAGTTCATTAGGAAAAGACAGGTTTGATGGACTAAGAGCTCAGTATGAATCAGAAATACAATTAGGTAGGGGGAAAAGCCAATGCCATAATTACATGCATTCTGCTACTCTTACCTTAAAGAGTTTCCTACATACCTAAAATGCCCCAGGTTTTTCCTAGGATAATGAGATAATAGATTTTAGACCTGGAAAAAATGTTAAAGACAATTAGGCCCAATTCTCTTTCCAGTTCAGAGTGCTGAGACTGAGAAAAATTAAATGATTTTAATAAGGTCACAAAGCTTATAACTATCGAAAGCAGGATTTGAATTCATGTTTTGCCGGCTCAAGTCTAGAGTTTTCTCCTTTGCACCATCAACTGCCAACCAGTATGTTCCAGAATTAGACACTGAAAATAATTGTTTCATTTGGGGTTTTTGTTTTACTTTAAACTAGCTTTCTAGGCACTATTTCATATTCCCTCTCAGCCATATTATTTTATGTTGATAGCAATATTGTTTTATTAATAGCAATATTTGTACTTTGTCCTGGTCAGACTGCATTTGGAATATTGTGTCCAAGTCTTGGCAATATACTTGGAAGAGACACTGACAAGATGGAGTATACTCTGAAAAGGACAACTAGTTATTAAAGACATTTGAAACCCTTTAGTTGATGGATCAAATGAAATATTTATATATACTTAAATTAGAAGAGAATAATTAGCAATCATAAATATTGAAAGGTTTGCAATATAGAAAAGAGTTTAAATTTATTGGTCTTGGTTCCAAAGGAAAGAAAATAATTAGTGAGTATAAGTAACAAGGAAAGGTTTTGCCAACAAGAGGGGAAAAATAAATAATTATCTAAACTATTAGAGACAGAAAAAATAAAGCTGACTTCCTCGTAAGCTAGTAATTTTATCATCAGTGGAACTTGGCAATCAGTCTGAATAACTCCTTTTTTATTTTTTAAATAAGATTAGAATTTGAGTGAAAAATTGAACAAGATTTTGTCTAAATTCCTTCCAACTAGAAGATGATGCTCTTGTTTTTGGTTAATCATGAGTTGTGTTTGACTTTTCATGTCTTTTGTTTGTTTGTTTGTTTTTGTTTGTTTGTTTGTTTTGGCAAAGATACAGGAGTGGTTTGCCATTTTCTTCTCTATAGAGAGCCATGCCTCTATATGATTTTTGGGGGTCCTGAGTGGCGTGGTGGCATAGGATGGTTAAAGCAGGAGAAAGAAAATGAGAACAACTAGACTAGTGGTTAGCCCATGCTGTTCCAAATTCTGTGGGCTTGGGAGTTTATTATATACTGATTTCAAACAAAGAACACACCTATGAAGGGGTAACAGATCATATATAACCCATTAAAGTCTAAAGAGTAAAGGTATAAGTACCAAGACAATGGCCAAATTCCAACCATCAATTAGTAGGGATAATTCTGGGAGAGGAAATATTTTTATGGAGATGCTCACTTATTGAGTTCTGTCTTCCAGGATTATAGGCACCTGGACAAATAAAGTCAAGACTAAAAGCACCATACTTATCTAAGTATGCAGACTTATCTTAAGTAATATTTGTTAGGGTCCAGGCTTCTTAATTATCAAGGAGAGGAATCATTAACTCAGTAGATGCTGGTCTGCCACTTCAAAGTTTTCCAATAGGAGTTCTAAGAAAGGTGGGGATCAAAACTGAGTCAAAAGAGGAGCCTCAGATTTTTATCTTAGATGGCCCATTCTGTCTGCATTCCTGACATGCAGTGCAGAAAAATCATACACACAGTTTTACTTGCTGATGATTTTGTAATGGGATCCAGATAAAATATCTGTTACAGACTCTGTTTCTCTAAATGACTCCTAATAGCCTCTTGGAGGGATCAAGTTGATTTTGGATTAACCTACCTGCTGGTACCAGAGCTTTTTGGGGCTCAGGTGATCAGAACCAAACACAAAGACTGCCTCAGTCTGGATTGGTCACGTAGGGAATCCAGATAACAGGCCCTAAATTTGATCCTATTTCTCCAAAGGCTTTAATACATTGAACAGCTTCCCACACTTCTCCAGCTCATTTTATAAATGAAGAAACTAAAGCAACATGGTTAAATGACTTACCCAGGGTCACACAGCTAGAAACTGTCAGAGACCAGATCTGAAGTCATGAAAATGAGGCTGCCTAAATCCATATCCAATATCACACCACATATCTACCCCTATTAGATAATTGATATATTCAGGGATATTTTATGGAAAAGAATTACTGCATAAAAAGGAATTCAGCTCAGTGATTTAAGATGTTTCAAATGTTTGGCTTTTGAAAGAAAATAAAGTCGTTAAGAAAAATTCTTTTCAATAAAGAAATGAAATAATTTATGCAATTTTAACCACAGTCATAGAATTTAAAGGTACTTTGAATGTTCATGAAATTTTAAAAAGATCCAACCCTTTTGATGAACTTACAAAGCTATTTCAAGCTCAAGTATTGCTAAATCAGTCAGATATAAACAACAAAACAAGACTCTGATGGGAGATCATGATAGGCTAAACTCCAGTAAACATGGTTTCAAATGAGCAGTTCCTGGGGGAAATTGCCTTGAAGTCTCTGGTGCTGCCAGAGTCTGCTTCAGGTGACAATTTAGGCAAGTTTTAGGAGCCATTCCAGATTGTGTTCTCCCACATCTCAATTTTTCCCACATTATTTATTTTTGAACATCTTACATACCACTTAGCACAATGATTTGCAAATATATTTCTAAAAAATGTTTGATCTGAACAAAGTGCTACTTGCAATTTACATTGAAGTTTTAGTTTTTTTTAAAGAAGTTTTAGATTTCTTTCGTGTGTCTCAAAATCAAAAATATCACCAATAATGCTGAAAATGAATACAAAAGACATTTCCTAAGGAAAGCAAGGAGAATGGATTTATGGGGGATGGTAGAGAATCTTCTGAGATGGAAACTAGAGTACATTATAGATTTCAGAACTGATTTAAGATTGGTGTTTATGACTGAAACTTTCAATAGAGTATTCCTGCAGGCAGTATACCAAATGGTGTGAAGAAGGCAAGTGAGACCAACTCAAGAGGGAAAGAAAATAGTCATTGATTTCTCTTCCTGCCATGTAAGATTGCATTGCTCCATTCACATTAATTCTTTAGTCTACCAGTTGCAGTGAGCTGTCAGAGGACATATGTGGGGATGAGTGGAGGAAGATGCAAACATAAAAGCACTAAAAATCAATCTTTTTAGTGCTGCTGGAGACTAGAGTTCAACTCAGCAGTAAACATAACTATTCTTTTGGTATTTGTTTGCAATATTTAGTTGTGAAAGGAAATGCTACAAGGAGATGCCCTATTGTACATTTTCTCTCTTTCTTTGTTGGTGACTCAAAATAACCATCTATCATGGATAAAAAGAATGAAAGAAGATAATTAGAAAGAATGAGGAAGAGTTTCCTAGCTCAGATGCATGTATATACCTATAGCCATGCTACTGACTTTTCTATCCTCTATAATATGTTCCTCACCTTCCTGCCACAATGACTTAAATTCTTACCATTAGAGAAACTAGTGGTGGTGCTTTCTTGTTGGTAGGAAGCAATAAACCAGTTTGTTTTCTTTTATTTGTAAAACTGCACAGTGAATATGATCCTTTAAATGTTACTCTAACATAAAGTTAGTCATTCCATGAAGTATTATTTAATAATCTAAAGTTGTAGTTTGGTAAATGATTACCTGGCCTACTTATAATAAAGTCACTTCCTACAAATGGCCAGGGCAGTTATGGGCAAACTTTTTAAAGACGGGGCCAAAGGAAAGGAAATGCTTGTCTGTCAGTCTATTTCTAAGGCAACTCTTTCAAAGTTTTGTTGTATTGTATCCTACTCATTGTATTCAACAGATTAGAAATAATGTCACACAGTAGGATAGAACATTTCAGGGTGCCCCATCTGGCCCACGGACCATAGTTTGCCCATCACTGGGGCAGGGGATCCCTCCATAATATGATTTGGATGTTTGTGTTTAAATTTTTTAAACTTTAATTAATGGAGCCTTTAATTTGAAAAAAAACTGATGACAAATTATCTTCTAATTTTAGCAAGTTATACAACATAGAATCACTGTCAGTGAATGCTATAGAGTTTGTGCAAAAACTTGGGCAAGATGAAGCATAAGAGAAGCACCATAATATTTTAAATGTCTAAAGGAAATAAATTTCTTGTTTGCAAAGGTTATTTATTTGCTATCAACAGTAACATAAGGCAAGACAGAATAAGTAGAACAGGTATAGATTATAATCAGTCTTGAATGGCACACTTAAAAATTTCAGTATGCAGGAATTAGAGTGGAAAAACATTGCATTATTAGAGATAATAGGAAGATAATTTGACATTGCGTAAAATGGTCTGGACAGGCAAAATATAGCCCCCTTACTGATGGACTGAATGGCTAGCTAAATAAGTAAATGAAAAACATTTATTAAGCACCTACTATGTACAAAGTAATGTCCTAAATATTTGGGATTCAAAGTTGAAAAATGACAGGGAGGACGTTTTTTACTTTTATATTTTTTAATTTAAATTTTTAATTTAAATTTTATATTTTAGAAAAGTTTTTTCCATGATTCCATGATTCATGTTCTTGCTCTCTCTCCCTCCACCCCCTCATCCCCCATAGCCCATTTCCACTGGTTTCTTCATGTGTCATTGATCAAGACCTATTTCCATATTATTGATAATTGTTCTAGGATGGTCATTAAGAATCTACATCCCTAATCCTGTCCACATCAACCCATGTGTTCAAGCAGTTGTTTTTCTTCTGTGTTTCCACTCCTGTAGTTCTTCTTCTGAATATGGGTAGTGTACTTTTCCATAAATCCCTCAGAATTGCCCTGGGTCATTGCGCTGCTGCTAGTACAGAAGTCCATTACATTCAATTTTACCACAGTGTATCAGTCTCTGTGTACAATGTTCTTCTGGTTCTGCTCCTTTCACTCTGCATCAGTACCTGGAGGTCATTCCAGTTCACATGGAATTCCTCCAATTTATTATTCCTTTGAGCACAATAGTATTCCATCACCAGCATATACCACAATTTGTTCAGCCATTCCCCAATCAAAGGACATACCCTCCTCTTCCAGGTTTTGGGCACCACAAAGAGTACAGCTATAAATATTTTGTACATGCCTTTTTCCCTTTTTGGGGTACAAACCCAGCAATGGTGTGGCTGTATCAAAGGACAGGCAATCTTTTAGTGCCCTTTGGGCATAGTTCCGAATTGCCATCCAGAATGGTTAGATTATTCACAACTCTACCAGCAGTGCATTAATGAGGGAGGGAGTTTAATATGAGGTATATGGCCTATACCAGTGATGGGAAACCTTTTAAAGATGGAGTGCCAGGCCCCACCTCCAAGATTGAGTGCTGTGCCACCCCACACCCCAGAGACCACATACCATGCCCCCACACATACACCCAACGGAGGGAGGAAGTATTCCCATTCCACTACTGGGCAGAGCAGTGGATCATGTGAGAAATGTCATCAGCACAAGAGAAGAGGGGTAGAAGAATGGCCCAAGTGCTCTGCTCCTCTCCAGCTCTGCCTCCTGTGAGCTGCCCACGTTTCACACTGTGAATTCCCATTTGGCTGCTGGGCAGAGTGGAGGGTGATGTAAAAATATGTCATCAGGTACAGTGGAGAGGGGGAAGAGAGCTCCTCCACCAGAGTCCCTTTGCCATTCTTGTAACAAACTGGAGAGAGAGGCTGAGTGCCCAGAGAGAGTATTCTGAGTGCCATCTTTGGCACCCATGCCATAGGTTCACCATCACTGGTCTATACAAATAACTACAACAAAATAATACTACTGAAAAAGGCAAAAGAGTGATAATATGTGCTCTGAAAGGGTAGAATCAAAGGACCAGAGATCATATGGTCATAGAGAAGATTTCATGGAAAAGTTAACACCTTAAGAAAGTGGGTTCTGGGGTGTGGTGGGGAAGAGAAGACAAATGCACCACTGGAGACAAATTAGGGAGCTTCTGTTGCAATCCACAAATGTAATGGTGAAAATCTAACTTATAGTATTGTTATGGACAACAGAAAAGTATTTATTAAATACTAAAATTGTTAATGAATTATTTAATTAAAGCAAGAGAATGAAAGTGAAAGACTCAAAAATGTTCATAAACGTTCAAGGCTAGTTGACTGGAAGAATGGTGATTCTATTGAGAAAGTTAGAACTCTGAAGAAGAGCTTAATTTATGTTTATCTGTGCCTTTCTCATGTATTTGTATTAGGAATATGGCTGTGTGCTTTCAAGTAGAAAGAAGCAATATTTTAAGAAACACTTGGTCCTTGATATCTAATTCAGAGAGCTCCCTGCTGGACCATGTTTTCTTCCTTCCTATTCATTAACTTAATAATGAATAGATGCCTAAAAGACATGTACCAAAAAAAAGATGCAAGTAAACAAGTCTATACCTAGATGGTTAATAAATCCTGAAAGTGAGATGCCAGGAGAAAAACGAAGAGAACTGTATGAAGCCTTAATTAAAAGCTGTGTCAGAAAACTGATTTATTTGGCTGTTAGTACTACCATGTGGTAACACTGCTCCCTGAGTTTTCATTTCAGAAGAAAACTCCCTTAAGACAGTAAGGCTTTAACATCCTGCACACCAGCCACTCTTAACTCTGAAGCACAGAATCTTCTTGGAGTCTCGATATTGGCATAAAAGGGAAATTTTTGATTTTAGATTTTTTTCCCACTTTTTAGCATAAGAGTGCCCAAGCAATGACTGTGTCACACAAGGTTATTTATTTAGTCAGAAGAGACTAAATTTTGTTATTAACCCTCTCAGCCAAGCATGCATTGGCAAAATAATAATTTTCATTTGTGGATTATAGCTAAATAACTGGTGAGACTGTGGTTATTTGGCAGAAGCAGGTTCAAGTGTTACATGCCTCCTTCAATGGTGGGTTGCCTATTAACCAAGTAGAGAATTCCTTCTCTTTACTTGTCAAAAATGTTCTGGCTTGTTATGATTCCATCAGTTTCCTTCTGATGATTTTATCTATTTTTTACTAAAAGTATATATTTTAACCACAGACAAGTAGTGAGTTCCCCTGTTTAAGAAAAGGATTACAGGCTTCCTGACTTCCAGAACTTTACAGGTTGAAGGCATTGTACTTATATTTAGCTTAATATTTAGCACTGCCTCCAACCAGGGACATTTCTCAATTCAGTGAAGGGTTCAGAATGTGAAAGTTGTTTGCTTTATGAATAAATTTATAAATTTTTAAAGAATTTTACAAATTTTAGATATTTTAACAAGTTTTAAAGATACTTTGATAAAAGAATGGAACAGAGGAGCAATTTAATGTTTATAAACCATTGACCTGGGTTATGATGCCAACCTCATATTTCATACCTGTGTGACACTAAGCAAGTCTCTTAGCCTTCCTAAGTATAAGTTCCTGTTGTGAGCCATAAATAAAGAGCATAATCTGTAAATCCCATCAGTTACAGGTGTAGCTGATAATTATAACTACTCTATGACTCTTTTAATTAATAAACATTTTGATGTATAATAAATTACTTCAATTTAAAAGAAAAGGGTGAATATGTGGGAGGCCAATAAGAGAAACCAAGTCTCAAATAGCTATTTTTATCTGGACCCCATAGAAAGCTACTCTGCTAGTCAGAGCCAGACAGGATGAGCTATCTAAGATAAAAATCTTGACTCCTCTTTGACTCCTTTACTGATCCATACCTTTTCTTATTGGAAAAACATTATAGTCTTATTGGAAAACTTTAAGTTCTTAGCAAATCAGTAGTCAACTGGTTAACACTCTATCTTGGTTAAAATGCAGCTTCTTGGGATCAAAACAATATTTCTAGACAGTCAAGGTCAAGATTAGACAAAACCTCATTTAGCTTTCTGATAATAAGGTGACTAGAATTCCACCTTGGACCTTGTTCTATTACAGGCTAATCTCTACCCTGAAGACTGAGGTTTTTTGGGTTTTGACATAAAATAATTTGTAATTTCTGCACAACTACGAAGTTTCTTGGGGTTCTTTCGTGTGAAATGAGTCTTCACATCTATGTAAATAAACTTTTTGCTGCCGGTAGGGGAGCTGGAACTATGAGGTAACAGATAGACGTGTCCTGTTTCTTTATCAACTAAGGTGTCCTCATCAGATTATCTGGAGATGTTGGATAGCTTTCAACAAGTTCCCTCATCTGTTTGATATGAAAGAGTTGTAGTAGAGGATCTTTGAGTTCATTTCCAGACTGACGTCTATGATGCTCTTTTTTTTTTAAACCCTTACCTTCTGTTTTAGAATCACTACTGTGTATTGGTTCCAAGGCAGAAGAGTGGTAAGGGCTAGGGAGGCAATGGAGATTAAGTGTCTTGCCTAGGGTCATACAACTAGGCCAAATTTGAAAACAGGACCACCCATCTCTAGGTCTGGTTCTCAATCTACTAAGCCACCTAGCTGCCCCCTGATCCTTTCATTCTAATTGTTAACCTAGGATTATAAAATAACATGTCTCTGTCTCCCTGTCTGTGTTTTCAGAAGGACTTGTGATATTTTTGATAGAAAGGGGTTGTTTTGCCAAAACTAGTAATCTCTTCAGGTAAGGAAATTTTGAGCAAAATCCCCACAACTAATAGATAGCAACAAATGCTTTCCAATTCATTGTCTTTGAGAGTTGCCTGGAAATCTGAGAGGCCAAATGATTTGCCTTTTTTTGCATAACCAGTATGTTTCAGAGCCAGGAATTAAATTCACATCTTCCTGAATTTTTTTTCACTGCCATTTCTCATCTTTATAACAGGACTTGTAATAAGAGAAAGCTGCAATCTAGATTATCCCTAGGATACAATATCTTGAGAAAAAAAGAGATACAGGCAATGAGATTTAGCTCTTGAATTTGAATATCGAAAGGCATTTTGTTCATCCTTTGTGTTCAAAGAGAACCAATGGCATCTCAGGGTGATATTGGCACATGAATTATATTTAAATGAGGCAGAGTTGCACATATTCATCAATCTCACTCTCTTTTCCAGAGGCATTCAAGTCAAGTGACAAGACAAAAGTTGGGATGACTGGAGATGGACCAGGATACAGTGGATGACCTTGGCATCTTCCATATCTAATCAAGATCTAAGCATTATATAGTACCTTCTTTAACCACCTTCCTTCCCATTGGAACAAATTTTTCTCAACAGCCCATTTTGCAAAGAGACATCTTCATCTGCTTGAGGTAGACATGTACTTAACTCACCAATGTCTTTGGAACCTATCAGTTTACCTGTTTAGGCCATCTGCTAAACAAACTTCTTGAACCCATAATTGAGAGTTGGGTGACAGAAAGCAAAGATGGATGAATAGCCCTAAAAAGGGTTTGTCAACTCCTCACATAAGAAATATTTGTCCTTATCAAGGAGTATACAAGAGGTAAGAAAGAAAGGCAAATAACACCTCTTGATCTTAAACTATTAAAAAGTAGCAAATATCAAAAATATTTAGAAATAGTTATGAAATAGACAAATTAATTAATGAAATGAACTGTATAAAGAATTAGAAATATAGTAATTAAAATAAATAAACCTATATTTTGCAAACATGAAAATGTGTTACTAGACAAGAAAATATTGAAAAATATGCCTAAGACAACTGGAAAGTAGCTAAATTTTCATTTAGATCAATGTTATACTTTATATCAAAATGAAAATGAATATATGACCTGAATATTAAAGACTATACTGTATCATAAAAGTAGTAGAAGGAAAGCAGATTGTATATCTTTCACAATCATTGGTAGAGGATAACTTCTCAACTAAACAAGATATAGAGACAGTAGAGTTCTGGTAAATATTTAATAGCTAGTTCTCTGATGAAAACAAATATGCACACTATACATATTTTTAAGTTTAATCTGTAGTATTAACATTTTCTTCATCACTTCATCAAAATAATGATAACAGAAGTCCTGTTTTGCTGCATTTATTGATTTCTGAAATATAAATTTTTATATTGAAAATTTAATGATTAGCTTTTGCTCTACCATATTTCTTTTAGAGATGATTACAAAAGACAAAATATGTAATGATGTTTTCAATTTTGATCATGAAATTGAAATGTTTTTTGCATAAACAAAATTAATACCACTAGGACAAGAAAGGAGATGATCAACTGGGAAACAAAAAATATTTTAATCAAATAACTCTGATAAAGACAGACATATAGAAATGTATCAATGTCTGTGTATACATATATAATTATCAGGTTTATATGACTAGCACTTAAAGAATATAACAAATAGTTCTCTAAAGAATTATAAACTTACCAACTATACAAAATATTTCATACTATTAATGAGAGAAATTCAAATATAATGACTTTGAAATTACTCATTATAATCAATAATTTGGCAAAATAACATAACAAAAGATAGAAATTATTAATGTTGGAGGCATTGTGGAAAGACAAAAAAAGTAATGCCTTATTGTTGGCTATTTATACAACAGGTTATTGACAGAATTATGGGTATGACTGATGAACCACTATCAGTAGCCTTTAAGAAATTTTAAAAAGTAGACTACAGATGGACACTGCTCTGAATTTCAAAGGGAAAAATATGGCAAATACAATAAAAATAGATTATTAAAGATTGTTTTTATGAAAATTTAGAAAGAAAATCATAACTGATAATTTGTGATGGTAGTGAATTGAATAAGAACAAATTCCATCTGAATAACTTCATTTCCTTTTTTGGATATGACTTCTGGGTTCTAGGATGAGAATATATATTTCTCACATATTAAAGGCTTAAGAAATTCATTTTTTTCATCCAACTCATTTAATCATTCATTCATCTGGATAACGTAATACATGCATAACATTTTATAGTGTTTCTCATAACACCTTATAGGAAAGATGGATTTAGGATAACTGGGCTAGAACACTTAGTTAAATTTAGAAATTAATTACTGAAAACATCCTTCAATATATTCATTAATATATATCTTTTAACCTGGAAAATTATATTAAGTGGAATACCAAAGGATTACTTCATAACTTGAGTGAAGACATATATATTTATAAAAATTGTATGCAAAACTAGAAAAATATTTCATTTGATGGATGATATAATGGTGATTTCAGTAGATTTTAACGATGGGTTCCTGTGAGGTGGGGGCAAACTATTTTACTGGTATAGCCCCAAACCCCAAGACCCTTTATACTAAGGTTCAGCTGACTCAGAAACCAGGCATTGTATATTTCTCAGTCAATTGCTTTCTGTGTCACAATTAGAGGTAAACTGATTAGGTTAATGCCTTTTATTCCTCATTTTTTGATTAGTGAAGCTAAAAATACTGTAAAGGTCCAGACTATTCTATTGCCTTCTCCATCTGATGACAAGGCAGTGTGAAGATGGGATTGACTCTCCCCTTGACAACTTTTAAATTTAATCAATCAAAAGCAAATACACCCCTACTTACCATTAAGTAGGGGAGGTTCAAAAACTACTTACTAAAGTAAGTAACATCTCCAGAAGAGAATGACTGCCCCCTGGGCAGTATTAAGCAAATATAAAGATTGCAATTGGTCCCCATAAAGTGGAGGAACAGACAGTAAGTGATGTAAAAAAGGGACTATAAAAGATGATGATCTTCCTGTCCAAGAGGTCATCTTCGGTCTTCAGTCTTTGGCCTGAATCTTGGGTGTAGAGGATCTTGGATTGGGACTCTGGCTCTTGGACTGCTTCTGGTAAGACTGCTCCTGGATCTTCTTCCTTTGGAGTCCTGCCTTGGGCAAGAGAAAAACTGTCCCTCCTTTCCTGGCTTTTGGAGATATTAGTTCCAGAGAGGCCTCCCTTTTTTAGAGGAGGTTGCATGGGTTAAACTTTTGCTTAATTCACCAGTGCCTCCTCTGACTGAGGGGTTAACAAGGCTTGCCTGGGTTGATCCAGAGACCATAGTAATATTTAGGGAGATAGGCTAGGCTCCTTCTCTACCCTCCTTTTACATTTCTCCACTTTCACTCTTTCTCTCTTTTTGGAAATAAAGCTGCTAAAAAGTCATTTTGACTTGAGTTGTATTAATTTTTAAATTGGCTATCACATTTTCTTATATTTAGTCCAAACATAAATTTCATCCCTACAGTAGCATTCTCTTAGTGCAATCAATGCCAATTCTGTGTCTAAAAATCTGTAAAAAAATATTATTCCTGTGCAACTGGGGTCCTAAAATGAGAAGTTGAAGGCTGTTTCATGTCTAAGACAATAGCCCTCCTGTGGAAAGGAGTATACTTAGTGACCACCCCTACCTGGCACCAGTTGTCATCCCATGGTTTTCCATCTTGATTCAGGAGCAGTTTCTTCCACTTTTGCTTTCTGGTTTCCTGACTCCTCATTCCCTTCCTCATTCCAAATATACCTATATATCCAGCTTATTACATTCACTAAGTTGTCCTTGAAGAACTTCTTTCAAACATTTGTCCAATGGAGTCATTGTCTTTAGATGCAATTTGCCTTTTCTGATAACATCTTGAAGAAGAATGCAGTAATGAAAATATTAAATGCCCACAAAGCTTACTCAGCATTCTTGGTGGGTGATTATATAGTCTACACATTTAGACACTTTTTATGTCAGCTTTACAATCATTGCTATTCCTTTCCTTAATATCAGAAAAAACAGTCGAACCAAAATGTCTGATATGGTGAAATGTTAAAAAACTATGTTAAAATGGATACATTAGTCTGTCCTACTACTCTCATCATTTCTGTTATGAAGTGAAATTATGGTATAAATTCAACCTCTTCAGAGTTAATAATCATATTAATATATGTTTGTAACTTACTTGCCTTCGTTCATTTTTTTTTATTTCTGTGCATCAATATCTTTTAGCAGTATACTGTATGTTTTGTTTTTTACTTGCTTTGTTTCTCCTTTCTTTTGGTGTCAAAACCATATATCTGACATAGAAAGTGATTAAAATACCTTTATTTTCCCATTTTTATAGAGTATATGTGATCTTGGACTTAATTATTTTCTGAATGTTTAATAGAATTCACTATTACATTGATCTTTTGTCTCCCCTCCATCTATAAATAAAAATTTAGTTCACTTATGTATTGTTAATTACTTTTGCTTCCAAGTTATATGAATTATAATTTTATTTTTGCTGATTAAAGTATTTTATGTTGTTATAAGTATTCATCTATTTCTTCTAATCAGTTTATATTTTTTTATGTAACTGAGTGAAATAGTACCTGAAAATGACTTTTGTTTCCTGTTCAATTGCTATGAATTCTCTTTTTAAATTTTGGATCTAATTTGTTTCTGTAACTTTTTAAAATCAGATAAGCTATTATTCTATTATTTTTAAGCAATCCATAGTTGTATCAGTTTAAGGTTCCTTTTTATTTTTATTTTACCTTTTCAAATTTTTAGAATTTTTAATAAATTATTTATTTTGAAGGGACTTGTAACAATAATTGTTCTTTAACTTGCATGCCCAGTTTAATGATTTGTTCTTTCTCACTTTTGTTGATAAAAAAGATTTAGATATCTATATTTTCCCTGAAAGAATGTTTCATATATATTCCAAAAGTTTTGGTTCATTTTCTCATTATTGCCATTTTCTTTGATCAAATTTTCTATTATTTCTGTAATTTGTCTTTGTCTCACTTTTTCATTAGGATTAACTTATTTAGTCTTCAGTTAATTCATTTTCATTTTCATTTTTTCCAGTTTTAAAATTATTGTATGACATTTTCTAGTTCAGATAAGGAAGAGAATCATCAAATGCCTATGCCCCTTCACCCTTTCCTTCATTATAGAATAATTTTCTTTTTCATTTTATGCATTTTCATTTTATTCATCTCTATTAAATGAAATAGTTATTTCCCTCTCCTTCCTTTCTCCCCCAGTTTATTGCCCATTTCTGCTTTCACCCTCTCTCTCTCTCTCTCTCTCTCTCTCTCTCTCTCTCTCTCTCTCTCTCTCTTTGTCTCTCTCATTAACCTTGTCCTATAAACTTTGAATACATTATGTTTCTGAAAATGCTTTTGTTTTTTATCCTATTATTAGAAAGTAAAAAAAGAAAATATAGTCCTTTCTGATTGATCAAATATGTCTATTTTTCTCTTTCTCATAACACCTTCCTTCCCATTTCAAAGTTCATACTAATTTCTGTTTGTTTTCATCAATAATTCTTCAAACATTCTATTTTTTTTAATTAAAGGTCCATTTTACCCCATGGGATAATAGTTTTGTAATTTGCAGATATTCTTGCCGACAAGATATATTTTGCTTTGTGGATATAGTATTTCAAAATACCCTCTCTTTTAAGGTGGTAGTAGCCAAGAGTTGTGTGGTACTAATGTGGACTCTTATTGCTTGAACTCTATGTTATGCGGAGTGGGGGAAGATAAGTTATGTCATTCTTTTTTCTTTGACCTACATGTCAAATTTTGGCTCTTATCTTCCTGGGAGTTTTCATTTGGGGATTTCTTTCCATAACTGACATTGAATTTTCCTGATTCTAAGAAATCTAGCTAATTTTCATTTATAATTAAATATGAAATCCATTCTTTTGATCATGACTTTCCAGTACTCTGATAATTCTAACATTAATTATCCTTGGCAATTTTCTAGATCAGTGTACCTTTATATTAGTTTTTCATTTTCTTTTTTTTCAATCTTTTAATTTCTTTCTAATGTTTGTCATTGATTCATTGTTTTCCATTATGTGTATTTTAATTTTAAGGCATTAAGTTCTTTGGCAAGGTTTCCTGCCATATATTCTGAGGAATTCATTATCTTTACATTCTTTGTTCTCTAGGAATTTTTTTTTTCAAATAGTCCTCTAGTTCTTGTGGCCAGGTCATCCTTTTTCACTGAGGTTTTCCTTTGACTTATTATAAAGTTATTCTCTTTTAGGAGTTTGTACCTTAAGCATCTCTTAGTCTGAACTATTTCTTTATACCATTTGTGGTTTTCTTTGGTTCATATAACTAATCTCAATATGTGGGATTGGGAGAAACTATACTCCATACATGGATGGTGTGGGAAGGCTCTTTTTTGGTCTTCAGTGGCATAGCTAACATGACTTGAATATTTGGCCTTAGTTCCTTCTGAGATTTCAGTTTGAGGATGTATGCTCTCCCTGAAGGGCTTTATGGATAGTGGTCATGGACCTTCTTTTGTCGTATCTGTTGGTCCAGAATTTCCCTGCCTCTGGCACCTTCTCCCCCCTGGGAGCTAACATCAGGCTCTGCTTCTGACTCTTCTCTTATTGCTTTGAGTGGGAGTTGGGGTTAGAGAAGTCATCCCACTGGATTTACTCCTTTTTAGGTGTTTTCTTGCTGAAAGACTCCATGGTTTCCTTTCCTCTGTAACCAGTCTACTTCCCACTGTGTTGAGTTATTTAAATATTCTACCCTAGCTTGCTCAGGGGTTATAAATGAAAATGAAGTCTTTTTGTACATGCTGGACTGGATGGAGGATTTTATAACTGATTCTCTGTGTATCATTTTGTTTTTAAAATGTTGCATTTTAAAACCTTTGTTTTCATGTTTATGTTATGAACTAAACTCTTAATACATTGACATCTTCCCACAATTAATTGGTTCTCTACTGCACACAGTATTAGCTCTTAGATTTAGATATATGATTTGATCATGTTGAATAATAAAACATAAATGCCTAGATAAGTCAGAGTTTTTAATATAAATGAATGTTGAATGTTGTTAAAAGCTTTTTTTCCTGCATTTGTTGAAATAATCATGTGGTTCATGATGACTTGTAAAATTAATTCTAGGGGCAGCTAGGTAGCTCAGTTGATAGAGAACCAGACCTGGAGATGGGAGGTCCTAGTTTTAAATGTAACCTCAGATACTTCCTACCTCTATGACCTTGGACAAGTTAGTTAATCTCTATTGCCTAGCTCTTACTTCTCTTCTGTCTTGGAATCAATACTTAAATTTTCTTCTAAGATAGAAAGTAAATGTTTAAAAAATAAGTGTATTAATAATTTTCTTAATATCTAATACTTTTGAATCCCTGGCATGAAACCAATTGGTCATAGTGAATAATTCTGAGTTATAATTCTGCAACTTTTTAACTAGAATTTTATTTTGAATTTTTATTTCTGTATTTATTAAGATGTCTGGTTCATTATTTTCCCTGTTCTTTACATGGTTTGTATGTAAAAAAGCACAAATATCTCATAAAAACAATTTCATAGAGTACTTCCTGGGTTTAATTTGTTAATTATTTAAAATTATTTCTCATATTTCGTCTTACTTTTTGAAACTTCTCCATTGGAAATCAGTTTTGAGAAGTACCACTTGCTCTTTTCATACATTCTTAAATCTTTTCTATACTCTATTCAAATTTATTTTCAAAATTTTAATTTTAATGGAAAAATTTGAAACATTAAAACAATTAAATTTAAAACATTTTTTAAAATTCTAGGGAGTGGACTTAATACGAAATGTAAATAATCATCTCTATGTTATTCTTTTATTTCTATTTAAAATGATACATCAATGGGGGATTCTCAGTAACTCAATGGGTTGAGAGCCAGGCCTAGAGATGGGAAGTCCTAGGTTCAAATCTGGCCTCAGACACTTCCTAGATGTGCGACCCTGGGCAAGTCACTTTTCCTCCATTGCCTATCCCTTACCACTCATCTGCCTTGGAACCAAAACAAAGTATTGATTATAAAATGGAAGGTAATGATTTTTTTAAATTAAATTAAATTAGTAAAATGGCCCATCAAGCAATAATAACTTATTGAATAATTCATACATATCAATTATTATGGATTTAAACAGTATAGAAATATCCTTTAATATTTGTCTGTTCATATCTTCTGCCATTTTTATATTGATGATAGTTATTCCTTGCTTTGGGGATTTAGGTTAATATCCATTTATTCATTCACTTAATAAATATTAAATATTTATTATATGCTTGGGACTGTGCTTAGCACTGAGCATACAAAAAGAGATAGACAATCCTTGTCTTCAAGGAGATTATAATCTAATAGGGGAGACATTGGTCAAGTATGTACAAGATAAATAATAAATAATTTTTAAAAGGAAAGCAATGGAATTAAGAGGGTTTGGAGAAAGTTTCCAATAGAAAGTGAGGTTTTACTTGGAACTTAGATGAAACCATGAACATCATTAGTCATAGAGGAAGAAAAAGAGTTTTCTAGCCATAGAGGACAGTCAGAGAAAATATCTAGATCAGAAAGAAAGAATATAATTCATGGAACAACCAGACTAGTATTACTGGATAAAAGAGAACTATTAATATAATCAAGGTATGAAATGATAGGGATCTATACTAGAGCAGTGGCAGTGGCAGAAGAGAGAAATAGACATATTCAGGAGATATTTGTAGTTGACCCTGAGCAAGTTACTTAACACCCAATGTCTTACATTTTCCTGCCTTAAAACCAATAGGAAGTATTGATTCTAAGACAGAAGGTTGGGGTGAGGAGAGAGAGAGAGAGAGAGAGAGAGAGAGAGAGAGAGAGAGAGAGAGAGACAGAGAGAGAGAGAGAGAGAGAGAAGAGAGAGACAGAGACAGA